>NC_074684.1:11518891-11851391 GCF_029448725.1 Salvelinus fontinalis | reverse complement strand
TCAGCACTGTCATTAGCCCCCTGTCACTCCTTAGGCTACCATAATGTAGCACTGAGCATCTCCTATCTCTTCAGACCCTCTTCTACAGTGAATGGCTCTCAGGTCTAGGTGGGGGTGTCTGTTGTGTGTGTGTGTTGCTGTGCTCCTCCTGTCTCCTCCTGTAGCTCTCCAGTCATTCTACAGTGAGTGTCTCTCCTGACTCTCAGGTTGTGGTGAGAGGCTGCCGTGTCAGGCTCAAGCACAGCGCAGCACTCGGGAAGTGGCTCTCTGCTGTTTCATTTTGGGAACACTTAAGCTTTCGCTCCCGCTAATTACAGACTTGTAATTAGCTTTCGGGGAGAATCACGTAAATGTCTAATTGTCTATTGACATCGTGCATTGAACTGAAAATAAAGCCCCTCTACCCCTGTTGCTGTATGGAGTTAAAGAACATATACTGCTGAGAATTATGCTTGAGTTGTAGGGTGTGCAGTTGGGAGTGTGTGTGGACGCACACGCACGCACACACGTGCTCACACACAAATACACGCACACAAACACACAGACTTTCGACATTCCCCCTCACAACTGCTCAAAGTCTGACGGGAATGTGAGCAGGCTGAGACTGTGAGAGTGAAATCTTCAACATAACTGTGATATGCCTGGTTCTTTTCTGGAGAAAACTTTTAGTCTTCAAAATTCGATGAGTCGACAAAAAACAGTTTGAGCTCTCTCTGTGAGACATGCTTCATAGAGGGTGTTTGTTGGCATTCATCCATAGCCTCTCCTTTGGTAGGTATAGGTTTTGTATGTGTGGTAGTGCTTACCTGTGTCTTATATTGTACACTGCCAGAGTGCATGAGGGGGTGCATACACCTCTAGGGAGGAGGAGGAGGAGGAGGAGGAGGAGGAGGAGGAGGCTGAGGAGGAGGAGAAGAGGGATGAAGGATGGAGGAAGTGAAGGAAGGGAGACTTTTAAGAATCAGCTGCTGGTTAAGTAGATGGCAGAGGTCATAATACGCTTGGGGACGTTTGCTTTTCCGAAACGTACACAGACACAGATAGACAGGCACGTGTGTGAGTAAACACCTCATACCTTCGAGCAGGGAGTGAGTGACAGGCGGCACGGCATGAGGAGCACAGTAGCTCCGGCGTGGGTGGAGGCGTGCGAATATGACAGTGTCATTATTTATTCATCTGGGTATTTATGATTCCTATTGAGGCCAGTCACTGATCGCTGTGTGTGTGTGTGTGCACACGTCTGCGTGGGTACCTGCGTACTGGTTCACTGTTCAAAGGCTTTACAGGCAGTACAGGCACCGCAACCTGAAAGGGGCAGAAAACACCACTCCTATTCACTCTGCCCTGCAGGATCCTGAGGAGAATCACTTTGTTGCGGGTGGTGGAGTGCTGCTACGGGAGAGTCTTGGTGTGTGCGTATTTGCCTGCCTGCCTGCCTGTCTGCCTGTCTGTCTGTCTGTCTGTCTGTCTTTCTGTCTGTCTGTCTGTCTGTGTGTGTGTGCGTGTGCGTATTATGTATGTTGTTGTGGTGTGTATACCTGAGCCGACAAGGTGAAAAATCTGTCAATGTTCCCTTGAGCAGGGCACTTAACCTTAATTTCCTCCAGGGGTGCCGTACAACTATGGCTGAACCTGTAAAACAACACATTTCACTGCACCTATCTGGTGTGTATGTGACAAACAAAACAAATTCTCTGCATGTCTGGCTTTGTCTGCTGGCTGTTGATGTTTCTTAAGACTGTGAGTGTTTTGTTCTGCTTTGTAGGCCTGTAGTCTTAGCCTAGCCTAAGGCAGTACCTGCTGCTCAGGCTGTGTTCCTAATGACAATCTCTTCCCTACATAATGCACTATGGGCCCTGGTCAAAAATAGTGCACTATATAGCAGCGTTGTGTTTGAGACCACCTAAAGTGAGACCGATTCAAGACCAAGACAGGAGCAAATTGAGTCCGAGTCAAGACCAAGTCCGGAGGGAGGTTAGGGGTCCGAGACCGAGTCAAGACTGAGACCAGAAAAATGCGAGTCCAAGACCACAATTGTAATTGTGTCAAATCGGCACCCTAATAAAAATAAAGAAATGTCCAGTATTTCTGCGTTCATATTTCAGAAGAACATATGGATTCTTCATACATTCACCATGGTGAAGAGAGAGCCACTCAACAAATGATCACTAACCCAAACAGGTATATAATAGATTAAAATACAAAATATGTTATAACTTCCCCCGGTCCCCTGACAAGTGCAACAAAGAGAGAGGGAGAGATTAAAATCAACATGCTTGAAATCAACTCATTTTGGAATGAGGGTCTGCTGTACAAATTGATGGAAAGCGGTGTCGGGGGGGGGGGGGGGATATACACCACCATAAAAATCTATGTACACAAACAACAAATGTGCAGTTAAAATTGGCAATAAACACACATACTGTATATTTTTCCTCAGAGCCGTGGGGTGAGACAGGGATGCAGCTTGAACCCCACCCTCTTCGACATATACTGTATATCAATGAAGGGCGAGGGCACTAGAACAGTCAGCAGGCACCCAGCCTGCCCTTAGCCTCTGAAGTCAAATGTCTACTGTTTGCAGATGATCTGGTGCTTCTGTCTCCAACCAAAAAGGCCTACAGCAGCACCTAGATCTTCTGCACAGATTCTGTCAGACTTGGGTCATGACCGTAAATCTCAGTAAGACAAACATAATGGTGTTCAAAAAAAGGTCCAGTTGCCAGGACAACAAATACTAATTCTATCTAGACACCGTTTGCCCTAGAGCACACAAATAATTATACCTACCTCAGCCTAAACACAGGTAACTTCCACAAGGGGATGAACGATCTAAGAGACAAGCCAAGAAGGGCTTTCTATGCCATCAAAAGGAACATAAAAGTTGACATCCCAATCACGATCTGGCTAAAAAATACTTTGCTCTGCATGGTTGAAGGTCTGGGGTCCACTCACCAACCAAGAATTCAGAAAATGGGAAAAACACCAAATTGAGACTACAGAATTCTACAAAAATATCCTTCATGTGCAACGCAAAATATTGCATGGAGAGCAGAATTATGTACTATACGCGCAAATGTTTTAATCCAGAAAAGAGATGTTAAATTATACAACCACCTAAAAGGAAGAGATGCCCACACATTCCACCATAAAGCCATCACCTACAGAGAGATGAAATGATAGAGGAGTTCCCTCAGCCAGCTGGTTCTGGGGCTCTTTTTACAAACACAAACAGACCCCACAGAGCCACAGCACAGCAACCCAATTAAACCCAACCAAACTATAAGAAAACAAAAATATAGCTATTTAACACACTGGAAAGAATCACCAAAAAACTGAGCAAATTAGAACGCTTTCTGGCCCTAAACAGAGTACATAGTAGCAGAATACCTGACCACTGTGACAGACCCAAAACTATGTACAGACTAGCCTTGCTATTAAAAAAAGGCTGCCATAAGCAGACCTGGCTCTCCAGAGATGGAAGGCTGTGTGCACACTGCCCATAAAATGAAGTAGAAACTGAGAAGCACTTCCTTACCTCCTGCCAAAGGTATGACCATATTAGAAACACAGTATTTCCCACAGATCACACAGACCCACAAAGAATTTGAAAACAAGTCAAACATTGACAAACTCATGCATTCAGTATTAGTTGATAGATTGATAACATTTATATAATTGTGTTAAAATCCGTCAAGCATACAAAGGGTACGAATTGTGAGAGGAATGTGTAAACGTTATGTTGATTACTTTATTTGTCGTGGGTAAAAGTGTTAATCTGTGATCTACTAAATGCTCTTAATCTATTAACATGAGATCGATTGCTCTGGTCTCTACTCAAGTTCACGGAGAAATCGCGGTCTTTTTCTCATTGCACTAAAAGTTTTAATGAGTAAACATTCCGTATCACACTTGTGATTCTTTCTCCCCTTTTTCAGGTACGTTATTGATGATAAAAAAAGAGTAATTTAAATGTTATAACTCACTAACGTGTCAAGAGTGTTTAATGTGTGTCGTAGTAACATATTGAGGAAGTTAGTTAAGTTTGCAGAGAGTAATATGAGCCCTGCTCGGCTGCAGCTAGCTTCGTACTGCTAGGTACTGCTACGTAGCTGCCATTTTATGTCGATTGTGAATGAACCTGTGCGTTATTAATAAGATATTTTGCGGTGTTATTTGTGTAATGGTTTTTCAAACACTTTATTGCCTGTTGATAAATTGAGTTATGGTTTACTGAGTTAAAGCTTTGTGCTTGACAGTTATATTGAAAATAGTATTCGTTTCAGTGATGTACAGTGTATACTGTTGTGACTTGAATAAGCCTTGTACCCTACAAAACTATCTATTTCCTGTAGACCTGTTATTCTGTAAAATGTGTTACTTATGTAAAATGATTGCACTAAAAGTTTTAAAGAGTAAACATTCCGTATCACACTCGTGATTCTTTCCCCCCTTTTTCAGGGGCGTAACAAGTGCAATGTTTACGGTACATTTTTTTGTTGTATTTTTGTTTATTTCACTTGCTTTGGCAATGTAAACATACACATAGTAGCCAGTTTATTAGGTACACCCATCGTGTACCAGGTCAGACCCCCCTTTGCCTTCAGAACAGCCTGAATTCTTCAGGGCATGGAAACATTGTTCAGTTGGTATCAAGGGACATAACGTGTGACAGGAAAACATTCCCCACACCATTACACCACCAACCTGTACCGTTTACATCAGGCAGGATGGGGCCATAGACTCATGCTGCTTACGCCAAATCCTGACTCTGTCATCAGCATGACACAACAGGAACAGGGATTAGTCGGCCCAGGCAATTTTTTTTCACTCTCCTCAGTCCCCCAGTGTTGGTGATCGCGTGCCCAC
Source organism: Salvelinus fontinalis (assembly GCF_029448725.1). Classification (NCBI taxonomy): domain Eukaryota; kingdom Metazoa; phylum Chordata; class Actinopteri; order Salmoniformes; family Salmonidae; genus Salvelinus; species Salvelinus fontinalis. The sequence goes on along the minus strand of NC_074684.1, from coordinate 11,846,522 downwards.
TGAAGTCGCTCCTGTCACTCGTTTTGCCCATTCTAACGTTCAATTGAACAGTAACTGAATTCCTCGATGCCTGTCTGCCTTTTTTACATAGCAAGCCACATGACTCACTGTCTGTAGGAGCGAACCACTTTTGTGAACAGGGTGGTGTACAAAATTAATTTATCCCTGAGTGTATGTTTCCCATGCCAATAAAGCCCCTTTAAATTGAATTGGATTCAAGAGCGAGAGAGCGAGAGCGAGAGAGTGAGCGAAAGAGAGAGGATATGGGCAAGGATGTACAGGGATCAGCCAATAAGCTTCAAGCTTTGTCTGTCTTTCCTGCACACCCGATAGAATGACGCACACAGAAAACACATTGAAATATACCCACGCAGATCATTCTGTACATACAAAACAATAAAAGCCCCAATCAACACTCACACAACTTAGACAAACTGAAACATACTTTACAAAACTCCCCTATTGGCAGCAGGTATGGCACCTACACGTCAAAGCGTTGCCATGGTGACTGAGTATCAGCTTGTTTGTTCAGTTGCATGCACTCTCTCTCTTTCTCTCTCCCTGGCACTTGCTCTCTTTCTTTCATCTCTTTCCATCTCTCTTGCTCCTTCTCCCTCTCCATCACGCCATCTCTCTCACACTTTTCTCTTGCTCAGTCTTTCTGCGCTCTCTCTCGCTCCCTTTCTCTCTCTCTCTCTCTCTCTCTCTCACACACACACACACACACACACACACACACACACACACACACACACACACACACACACACACACACACACACACACACACACACACACACACACACACACACACACACACACACACACACACACTCATTCAGTGTTTTGGTAATTATCTCTTTATTTCAGCCAGCTGGTTTAAACATGATGAAAACCAGACTGCATCTCCTCCTGTAATGAGAGGGGGTTATGCAAGAGGCCACCATAATGATGACCTACTGCATGCTCACACTAGTATGTTCCATACTTACAGTACTGAAAAGTTGCACATGTAGTGAAAGTTGTACTTGTATTTGAAAGCATTCACTTTATCCCAAAAAACTATGCATCATCAACGTATGGGATGATATACTACTGAAAAGCTTACCAGAAATAATCACATTTTGGGATAAACCACCAACCCTGACTTGGTACCTTCACACTGTATCGTTAATGTAGTTTTACATAGTCTTTAACCTGCTTGGTAACTCAGTCAATTAGCACAGGTTAGATAGGAAGTAGGGTAGAGGATAATGGTTCATGGCTAAATGTCAGCCATATTGCCTCCGCTGTGGCGTATGCTGGTAATGAGAGCATAGGAGCATGACTGAGAATAGGAGCTCTCTCTTCTAATGGGCGCCTAGCAGAATGCTAGAGAGCGCAATGGTTCAATGGGCGCTTTGTCTCGTAAGCAGCTCCCAACTCCAATATGGGGGGAGCACAGCAGGACACACAAACACCATCAGATACGCACACACACGCAGACATTTTCTGATGTGCACATGCCAGCACCTTAAACACACACACACACACACACAAATAGACACAGCCACACACGCACAAGCACACACTCAGCCATCTCTTCCTCACAACATCAAATGAACCACTCTCTGCATAATCTCTAAATTTCTCTTGTCTCTCTAACAGAAGAAGGGAACAATATGCCAAGAAGGTCTTTCTTCTTTTACAAATCACATTCCCGCTTACGCAAAAGAAGAGAGGAGAAAACAATCCACCAGTCAAACCCTGATTCTCCCCAATCCATCGTGAATATGTCCTTCCTCTCTGTCGCATTTCCTCCTTTGTGTCGGGTGCCTGTAGTCCACCTCAGTCTTTGATTGGCAGATGGACAGATAACCTCTGGGCTGTATCTGGCTTTATAGACGGATGTCAGGACTGTGGTGGGGAGCCGTGAGGGGCATGCGGAGTAGCTGTGTGAGACTTCTATGTCCAGAGGGCTTTAGACTGGTACAGAAACAGAGCAGCGGTATATAGGGAGAAAGATCTTCTCGCAAGGTAGAGGAACGGTATGAGGAGTGGCTGAAGCAGTCCAGAGGGCTTTAGAGTGGTGTTAAACAAGGACAGAAAGGAGGTACACAGGGACAGAAAGGTGGTATACAGGGATAGAAAGGGGGTATACAGGGACAGAAAGGTGGTGTACAGGGACAGGAAGGTGGTATACAGGGACAGAAAGGCGATATACAGGGACAGTAAGGTGGTTTACAGGGACAGAAAGGAGGTATACAGGGACAGAAAGGCAGTATACAAGGACAGAAAGGTGGTTTACAGGGACAGAAAGGTAGTTTACAGGGACAGAAAGGGGGTATACAGGGACAGAAAGGAGGTACACAGGGACAGAAAGGTGGTATACAGGGACAGAAAGGTGGTATACAGGGACAGAAAGGAGGTACACAGGGACAGAAAGGTGGTATACAGGGACAGAAAGGTGGTATACAGGGACAGAAAGGGGGTTTACAGGGACAGAAAGGTGGTATACAGGGACAGAAAGGTGGTATTCAGGGACAGAAAGGCGGTATACAGGGACAGAAAGGTGGTTTACAGGGACAGAAAGGTGGTTTACAGGGACAGAAAGGTGGTTTACAGGGACAGAAAGGCGGTATACAGGGACAGAAAGGTGGTATACAGGGACAGAAAGGTGGTATACAGGGACAGAAAGGCGGTATACAGGGACAGAAAGGTGGTTTACAGGGACAGAAAGGTGGTTTACAGGGACAGAAAGGCGGTTTACAGGGACAGAAAGGTGGTATACAGGGACAGAAAGGTGGAATACAGGGACAGAAAGGCGGTATACAGGGACAGAAAGGTGGTTTACAGGGACAGAAAGGTGGTTTACAGGGACTGAAAGGCGGTTTACAGGGACAGAAAGGCGGTTTACAGGGACAGAAAGGTGGTATACAGGGACAGAAAGGTGGTATACAAGGGCAGAAATTGGTATACAGGGACAGAAAGGCGGTATACAGGGACAGAAAGGCGGTAAACAGAGACAGAAAGGCGGTATACAGGGACAAAAAGGTGGTATACAGGATCAGAAAGGCGGTATACAGGGGCAGAAAGGCGGTATACAGGGACAGAAAGGCGGTTTACAGGGACAGAAAGGTGTTATACAGGGACAGAAAGGTGTTATACAGGGACAGAAAGGCGGTATACAGGGACAGAAAGGGGGTTTACAGGGACAGAAAGGTGGTATACAGGGACAGAAAGGTGGTATACAGGGACAGAAAGGCGGTATACAGGGACAGAAAGGTGGTTTACAGGGACAGAAAGGTGGTTTACAGGGACAGAAAGGCGGTTTACAGGGACAGGAAGGTGGTATACAGGGACAGAAAGGCGGTATACCGGGATGGGAAGACGGTATACAGGGACAGAAAGGCGATATACAGGGACAGAAAGGCGATATACAGGGGCAGAAAGGCGGTATACAGATACAGAAAGGCGGTATACAGGGACAGAAAGGGGGTTTACAGGGGCAGAAAGGTGGTATACAGGGACAGAAAGGTGGTATACAGGGACAGAAAGGTGGTATACAAGGGCAGAAAGTTGGTATACAGGGACAGAAAGGCGGTATACAGGGACAGAAAGGCGGTATACAGGGACAGAAAGGTGGTATACAGGGGCAGAAATGTGGTGTACAGGGACAGAACGGTTGTTTACAGGGGCAGAAAGGTGGTTTACAGGGACAAAAAGGTGATATACAGGATCAGAAAGGCGATATACAGGGGCAGAAAGGTGGTATACAGGGACAGAAAGCCGGTATACAGGGACAGAAAGGGGGTTTACAGGGACAGAAAGGTGGTATACAGGGACAGAAAGGTGGTATACAGGGACAGAAAGGCGGTATACAGGGACAGAAAGGTGGTTTACAGGGACAGAAAGGTGGTTTACAGGGACAGAAAGGCGGTTTACAGGGACAGGAAGGTGGTATACAGGGACAGAAAGGCGGTATACCGGGATGGGAAGACGGTATACAGGGACAGAAAGGTGGTATACAGGGACAGAAAGGTGGTATACAAGGGCAGAAAGTTGGTATACAGGGACAGAAAGGCGGTATACAGGGACAGAAAGGCGGTATACAGGGACAGAAAGGTGGTATACCGGGACAGAAAGGCGGTATACAGGGACAGAAATGTGGTTTACAGGGACAGAAAGGTGGTATACAGGGACAGAAGGTGGTATACAGGGGCATAAAGGTGGTTTACAGGGACAGAAAGGCGGTATACAGGGACAGACAGGCGGTATACAGGGGCAGAAAGGTGTTATACAGGGACAGAAAGGTGTTATACAGGGACAGAAAGGTGGTTTACAGGGACAGAAAGGTGGTATACAGGGACAGAAATGTGGTATACAGGGGCAGAAAGGTGGTGTACAGGGACAGAACGGTTGTTTACAGGGGCAGAAAGGTGGTTTACAGGGACAAAAAGGTGATATACAGGATCAGAAAGGCGATATACAGGGGCAGAAAGGTGGTATACAGGGACAGAAAGGCGGTATACAGGGACAGAAAGACGGTATAAAGGAACAGAAAGGCGGTTTACAGGGACAGAAAGGTGATATACAGGATCAGAAAGGCGATATACAGGGGCAGAAAGGTGGTTTACAGGGACAGAAAGGTGGTTTACAGGGACAAAAAGGCGGTTTACAGGGACAGAAAGGTGGTATACAGGGACAGAAAGGTGGTATATAGGGACAGAAAGGTGGTTTACAGGGACAGAAAGGTGGTTTACAGGGACTGAAAGGCGGTTTACAGGGACAGAAAGGCGGTTTACAGGGACAGAAAGGTGGTATACAGGGACAGAAAGGTGGTATACAAGGGCAGAAATTGGTATACAGGGTTAGAAAGGCGGTATACAGGGTCAGAAAGGCGGTAAACAGAGACAGAAAGGCGGTATACAGGGACAAAAAGGTGGTATACAGGATCAGAAAGGCGGTATACAGGGGCAGAAAGGCGGTATACAGGGACAGAAAGGCGGTTTACAGGGACAGAAAGGTGGTATACAGGAACAGAAAGGTGGTATACAGGGACAGAAAGGTGGTTTACAGGGACAGAAAGGTGGTTTACAGGGACTGAAAGGCGGTTTACAGGGACAGAAAGGCAGTTTACAGGGACACAATTGTGGTATACAGGGACAGAAAGGTGGTATACAAGGGCACAAATTGGTATACAGGGGCAGAAAGGTGGTTTACAGGGACAGAAAGGTGTTATGCAGGGACAGAAAGGCGGTATACAGGGACAGAAAGGTGGTATACAGGGGCAGAAAGGCGATATACAGGGACAGACAGGCGGTATACGGGGACAGAAAGGTGTTATACGGGGACAGAAAGGTGGTTTACAGGGGCAGAAAGGTGGTTTACAGGGACAAAAAGGTGATATACAGGATCAGAAAGGCGATATACAGGGGCAGAAAGGTGGTATACAGGGACAGAAAGGCGGTATACAGGGACAGAAAGGCGGTATACAGGGACAGAAAGGGGGTTTACAGGGACAGAAAGGTGGTATACAGGGACAGAAAGGCGGTATACAGGGACAGAAAGGTGGTTTACAGGGACAGAAAGGTGGTTTACAGGGACAGAAAGGCGGTTTACAGGGACAGGAAGGTGGTATACAGGGACAGAAAGGCGGTATACCGGGATGGGAAGACGGTATACAGGGACAGAAAGGCGATATGCAGGGACAGAAAGGCGATATACAGGGGCAGAAAGGCGGGATACAGATACAGAAAGGCGGTATACAGGGACAGAAAGGGGGTTTACAGGGACAGAAAGGTGGTATACAGGGGCAGAAAGGTGGTATACAGGGACAGAAAGGCGGTATACAGGGACAGAAATGCGGTATACAGGGACAGAAAGGTGGTATACCGGGACAGAAAGGCAGTATACAGGGACAGAAATGTGGTTTACAGGGACAGAAAGGTGGTATACAGGGACAGAAGGTGGTATACAGGGGCATAAAGGTGGTTTACAGGGACAGAAAGGCGGTATGCAGGGACAGACAGGCGGTATACAGGGGCAGAAAGGTGTTATACAGGGACAAAAAGGTGGTATACAGGATCAGAAAGGCGGTATACAGGGGCAGAAAGGCGGTATACAGGGACAGAAAGGCGGTTTACAGGGACAGAAAGGTGGTATACAGGGACAGAAAGGTGGTATACAGGGACAGAAAGGCGGTATACAGGGACAGAAAGGTGGTTTACAGGGACAGAAAGGTGGTTTACAGGGACTGAAAGGCGGTTTACAGGGACAGAAAGGCAGTTTACAGGGACAGAAAAGTGGTATACAGGGACAGAAAGGTGGTATACAAGGGCAGAAATTGGTATACAGGGACAGAAAGGCAGTATACAGGGACAGAAAGGCGGTATACAGAGACAGAAAGGCGGTATGCAGGGGCAGAAATGTGGTATACAGGGGCAGAAAAGTGGTGTACAGGGACAGAAAGGTGGTTTACAGGGGCAGAAATGTGGTATACAGGGACAGATTTGTGGTATACAGGGACAGAAATGTGGTATACAGGGACAGAAAGGTGGTTTACAGGGACAGAAAGGCGGTATACAGGGACCGAAAGGCGGTATACAGGGACAGAAAGGCGGTATACAGGGACATAAAGGCGGTATACAGGGACAGAAAGGTGGTATACAGGGGCAGAAAGGCGATATAAAGGGACAGACAGGCGGTATACAGGGACAGAAAGGTGTTATACGGGGACAGAAAGGTGGTTTACAGGGACAGAAAGGTGGTATACAGGGACAGCAATGTGGTATACAGGGACAGAAAGGTGGTTTACAGGGACAGAAAGGTGTTATACAGGGACAAAAAGGTGGTATACAGGATCAGAAAGGCGGTATACAGGGGCAGAAAGGCGGTATACAGGGACAGAAAGGCGGTATACAGGGACAGAAAGGTGGTATACAGGGACAGAAAGGTGGTTTACAGAGGCAGAAATGTGGTATAGAGGGGCAGAAAAGTGGTGTACAGGGACAGAAAGGTGGTTTACAGGGGCAGAAATGTGGTATACAGGGACAGATTTGTGGTATACAGGGACAGAAATGTGGTATACAGGGGCAGAAAGGTGGTTTACAGGGACAAAAAGGTGATAAACAGGATCAGAAAGGCGAATATACAGGGGCAGAAAGGTGGTATACAGGGACAGAAAGGCGGTATACAGGGACAGAAAGACGGTATAAAGGAGCAGAAAGGCGGTTTACAGGGACAGAAAGGTGGTATACAGGGACAGAAAGGTGGTATACTGGGACAGAAAGGTGGTATACAGGGACAGAAAGGTGGTATACAGGGACAGAAAGGTGGTATACAGGGACAGAAAGGTGGTTTACAGGGACAGAAAGGCGGTATACAGGGACCGAAAGGCGGTATACAGGGACAGTAAGGCAGTATACAGGGACAGAACGGCGGTATACATGGACAAAAAGGTGGTATACAGGAACAGAAAGGTGATATACAGGGGCAGAAAGGCGGTATACAGGGACATAAAGGCGGTATACAGGGACAGAAAGGTGGTATACAGGGGCAGAAAGGCGATATACAGGGACAGAAAGGTGTTATACGGGGACAGAAAGGTGGTTTACAGGGACAGCAATGTGGTATACAGGGACAGAAAGGTGGTTTACAGGGACAGAAAGGTGTTATACAGGGACAAAAAGGTGGTATACAGGATCAGAAAGGCGGTATACAGGGGCAGAAAGGCGGTTTACAGGGACAGACAGGTGGTATACAGGTACAGAAAGGTGGTATACAGGGGCAGAAATGTGGTATACAGGGGCAGAAATGTGGTATACAGGGGCAGAAAAGTGGTGTACAGGGACAGAAAGGTGGTTTACAGGGACAGAAAGGTGGTTTACAGGGACTGAAAGGCGGTTTACAGGGACAGAAAGGTCGTTTACAGGGACGGAAAAGTGGTATACAGGGACAGAAAGGTGGTATACAAGGGCAGAAATTGGTATACAGGGACAGAAAGGCGGTATACAGGGGCAGAAAGGCGGTATACAGAGACAGAAAGGCGGTATACAGGGACAAAAAGGTGGTATACAGGATCAGAAAGGCGGTATACAGGGACATAAAGGCGGTATACAGGGACAGAAAGGTGCTATACAGGGGCAGAAAGGCGATATACAGGGACAGAAAGGTGTTATACGGGGACAGAAAGGTGGTTTACAGGGACAGCAATGTGGTATACAGGGACAGAAAGGTGGTTTACAGGGACAGAAAGGTGTTATACAGGGACAAAAAGGTGGTATACAGGATCAGAAAGGCGGTATACAGGGGCAGAAAGGCGGTTTACAGGGACAGACAGGTGGTATACAGGTACAGAAAGGTGGTATACAGGGGCAGAAATGTGGTATACAGGGGCAGAAATGTGGTATACAGGGGCAGAAAAGTGGTGTACAGGGACCGAAAGGTGGTTTACAGGGACAGAAAGGTGGTATACAGGGGCAGAAAGGCGATATACAGGGACAGAAAGGTGTTATACGGGGACAGAAAGGTGGTTTACAGGGACAGCAATGTGGTATACAGGGACAGAAAGGTGGTTTACAGGGACAGAAAGGTGTTATACAGGGACAAAAAGGTGGTATACAGGATCAGAAAGGCGGTATACAGGGGCAGAAAGGCGGTTTACAGGGACAGACAGGTGGTATACAGGTACAGAAAGGTGGTATACAGGGGCAGAAATGTGGTATACAGGGGCAGAAATGTGGTATACAGGGGCAGAAAAGTGGTGTACAGGGACAGAAAGGTGGTTTACAGGGACAGAAAGGTGGTTTACAGGGACTGAAAGGCGGTTTACAGGGACAGAAAGGTCGTTTACAGGGACGGAAAAGTGGTATACAGGGACAGAAAGGTGGTATACAAGGGCAGAAATTGGTATACAGGGACAGAAAGGCGGTATACAGGGGCAGAAAGGCGGTATACAGAGACAGAAAGGCGGTATACAGGGACAAAAAGGTGGTATACAGGATCAGAAAGGCGGTATACAGGGACATAAAGGCGGTATACAGGGACAGAAAGGTGGTATACAGGGGCAGAAAGGCGATATACAACGACAGAAAGGTGTTATACGGGGACAGAAAGGTGGTTTACAGGGACAGCAATGTGGTATACAGGGACAGAAAGGTGGTTTACAGGGACAGAAAGGTGTTATACAGGGACAAAAAGGTGGTATACAGGATCAGAAAGGCGGTATACAGGGGCAGAAAGGCGGTTTACAGGGACAGACAGGTGGTATACAGGTACAGAAAGGTGGTATACAGGGGCAGAAATGTGGTATACAGGGGCAGAAATGTGGTATACAGGGGCAGAAAAGTGGTGTACAGGGACAGAAAGGTGGTTTACAGGGACAGAAAGGTGGTTTACAGGGACTGAAATGCGGTTTACAGGGACAGAAAGGTCGTTTACAGGGACGGAAAAGTGGTATACAGGGACAGAAAGTTGGTATACAAGGGCAGAAATTGGTATACAGGGACAGAAAGGCGGTATACAGGGGCAGAAAGGCGGTATACAGAGACAGAAAGGCGGTATACAGGGACAAAAAGGTGGTATACAGGATCAGAAAGGCGGTATACAGGGGCAGAAAGGCGGTATACAGGTACAGAAAGGTGGTATACAGGGACAGAAAGGTGGTTCACAGGGGCAGAAATGTGGTATACAGGGACAGATTCGTGGTATACAGGGACAGAAATGTGGTATACAGGGGCAGAAAGGTGGTTTACAGGGACAAAAAGGTGATAAACAGGATCAGAAAGGCGATATACAGGGGCAGAAAGGTGGTATACAGGGACAGAAAGGCGGTATACAGGGACAGAAAGACGGTATAAAGGAACAGAAAGGCGGTTTACAGGGACAGAAAGGTGGTATACAGGGACAGAAAGGTGGTATACTGGGACAGAAAGGTGGTATACAGGGACAGAAAGGTGGTATACAGGGACAAAAAGGTGGTATACGGGGACAGAAAGGTGGTTTACAGGGACAGCAATGTGGTATACAGGGACAGAAAGGTGGTTTACAGGGACAGAAAGGTGTTATACAGGGACAAAAAGGTGGTATACAGGATCAGAAAGGCGGTATACAGGGGCAGAAAGGCGGTTTACAGGGACAGACAGGTGGTATACAGGTACAGAAAGGTGGTATACAGGGGCAGAAATGTGGTATACAGGGGCAGAAATGTGGTATACAGGGGCAGAAAAGTGGTGTACAGGGACAGAAAGGTGGTTTACAGGGACAGAAAGGTGGTTTACAGGGACTGAAAGGCGGTTTACAGGGACAGAAAGGTCGTTTACAGGGACGGAAAAGTGGTATACAGGGACAGAAAGGTGGTATACAAGGGCAGAAATTGGTATACAGGGACAGAAAGGCGGTATACAGGGGCAGAAAGGCGGTATACAGAGACAGAAAGGCGGTATACAGGGACAAAAAGGTGGTATACAGGATCAGAAAGGCGGTATACAGGGACATAAAGGCGGTATACAGGGACAGAAAGGTGGTATACAGGGGCAGAAAGGCGATATACAGGGACAGAAAGGTGTTATACGGGGACAGAAAGGTGGTTTACAGGGACAGCAATGTGGTATACAGGGACAGAAAGGTGGTTTACAGGGACAGAAAGGTGTTATACAGGGACAAAAAGGTGGTATACAGGATCAGAAAGGCGGTATACAGGGGCAGAAAGGCGGTTTACAGGGACAGACAGGTGGTATACAGGTACAGAAGGGTGGTATACAGGGGCAGAAATGTGGTATACAGGGGCAGAAATGTGGTATACAGGGGCAGAAAAGTGGTGTACAGGGACAGAAAGGTGGTTTACAGGGACAGAAAGGTGGTTTACAGGGACGGAAAAGTGGTATACAGGGACAGAAAGGTGGTATACAAGGGCAGAAATTGGTATACAGGGACAGAAAGGCGGTATACAGGGGCAGAAAGGCGGTATACAGAGACAGAAAGGCGGTATACAGGGACAAAAAGGTGGTATACAGGATCAGAAAGGCGGTATACAGGGGCAGAAAGGCGGTATACAGGTACAGAAAGGTGGTATACAGGGACAGAAAGGTGGTTCACAGGGGCAGAAATGTGGTATACAGGGGCAGAAAAGTGGTGTACAGGGACAGAAAGCTGGTTTACAGGGGCAGAAATGTGGTATACAGGGACAGATTCGTGGTATACAGGGACAGAAATGTGGTATACAGGGGCAGAAAGGTGGTTTACAGGGACAAAAAGGTGATAAACAGGATCAGAAAGGCGATATACAGGGGCAGAAAGGTGGTATACAGGGACAGAAAGGCGGTATACAGGGACAGAAAGACGGTATAAAGGAACAGAAAGGCGGTTTACAGGGACAGAAAGGTGGTATACAGGGACAGAAAGGTGGTATACTGGGACAGAAAGGTGGTATACAGGGACAGAAAGGTGGTATACAGGGACAAAAAGGTGGTATACAGGATCAGAAAGGCGGTATACAGAGACAGAAAGGCGGTATACAGGGACAAAAAGGTGGTATACAGGATCAGAAAGGCGGTATACAGGGGCAGAAAGGCGGTATACAGGTACAGAAAGGTGGTATAAAGGGACAGAAAGGTGGTTTACAGGGGCAGAAATGTGGTATACAGGGGCAGAAAAGTGGTGTACAGGGACAGAAAGGTGGTTTACAGGGGCAGAAATGTGGTATACAGGGACAGATTTGTGGTATACAGGTTCAGAAATGTGGTATACAGGGGCAGAAAGGTGGTTTACAGGGACAAAAAGGTGATAAACAGGATCAGAAAGGCGATATACAGGGGCAGAAATGTGGTATACAGGGACAGAAAGGCGGTATACAGGGACAGAAAGACGGTATAAAGGAACAGAAAGGCGGTTTACAGGGACAGAAAGGTGGTATACAGGGACAGAAAGGTGGTATACTGGGACAGAAAGGTGGTATACAGGGACAGAAAGGTGGTATACAGGGACAGAAAGGTGGTTTACAGGGACAGAAAGGCGGTATACAGGGACCGAAAGGCGGTATACAGGGACAGAAAGGCAGTATACAGGGACAGAACGGCGGTATACATGGACAAAAAGGTGGTATACAGGAACAGAAAGGTGATATACAGGGGCAGAAAGGCGGTATACAGGGACAGAAAGGCGGTATACAGGGACAGAAAGGTGGTATACAGGGGCAGAAAGGCGATATACAGGGACAGACAGGCGGTATACAGGGACAGAAAGGTGTTATACGGGGACAGAAAGGTGGTTTACAGGGACAGAAAGGTGGTATACAGGGACAGAAAGGTGTTATACGGGGACAGAAATGTGGTTTACAGGGACAGAAAGGTGTTATACAGGGACAAAAAGGTGGTATACAGGATCAGAAAGGCGGTATACAGGGGCAGAAAGGCGGAATACAGGGACAGAAAGGCGGTTTACAGGGACAGACAGGTGGTATACAGGGACAGAAAGGTGGTATACAGGGACAGAAAGGCAGTTTACAGGGACAGAAAGGTGGTTTACAGGGACTGAAAGGCGGTTTACAGGGACAGAAAGGTCGTTTACAGGGACGGAAAGTGGTATACAGGGACAGAAAGGTGGTATACAAGGGCAGAAATTGGTATGCAGGGACAGAAAGGCGGTATACAGGGACAGAAATGCGGTATACAGAGACAGAAAGGCGGTATACAGGGACAAAAAGGTGGTATACAGGATCAGAAAGGCGGTATACAGGGGCTGAAAGGCGGTATACAGGTACAGAAAGGTGGTATACAGGGACAGAAAGGTGGTATACAGGGACAGAAAGTTGGTATACTGGGACAGAAAGGCGGTATACAGGGACAGAAAGGGGGTTTACAGGGACAGAAAGGTGGTATACAGGGACAGAAAGGTGGTATACAGGGACAGAAATGCGGTATACAGGGACAGAAATGTGGTTTACAGGGACAGAAAGGTGGTTTACAGGGACAGAAAGGCGGTTTACAGGGACAGGAAGTTGGTATACAGGGACAGAAAGACGGTATACCGGGACAGGAAGGCGGTATACAGGGACAGAAAGGCGATATACAGGGACAGAAAGGCGATATACAGGGGCAGAAAGGCGGTATACAGATACAGAAAGGCGGTATACAGGGACAGAAAGGGGGTTTACAGGGACAGAAAGGTGGTAAACAGGGGCAGAAAGGTGTTATACAGGGACAGAAAGGTGGTATACAGGGACAGAAAGGTGGTATACAAGGGCAGAAAGTTGGTATAAAGGGACAGAAAGGCGGTATACAGGGACAGAAAGGCAGTTTACAGGGACACAATAGTGGTATACAGGGACAGAAAGGTGGTATACAAGGGCAGAAATTGGTATACAGGGGCAGAAAGGCGGTATACAGGGACAGAAAGGCGGTATACAGAGACAGAAAGGCGGTATACAGGGACAAAAAGGTGGTATACAGGATCAGAAAGGCAGGATACAGGGGCAGAAAGGCGGTATACAGGTACAGAAAGGTGGTATACAGGGACAGAAAGGTGGTATACAGGAACAGAAAGTTGGTATACTGGGACAGAAAGGCGGTATACAGGGACAGAAAGGGGGTTTACAGGGACAGAAAGGTGGTATACAGGGACAGAAAGGTGGTATACAGGGACAGAAAGGCGGTATACAGGGACAGAAAGGTGGTTTACAGGGACAGAAAGGTGGTTTACAGGGACAGAAAGGCGGTTTACAGGGACAGGAAGGTGGTATACAGGGACAGAAAGGCGGTATACCGGGACAGGAAGGCGGTATACAGGGACAGAAAGGCGATATACAGGGACAGAAAGGCGATATACTGGGGCAGAAAGGCGGTATACAGATACAGAAAGGCGGTATACAGGGACAGAAAGGCGGTATACAGGGACAGAAAGGTGGTTTACAGGGACAGAAAGGTGGTTTACAGGGACAGAAAGGCGGTTTACAGGGACAGGAAGGTGGTATACAGGGACAGAAAGGCGGTATACCGGGACAGGAAGGCGGTATACAGGGACAGAAAGGCGATATACAGGGACAGAAAGGCGATATACAGGGGCAGAAAGGCGGTATACAGATACAGAAAGGCGGTATACAGGGACAGAAAGGGGGTTTACAGGGACAGAAAGGTGGTATACAGGGGCAGAAAGTTGGTATACAGGGACAGAAAGGTGGTATACAGGGACAGAAAGGTGGTATACAAGGGCAGAAAGTTGGTATACAGGGACAGAAAGGCGGTATACAGGGACAGAAAGGCGGTATACAGGGACAGAAAGGTGGTATACTGGGACAGAAAGGCGGTATACAGGGACAGAAATGTGGTTAACAGGGACAGAAAGGTGGTATACAGGGACAGAAGGTGGTATACAGGGGCATAAAGGTGGTTTACAGGGACAGAAAGGCGGTATACAGGGACAGACAGGCGGTATACAGGGGCAGAAAGGTGTTATACAGGGACAGAAAGGTGTTATACAGGTACAGAAAGGTGGTATACAGGGACAGAAAGGTGGTTTACAGGGGCAGAAATGTGGTATACAGGGGCAGAAATGTGGTGTACAGGGACAGAAAGGTGGTTTACAGGGGCAGAAATGTGGTTTACAGGGACAGATTTGTGGTATACAGGGACAGAAATGTGGTATACAGGGGCAGAAAGGTGGTTTACAGGGACAAAAAGGTGATATACAGGATCAGAAAGGCGATATACAGGGGCAGAAAGGTCGTATACAGGGACAGAAAGGCGGTATACAGGGACAGAAAGACGGTATAAAGGAACAGAAAGGCGGTTTACAGGGACAGAAAGGTGGTATACAGGGACAGAAAGGTGGTATACTGGGACAGAAAGGTGGTATACAGGGACAGAAAGGTGGTTTACAGGGACAGAAAGGTGGTTTAAAGGGACAGAAAGGTGGTATACAGGGACAGAAGGTGGTATACAGGGGCAGAAAGGTGGTTTACAGGGACAGAAAGGTGCTATACAGGGACAGAAAGGCGGTATACAGGGACAGAAAGGTGTTATACAGGGACAGAAAGGCGGTATACAGGGACCGAAATGCGGTATACAGGGACAGAAAGGCAGTATACAGGGACAGAACGGCGGTATACATGGACAAAAAGGTGGTATACAGGAACAGAAAGGTGATATACAGGGGCAGAAAGGCGGTATACAGGGACATACAGGCGGTATACAGGGACAGAAAGGTGGTATACAGGGGCAGAAAGGCGATATACAGGGACAGACAGGCGGTATACAGGGACAGAAAGGTGTTATACGGGGACAGAAAGGTGGTTTACAGGGACAGAAAGGTGGTATACAGGGACAGAAATGTGGTATACAGGGACAGAAAGGTGGTTTACAGGGACAGAAAGGTGTTATACAGGGACAAAAAGGTGGTATACAGGATCAGAAAGGCAGTATACAGGGGCAGAAAGGCGGTATACAGGGACAGAAAGGCGGTTTACAGGGACAGAAAGGTGGTATACAGGGACAGAAAGGTGGTATACAGGGACAGAAAGGCGGTATACAGGGACAGAAAGGTGGTTTACAGGGACAGAAAGGTGGTTTACAGGGACAGAAAGGCGGTTTACAGGGACAGGAAGGTGGTATACAGGGACAGAAAGGTGGTATACCGGGACAGGAAGGCGGTATACAGGGACAGAAAGGCGATATACAGGGACAGAAAGGCGATATACTGGGGCAGAAAGGCGGTATACAGATACAGAAAGGCGGTATACAGGGACAGAAAGGCGGTATACAGGGACAGAAAGGTGGTTTACAGGGACAGAAAGGTGGTTTACAGGGACAGAAAGGCGGTTTACAGGGACAGGAAGGTGGTATACAGGGACAGAAAGGCGGTATACCGGGACAGGAAGGCGGTATACAGGGACAGAAAGGCGATATACAGGGACAGAAAGGTGGTATACAGGGGCAGAAAGTTGGTATACAGGGACAGAAAGGTGGTATACAGGGACAGAAAGGTGGTATACAAGGGCAGAAAGTTGGTATACAGGGACAGAAAGGCGGTATACAGGGACAGAAAGGCGGTATACAGGGACAGAAAGGTGGTATACTGGGACAGAAAGGCGGTATACAGGGACAGAAATGTGGTTAACAGGGACAGAAAGGTGGTATACAGGGACAGAAGGTGGTATAAAGGGGCATAAAGGTGGTTTACAGGGACAGAAAGGCGGTATACAGGGACAGACAGGCGGTATACAGGGGCAGAAAGGTGTTATACAGGGACAGAAAGGTGTTATACAGGTACAGAAAGGTGGTATACAGGGACAGAAAGGTGGTTTACAGGGGCAGAAATGTGGTATACAGGGGCAGAAATGTGGTGTACAGGGACAGAAAGGTGGTTTACAGGGGCAGTAATGTGGTTTACAGGGACAGATTTGTGGTATACAGGGACAGAAATGTGGTATACAGGGGCAGAAAGGTGGTTTACAGGGACAAAAAGGTGATATACAGGATCAGAAAGGCGATATACAGGGGCAGAAAGGTCGTATACAGGGACAGAAAGGCGGTATACAGGGACAGAAAGACGGTATAAAGGAACAGAAAGGCGGTTTACAGGGACAGAAAGGTGGTATACAGGGACAGAAAGGTGGTATACTGGGACAGAAAGGTGGTATACAGGGACAGAAAGGTGGTTTACAGGGACAGAAAGGTGGTTTAAAGGGACAGAAAGGTGGTATACAGGGACAGAAGGTGGTATACAGGGGCAGAAAGGTGGTTTACAGGGACAGGAAGGTGCTATACAGGGACAGAAAGGCGGTATACAGGGACAGAAAGGTGTTATACAGGGACAGAAAGGCGGTATACAGGGACCGAAAGGCGGTATACAGGGACAGAAAGGCAGTATACAGGGACAGAACGGCGGTATACATGGACAAAAAGGTGGTATACAGGAACAGAAAGGTGATATACAGGGGCAGAAAGGCGGTATACAGGGACATACAGGCGGTATACAGGGACAGAAAGGTGGTATACAGGGGCAGAAAGGCGATATACAGGGACAGACAGGCGGTATACAGGGACAGAAAGGTGTTATACGGGGACAGAAAGGTGGTTTACAGGGACAGAAAGGTGGTATACAGGGACAGAAATGTGGTATACAGGGACAGAAAGGTGGTTTACAGGGACAGAAAGGTGTTATACAGGGACAAAAAGGTGGTATACAGGATCAGAAAGGCAGTATACAGGGGCAGAAAGGCGGTATACAGGGACAGAAAGGCGGTTTACAGGGACAGAAAGGTGGTATACAGGGACAGAAAGGTGGTATACAGGGACAGAAAGGTGGTATACAGGGACAGAAAGGTGGTTTACAGGGACAGAAAGGTGGTTTACAGGGACTGAAAGGCGGTTTACAGGGACAGAAAGGCAGTTTACAGGGACGGAAAAGTGGTATACAGGGACAGAAAGGTGGTATACAAGGGCAGAAATTGGTATACAGGGACAGAAAGGCGGTATACAGGGACAGAAAGGCGGTATACAGAGACAGAAAGGCGGTATACAGGGACAAAAAGGTGGTATACAGGATCAGAAAGGCGGTATACAGGGGCTGAAAGGCGGTATACAGGTACAGAAGGGTGGTATACAGGGACAGAAAGGTGGTATACAGGGACAGAAAGTTGCTATACTGGGACAGAAAGGCGGTATACAGGGACAGAAAGGGGGTTTACAGGGACAGAAAGGTGGTATAAAAGGAAAGAAAGGTGGTATACAGGGACAGAAAGGCGGTATACATGGACAGAAATTTGGTTTACAGGGACAGAAAGGTGGTTTACAGGGACAGAAAGGCGGTTTACAGGGACAGGAAGGTGGTATACAGGGACAGAAAGGCGGTATACCGGGACAGGAAGGCGGTATACAGGGACAGAAAGGCGATATACAGGGACAGAAAGGCGATATACAGGGGCAGAAAGGCGGTATACAGATACAGAAAGGCGGTATACAGGGACAGAAAGGGGGTTTACAGGGACAGAAAGGTGGTATACAGGGGCAGAAAGGTGTTATATACAGGGACAGAAAGGTGGTATACAGGGACAGAAAGGTGGTATACAGGGACAGAAAGGTGGTATACTGGGACAGAAAGGCGGTATACAGGGACAGAAATGTGGTTTACAGGGACAGAAAGGTGGTATACAGGGACAGAAGGTGGTATACAGGGGCATAAAGGTGGTTTACAGGGACAGAAAGGCAGTATACAGGGACAGGCGGTATACAGGGACAGAAAGGCGGTATACAGGGGCAGAAAGGTGTTATACAGGGACAGAAAGGTGTTATACAGGGACAGAAAGGTGGTTTACAGGGACAGAAAGGTGGTATACAGGGACAGAAATGTGGTATACATGGGCAGAAATGTGGTGTACAGGGACAGAAAGGTGGTTTACAGGGGCAGAAATGTGGTATACAGGAACAGATATGTGGTATACAGGGACAGAAATGTGGTATACAGGGGCAGAAAGGTGGTTACAGGGACAAAAGGTGATATACAGGATCAGAAAGGCGATATACAGGGGCAGAAAGGTGGTATACAGGAACAGAAAGGTGATATACAGGGACAGAAAGGCGGTATACAGGGACAGAAAGACGGTATAAAGGGACAGAAAGGCGGTTTACAGGGACAGAAAGGTGGTATACAGGGACAGAAAGGTGGTATACTGGGACAGAAAGGCGGTATACAGGGACAGAAAGGTGGTTTACAGGGACAGAAAGGTGGTTTACAGGGACAGAAAGGTGGTATACAGGGACAGAAGGTGGTATACAGGGGCAGAAAGGTGGTTTACAGGGACAGAAAGGTGGTATACAGGGACAGAAAGGCGGTATACAGGGACAGAAAGGTGGTTTACAGGGACAGACAGGCGGTATACAGGGACAGAACGGCGGTATACATGGACAAAAAGGTGGTATACAGGAACAGAAAGGTGATATACAGGGGCAGAAAGGCGGTATACAGGGACATAAAGGCGGTATACAGGGACAGAAAGGTGGTATACAGGGACAGAAATGTGGTATACAGGGACAGAAAGGTGGTTTACAGGGACAGAAAGGTGTTATACAGGGCCAGAAAGGTGGTTTACAGGGACAGAAAGGTGGTTTACAGGGACAGAAATGTGTTATACAGGGACAGAAAGGCGGTTTACAGGGACAGAAAGGCGGTATACAGGGACAGAAAGGGGGTTTACAGGGACAGAAAGGTGGTATACAGGGACAGAAAGGTGGTATACAGGGACAGAAAGGCGGTATACAGGGACAGAAAGGTGGTTTACAGGGACAGAAAGGTGGTTTACAGGGACAGAAAGGCGGTTTACAGGGACAGGAAGGTGGTATACAGGGACAGAAAGGCGGTATACCGGGACAGGAAGGCGGTATACAGGGACAGAAAGGCGATATACAGGGACAGAAAGGCGATATACTGGGGCAGAAAGGCGGTATACAGATACAGAAAGGCGGTATACAGGGACAGAAAGGCGGTATACAGGGACAGAAAGGTGGTTTACAGGGACAGAAAGGTGGTTTACAGGGACATAAAGGCGGTTTACAGGGACAGGAAGGTGGTATACAGGGACAGAAAGGCGGTATACCGGGACAGGAAGGCGGTATACAGGGACAGAAAGGCGATATACAGGGACAGAAAGGCGATATACAGGGGCAGAAAGGCGGTATACAGATACAGAAAGGCGGTATACAGGGACAGAAATGGGTTATACAAGGGCAGAAAGTTGGTATACATGGACAGAAAGGCGGTATACAGGGACAGAAAGGCGGTATACAGGGGCAGAAAGATGGTATACTGGGACAGAAAGGCGGTATACAGGGACAAAAATGTGGTTAACAGGGACAGAAAGGTGGTATACAGGGACAGAAAGGCGGTATACCGGGACAGGAAGGCGGTATACAGGGACAGAAAGGCGATATACAGGGACAGAAAGGCGATATACAGGGGCAGAAAGGCGGTATACAGATACAGAAAGGCGGTATACAGGGACAGAAATGGGGTATACAAGGGCAGAAAGTTGGTATACAGGGACAGAAAGGCGGTATACAGGGACAGAAAGGCGGTATACAGGGACAGAAAGATGGTATACTGGGACAGAAAGGCGGTATACAGGGACAGAAATGTGGTTAACAGGGACAGAAAGGTGGTATACAGGGACAGAAGGTGGTATACAGGGGCATAAAGGTGGTTTACAGGGACAGAAAGGCGGTATACAGGGACAGACAGGCGGTATACAGGGGCAGAAAGGTGTTATACAGGTACAGAAAGGTGGTATACAGGGACAGAAAGGTGGTTTACAGGGGCAGAAATGTGGTATACAGGGGCAGAAATGTGGTGTACAGGGACAGAAAGGTGGTTTACAGGGGCAGAAATGTGGTTTACAGGGACAGATTTGTGGTATACAGGGACAGAAATGTGGTATACAGGGGCAGAAAGGTGGTTTACAGGGACAAAAAGGTGATATACAGGATCAGAAAGGCGATATACAGGGGCAGAAAGGTCGTATACAGGGACAGAAAGGCGGTATACAGGGACAGAAAGACGGTATAAAGGAACAGAAAGGCGGTTTACAGGGACAGAAAGGTGGTATACAGGGACAGAAAGGTGGTATACTGGGACAGAAAGGTGGTATACAGGGACAGAAAGGTGGTTTACAGGGACAGAAAGGTGGTTTAAAGGGACAGAAAGGTGGTATACAGGGACAGAAGGTGGTATACAGGGGCAGAAAGGTGGTTTACAGGGACAGAAAGGTGCTATACAGGGACAGAAAGGCGGTATACAGGGACAGAAAGGTGTTATACAGGGACAGAAAGGCGGTATACAGGGACCGAAAGGCGGTATACAGGGACAGAAAGGCAGTATACAGGGACAGAACGGCGGTATACATGGACAAAAAGGTGGTATACAGGAACAGAAAGGTGATATACAGGGGCAGAAAGGCGGTATACAGGGACATAAAGGCGGTATACAGGGGCAGAAAGGTGGTTTACAGGGACAGAAAGGTGCTATACAGGGACAGAAAGGCGGTATACAGGGACAGAAAGGCGGTATACAGGGACAGAAAGGCGGTATACAGAGACAGAAAGGCGGTATACAGGGACAAAAAGGTGGTATACAGGATCAGAAAGGCGGTATACAGGGGCTGAAAGGCGGTATACAGGTACAGAAGGGTGGTATACAGGGACAGAAAGGTGGTATACAGGGACAGAAAGTTGCTATACTGGGACAGAAAGGCGGTATACAGGGACAGAAAGGGGGTTTACAGGGACAGAAAGGTGGTATAAAAGGAAAGAAAGGTGGTATACAGGGACAGAAAGGCGGTATACATGGACAGAAATGTGGTTTACAGGGACAGAAAGGTGGTTTACAGGGACAGAAAGGCGGTTTACAGGGACAGGAAGGTGGTATACAGGGACAGAAAGGCGGTATACCGGGACAGGAAGGCGGTATACAGGGACAGAAAGGCGATATACAGGGACAGAAAGGCGATATACAGGGGCAGAAAGGCGGTATACAGATACAGAAAGGCGGTATACAGGGACAGAAAGGGGGTTTACAGGGACAGAAAGGTGGTATACAGGGGCAGAAAGGTGTTATATACAGGGACAGAAAGGTGGTATACAGGGACAGAAAGGTGGTATACAGGGACAGAAAGGTGGTATACTGGGACAGAAAGGCGGTATACAGGGACAGAAATGTGGTTTACAGGGACAGAAAGGTGGTATACAGGGACAGAAGGTGGTATACAGTGGCATAAAGGTGGTTTACAGGGACAGAAAGGCAGTATACAGGGACAGAAATGTGGTATACATGGGCAGAAATGTGGTGTACAGGGACAGAAAGGTGGTTTAAAAGGAAAGAAAGGTGGTATACAGGGACAGAAAGGCGGTATACATGGACAGAAATTTGGTTTACAGGGACAGAAAGGTGGTTTACAGGGACAGAAAGGCGGTTTACAGGGACAGGAAGGTGGTATACAGGGACAGAAAGGCGGTATACCGGGACAGGAAGGCGGTATACAGGGACAGAAAGGCGATATACAGGGACAGAAAGGCGATATACAGGGGCAGAAAGGCGGTATACAGATACAGAAAGGCGGTATACAGGGACAGAAAGGGGGTTTACAGGGACAGAAAGGTGGTATACAGGGGCAGAAAGGTGTTATATACAGGGACAGAAAGGTGGTATACAGGGACAGAAAGGTGGTATACAGGGACAGAAAGGTGGTATACTGGGACAGAAAGGCGGTATACAGGGACAGAAATGTGGTTTACAGGGACAGAAAGGTGGTATACAGGGACAGAAGGTGGTATACAGGGGCATAAAGGTGGTTTACAGGGACAGAAAGGCAGTATACAGGGACAGGCGGTATACAGGGACAGAAAGGCGGTATACAGGGGCAGAAAGGTGTTATACAGGGACAGAAAGGTGTTATACAGGGACAGAAAGGTGGTTTACAGGGACAGAAAGGTGGTATACAGGGACAGAAATGTGGTATACATGGGCAGAAATGTGGTGTACAGGGACAGAAAGGTGGTTTACAGGGGAAGAAATGTGGTATACAGGAACAGATATGTGGTATACAGGGACAGAAATGTGGTATACAGGGGCAGAAAGGTGGTTACAGGGACAAAAAGGTGATATACAGGATCAGAAAGGCGATATACAGGGGCAGAAAGGTGGTATACAGGAACAGAAAGGTGATATACAGGGACAGAAAGGCGGTATACAGGGACAGAAAGACGGTATAAAGGGACAGAAAGGCGGTTTACAGGGACAGAAAGGTGGTATACAGGGACAGAAAGGTGGTATACTGGGACAGAAAGGCGGTATACAGGGACAGAAAGGTGGTTTACAGGGACAGAAAGGTGGTTTACAGGGACAGAAAGGTGTTATACAGGGCCAGAAAGGTGGTTTACAGGGACAGAAAGGTGGTTTACAGGGACAGAAATGTGTTATATAGGGACAGAAAGGTGGTTTACAGGGACAGAAAGGCGGTATACAGGGACAGAAAGGGGGTTTACAGGGACAGAAAGGTGGTATACAGGGACAGAAAGGTGGTATACAGGGACAGAAAGGCGGTATACAGGGACAGAAAGGTGGTTTACAGGGACAGAAAGGTGGTTTACAGGGACAGAAAGGCGGTTTACAGGGACAGGAAGGTGGTATACAGGGACAGAAAGGCGGTATACCGGGACAGGAAGGCGGTATACAGGGACAGAAAGGCGATATACAGGGACAGAAAGGCGATATACAGGGGCAGAAAGGCGGTATACAGATACAGAAAGGCGGTATACAGGGACAGAAATGGGGTATACAAGGGCAGAAAGTTGGTATACAGGGACAGAAAGGCGGTATACAGGGACAGAAAGGCGGTATACAGGGACAGAAAGATGTTATACTGGGACAGAAAGGCGGTATACAGGGACAGAAATGTGGTTAACAGGGACAGAAAGGTGGTATACAGGGACAGAAAGGCGGTTTACAGGGACAGGAAGGTGGTATACAGGGACAGAAAGGCGGTATACCGGGACAGGAAGGCGGTATACAGGGACAGAAAGGCGATATACAGGGACAGAAAGGCGATATACAGGGGCAGAAAGGCGGTATACAGATACAGAAAGGCGGTATACAGGGACAGAAATGGGGTATACAAGGGCAGAAAGTTGGTATACAGGGACAGAAAGGCGGTATACAGGGACAGAAAGGCGGTATACAGGGACAGAAAGATGGTATACTGGGACAGAAAGGCGGTATACAGGGACAGAAATGTGGTTAACAGGGACAGAAAGGTGGTATACAGGGACAGAAGGTGGTATACAGGGGCATAAAGGTGGTTTACAGGGACAGAAAGGCGGTATACAGGGACAGACAGGCGGTATACAGGGGCAGAAAGGTGTTATACAGGTACAGAAAGGTGGTATACAGGGACAGAAAGGTGGTTTACAGGGGCAGAAATGTGGTATACAGGGGCAGAAATGTGGTGTACAGGGACAGAAAGGTGGTTTACAGGGGCAGAAATGTGGTTTACAGGGACAGATTTGTGGTATACAGGGACAGAAATGTGGTATACAGGGGCAGAAAGGTGGTTTACAGGGACAGAAAGGTGGTATACAGGGACAGAAGGTGGTATACAGGGGCAGAAAGGTGGTTTACAGGGACAGAAAGGTGGTATACAGGGACAGAAAGGCGGTATACAGGGACAGAAAGGTGGTTTACAGGGACAGACAGGCGGTATACAGGGACAGAACGGCGGTATACATGGACAAAAAGGTGGTATACAGGAACAGAAAGGTGATATACAGGGGCAGAAAGGCGGTATACAGGGACATAAAGGCGGTATACAGGGACAGAAAGGTGGTATACAGGGACAGAAATGTGGTATACAGGGACAGAAAGGTGGTTTACAGGGACAGAAAGGTGTTATACAGGGCCAGAAAGGTGGTTTACAGGGACAGAAAGGTGGTTTACAGGGACAGAAATGTGTTATATAGGGACAGAAAGGTGGTTTACAGGGACAGAAAGGCGGTATACAGGGACAGAAAGGGGGTTTACAGGGACAGAAAGGTGGTATACAGGGACAGAAAGGTGGTATACAGGGACAGAAAGGCGGTATACAGGGACAGAAAGGTGGTTTACAGGGACAGAAAGGTGGTTTACAGGGACAGAAAGGCGGTTTACAGGGACAGGAAGGTGGTATACAGGGACAGAAAGGCGGTATACCGGGACAGGAAGGCGGTATACAGGGACAGAAAGGCGATATACAGGGACAGAAAGGCGATATACTGGGGCAGAAAGGCGGTATACAGATACAGAAAGGCGGTATACAGGGACAGAAAGGCGGTATACAGGGACAGAAAGGTGGTTTACAGGGACAGAAAGGTGGTTTACAGGGACAGAAAGGTGGTTTACAGGGACAGAAAGGCGGTTTACAGGGACAGGAAGGTGGTATACAGGGACAGAAAGGCGGTATACCGGGACAGGAAGGCGGTATACAGGGACAGAAAGGCGATATACAGGGACAGAAAGGCGATATACAGGGGCAGAAAGGCGGTATACAGATACAGAAAGGCGGTATACAGGGACAGAAATGGGGTATACAAGGGCAGAAAGTTGGTATACAGGGACAGAAAGGCGGTATACAGGGACAGAAAGGCGGTATACAGGGACAGAAAGATGGTATACTGGGACAGAAAGGCGGTATACAGGGACAGAAATGTGGTTAACAGGGACAGAAAGGTGGTATACAGGGACAGAAAGGCGGTTTACAGGGACAGGAAGGTGGTATACAGGGACAGAAAGGCGGTATACCGGGACAGGAAGGCGGTATACAGGGACAGAAAGGCGATATACAGGGACAGAAAGGCGATATACAGGGGCAGAAAGGCGGTATACAGATACAGAAAGGCGGTATACAGGGACAGAAATGGGGTATACAAGGGCAGAAAGTTGGTATACAGGGACAGAAAGGCGGTATACAGGGACAGAAAGGCGGTATACAGGGACAGAAAGATGGTATACTGGGACAGAAAGGCGGTATACAGGGACAGAAATGTGGTTAACAGGGACAGAAAGGTGGTATACAGGGACAGAAGGTGGTATACAGGGGCATAAAGGTGGTTTACAGGGACAGAAAGGCGGTATACAGGGACAGACAGGCGGTATACAGGGGCAGAAAGGTGTTATACAGGTACAGAAAGGTGGTATACAGGGACAGAAAGGTGGTTTACAGGGGCAGAAATGTGGTATACAGGGGCAGAAATGTGGTGTACAGGGACAGAAAGGTGGTTTACAGGGGCAGAAATGTGGTTTACAGGGACAGATTTGTGGTATACAGGGACAGAAATGTGGTATACAGGGGCAGAAAGGTGGTTTACAGGGACAAAAAGGTGATATACAGGATCAGAAAGGCGATATACAGGGGCAGAAAGGTCGTATACAGGGACAGAAAGGCGGTATACAGGGACAGAAAGACGGTATAAAGGAACAGAAAGGCGGTTTACAGGGACAGAAAGGTGGTATACAGGGACAGAAAGGTGGTATACTGGGACAGAAAGGTGGTATACAGGGACAGAAAGGTGGTTTACAGGGACAGAAAGGTGGTTTAAAGGGACAGAAAGGTGGTATACAGGGACAGAAGGTGGTATACAGGGGCAGAAAGGTGGTTTACAGGGACAGAAAGGTGCTATACAGGGACAGAAAGGCGGTATACAGGGACAGAAAGGTGTTATACAGGGACAGAAAGGCGGTATACAGGGACCGAAAGGCGGTATACAGGGACAGAAAGGCAGTATACAGGGACAGAACGGCGGTATACATGGACAAAAAGGTGGTATACAGGAACAGAAAGGTGATATACAGGGGCAGAAAGGCGGTATACAGGGACATAAAGGCGGTATACAGGGACAGAAAGGTGGTATACAGGGGCAGAAAGGCGATATACAGGGACAGACAGGCGGTATACAGGGACAGAAAGGTGTTATACGGGGACAGAAAGGTGGTTTACAGGGACAGAAAGGTGGTATACAGGGACAGAAATGTGGTATACAGGGACAGAAAGGTGGTTTACAGGGACAGAAAGGTGTTATACAGGGACAAAAAGGTGGTATACAGGATCAGAAAGGCAGTATACAGGGGCAGAAAGGCGGTATACAGGGACAGAAAGGCGGTTTACAGGGACAGAAAGGTGGTATACAGGGACAGAAAGGTGGTATACATGGACAGAAAGGTGGTATACAGGGACAGAAAGGTGGTTTACAGGGACAGAAAGGTGGTTTACAGGGACTGAAAGGCGGTTTACAGGGACAGAAAGGCAGTTTACAGGGACGGAAAAGTGGTATACAGGGACAGAAAGGTGGTATACAAGGGCAGAAATTGGTATACAGGGACAGAAAGGCGGTATACAGGGACAGAAAGGCGGTATACAGAGACAGAAAGGCGGTATACAGGGACAAAAAGGTGGTATACAGGATCAGAAAGGCGGTATACAGGGGCTGAAAGGCGGTATACAGGTACAGAAGGGTGGTATACAGGGACAGAAAGGTGGTATACAGGGACAGAAAGTTGCTATACTGGGACAGAAAGGCGGTATACAGGGACAGAAAGGGGGTTTACAGGGACAGAAAGGTGGTATAAAAGGAAAGAAAGGTGGTATACAGGGACAGAAAGGCGGTATACATGGACAGAAATGTGGTTTACAGGGACAGAAAGGTGGTTTACAGGGACAGAAAGGCGGTTTACAGGGACAGGAAGGTGGTATACAGGGACAGAAAGGCGGTATACCGGGACAGGAAGGCGGTATACAGGGACAGAAAGGCGATATACAGGGACAGAAAGGCGATATACAGGGGCAGAAAGGCGGTATACAGATACAGAAAGGCGGTATACAGGGACAGAAAGGGGGTTTACAGGGACAGAAAGGTGGTATACAGGGGCAGAAAGGTGTTATATACAGGGACAGAAAGGTGGTATACAGGGACAGAAAGGTGGTATACAGGGACAGAAAGGTGGTATACTGGGACAGAAAGGCGGTATACAGGGACAGAAATGTGGTTTACAGGGACAGAAAGGTGGTATACAGGGACAGGAAGGTGGTATACAGGGACAGAAAGGCGGTATACCGGGACAGGAAGGCGGTATACAGGGACAGAAAGGCGATATACAGGGACAGAAAGGCGATATACAGGGGCAGAAAGGCGGTATACAGATACAGAAAGGCGGTATACAGGGACAGAAATGGGGTATACAAGGGCAGAAAGTTGGTATACAGGGACAGAAAGGCGGTATACAGGGACAGAAAGGCGGTATACAGGGACAGAAAGATGGTATACTGGGACAGAAAGGCGGTATACAGGGACAGAAATGTGGTTAACAGGGACAGAAAGGTGGTATACAGGGACAGAAAGGCGGTTTACAGGGACAGGAAGGTGGTATACAGGGACAGAAAGGCGGTATACCGGGACAGGAAGGCGGTATACAGGGACAGAAAGGCGATATACAGGGACAGAAAGGCGATATACAGGGGCAGAAAGGCGGTATACAGATACAGAAAGGCGGTATACAGGGACAGAAATGGGGTATACAAGGGCAGAAAGTTGGTATACAGGGACAGAAAGGCGGTATACAGGGACAGAAAGGCGGTATACAGGGACAGAAAGATGGTATACTGGGACAGAAAGGCGGTATACAGGGACAGAAATGTGGTTAACAGGGACAGAAAGGTGGTATACAGGGACAGAAGGTGGTATACAGGGGCATAAAGGTGGTTTACAGGGACAGAAAGGCGGTATACAGGGACAGACAGGCGGTATACAGGGGCAGAAAGGTGTTATACAGGTACAGAAAGGTGGTATACAGGGACAGAAAGGTGGTTTACAGGGGCAGAAATGTGGTATACAGGGGCAGAAATGTGGTGTACAGGGACAGAAAGGTGGTTTACAGGGGCAGAAATGTGGTTTACAGGGACAGATTTGTGGTATACAGGGACAGAAATGTGGTATACAGGGGCAGAAAGGTGGTTTACAGGGACAAAAAGGTGATATACAGGATCAGAAAGGCGATATACAGGGGCAGAAAGGTCGTATACAGGGACAGAAAGGCGGTATACAGGGACAGAAAGACGGTATAAAGGAACAGAAAGGCGGTTTACAGGGACAGAAAGGTGGTATACAGGGACAGAAAGGTGGTATACTGGGACAGAAAGGTGGTATACAGGGACAGAAAGGTGGTTTACAGGGACAGAAAGGTGGTTTAAAGGGACAGAAAGGTGGTATACAGGGACAGAAGGTGGTATACAGGGGCAGAAAGGTGGTTTACAGGGACAGAAAGGTGCTATACAGGGACAGAAAGGCGGTATACAGGGACAGAAAGGTGTTATACAGGGACAGAAAGGCGGTATACAGGGACCGAAAGGCGGTATACAGGGACAGAAAGGCAGTATACAGGGACAGAACGGCGGTATACATGGACAAAAAGGTGGTATACAGGAACAGAAAGGTGATATACAGGGGCAGAAAGGCGGTATACAGGGACATAAAGGCGGTATACAGGGACAGAAAGGTGGTATACAGGGGCAGAAAGGCGATATACAGGGACAGACAGGCGGTATACAGGGACAGAAAGGTGTTATACGGGGACAGAAAGGTGGTTTACAGGGACAGAAAGGTGGTATACAGGGACAGAAATGTGGTATACAGGGACAGAAAGGTGGTTTACAGGGACAGAAAGGTGTTATACAGGGACAAAAAGGTGGTATACAGGATCAGAAAGGCAGTATACAGGGGCAGAAAGGCGGTATACAGGGACAGAAAGGCGGTTTACAGGGACAGAAAGGTGGTATACAGGGACAGAAAGGTGGTATACATGGACAGAAAGGTGGTATACAGGGACAGAAAGGTGGTTTACAGGGACAGAAAGGTGGTTTACAGGGACTGAAAGGCGGTTTACAGGGACAGAAAGGCAGTTTACAGGGACGGAAAAGTGGTATACAGGGACAGAAAGGTGGTATACAAGGGCAGAAATTGGTATACAGGGACAGAAAGGCGGTATACAGGGACAGAAAGGCGGTATACAGAGACAGAAAGGCGGTATACAGGGACAAAAAGGTGGTATACAGGATCAGAAAGGCGGTATACAGGGGCTGAAAGGCGGTATACAGGTACAGAAGGGTGGTATACAGGGACAGAAAGGTGGTATACAGGGACAGAAAGTTGCTATACTGGGACAGAAAGGCGGTATACAGGGACAGAAAGGGGGTTTACAGGGACAGAAAGGTGGTATAAAAGGAAAGAAAGGTGGTATACAGGGACAGAAAGGCGGTATACATGGACAGAAATGTGGTTTACAGGGACAGAAAGGTGGTTTACAGGGACAGAAAGGCGGTTTACAGGGACAGGAAGGTGGTATACAGGGACAGAAAGGCGGTATACCGGGACAGGAAGGCGGTATACAGGGACAGAAAGGCGATATACAGGGACAGAAAGGCGATATACAGGGGCAGAAAGGCGGTATACAGATACAGAAAGGCGGTATACAGGGACAGAAAGGGGGTTTACAGGGACAGAAAGGTGGTATACAGGGGCAGAAAGGTGTTATATACAGGGACAGAAAGGTGGTATACAGGGACAGAAAGGTGGTATACAGGGACAGAAAGGTGGTATACTGGGACAGAAAGGCGGTATACAGGGACAGAAATGTGGTTTACAGGGACAGAAAGGTGGTATACAGGGACAGAAGGTGGTATACAGGGGCATAAAGGTGGTTTACAGGGACAGAAAGGCAGTATACAGGGACAGAAATGTGGTATACATGGGCAGAAATGTGGTGTACAGGGACAGAAAGGTGGTTTACAGGGGCAGAAATGTGGTATACAGGAACAGATATGTGGTATACAGGGACAGAAATGTGGTATACAGGGGCAGAAAGGTGGTTACAGGGACAAAAAGGTGATATACAGGATCAGAAAGGCGATATACAGGGGCAGAAAGGTGGTATACAGGAACAGAAAGGTGATATACAGGGACAGAAAGGCGGTATACAGGGACAGAAAGACGGTATAAAGGGACAGAAAGGCGGTTTACAGGGACAGAAAGGTGGTATACAGGGACAGAAAGGTGGTATACTGGGACAGAAAGGCGGTATACAGGGACAGAAAGGTGGTTTACAGGGACAGAAAGGTGTTTTACAGGGACAGAAAGGTGGTATACAGGGACAGAAGGTGGTATACAGGGGCAGAAAGGTGGTTTACAGGGACAGAAAGGTGGTATACAGGGACAGAAAGGCGGTATACAGGGACAGAAAGGTGGTTTACAGGGACAGACAGGCGGTATACAGGGACAGAACGGCGGTATACATGGACAAAAAGGTGGTATACAGGAACAGAAAGGTGATATACAGGGGCAGAAAGGCGGTATACAGGGACATAAAGGCGGTATACAGGGACAGAAAGGTGGTATACAGGGACAGAAATGTGGTATACAGGGACAGAAAGGTGGTTTACAGGGACAGAAAGGTGTTATACAGGGCCAGAAAGGTGGTTTACAGGGACAGAAAGGTGGTTTACAGGGACAGAAATGTGTTATACAGGGACAGAAAGGTGGTTTACAGGGACAGAAAGGCGGTATACAGGGACAGAAAGGGGGTTTACAGGGACAGAAAGGTGGTATACAGGGACAGAAAGGTGGTATACAGGGACAGAAAGGCGGTATACAGGGACAGAAAGGTGGTTTACAGGGACAGAAAGGTGGTTTACAGGGACAGAAAGGCGGTTTACAGGGACAGGAAGGTGGTATACAGGGACAGAAAGGCGGTATACCGGGACAGGAAGGCGGTATACAGGGACAGAAAGGCGATATACAGGGACAGAAAGGCGATATACTGGGGCAGAAAGGCGGTATACAGATACAGAAAGGCGGTATACAGGGACAGAAAGGCGGTATACAGGGACAGAAAGGTGGTTTACAGGGACAGAAAGGTGGTTTACAGGGACAGAAAGGCGGTTTACAGGGACAGGAAGGTGGTATACAGGGACAGAAAGGCGGTATACCGGGACAGGAAGGCGGTATACAGGGACAGAAAGGCGATATACAGGGACAGAAAGGCGATATACAGGGGCAGAAAGGCGGTATACAGATACAGAAAGGCGGTA
Organism: Salvelinus fontinalis; assembly: GCF_029448725.1. Taxonomy (NCBI): domain Eukaryota; kingdom Metazoa; phylum Chordata; class Actinopteri; order Salmoniformes; family Salmonidae; genus Salvelinus; species Salvelinus fontinalis. The sequence goes on along the minus strand of NC_074684.1, from coordinate 11,814,896 downwards.
TACAGGGACAGAAAGGGGGTTTACAGGGACAGAAAGGTGGTATACAGGGGCAGAAAGGTGGTATACAGGGACAGAAAGGTGGTATACAGGGACAGAAAGGTGGTATACAAGGGCAGAAAGTTGGTATACAGGGACAGAAAGGCGGTATACAGGGACAGAAAGGTGGTATACAGGGACAGAAAGGTGGTATACTGGGACAGAAAGGCGGTATACAGGGACAGAAATGTGGTTAACAGGGACAGAAAGGTGGTATACAGGGACAGAAGGTGGTATACAGGGGCATAAAGGTGGTTTACAGGGACAGAAAGGCGGTATACAGGGACAGACAGGCGGTATACAGGGGCAGAAAGGTGTTATACAGGGACAGAAAGGTGTTATACAGGTACAGAAAGGTGGTTTAGAGGGGCAGAAATGTGGTATACAGGGGCAGAAATGTGGTGTACAGGGACAGAAAGGTGGTTTACAGGGGCAGAAATGTGGTTTACAGGGACAGATTTGTGGTATACAGGGACAGAAATGTGGTATACAGGGGCAGAAAGGTGGTTTACAGGGACAAAAAGGTGATATACAGGATCAGAAAGGCGATATACAGGGGCAGAAAGGTCGTATACAGGGACAGAAAGGCGGTATACAGGGACAGAAAGACGGTATAAAGGAACAGAAAGGCGGTTTACAGGGACAGAAAGGTGGTATACAGGGACAGAAAGGTGGTATACTGGGACAGAAAGGTGGTATACAGGGACAGAAAGGTGGTTTACAGGGACAGAAAGGTGGTTTAAAGGGACAGAAAGGTGGTATACAGGGACAGAAGGTGGTATACAGGGGCAGAAAGGTGGTTTACAGGGACAGAAAGGTGCTATACAGGGACAGAAAGGCGGTATACAGGGACAGAAAGGTGTTATACAGGGACAGAAAGGCGGTATACAGGGACCGAAAGGCGGTATACAGGGACAGAAAGGCAGTATACAGGGACAGAACGGCGGTATACATGGACAAAAAGGTGGTATACAGGAACAGAAAGGTGATATACAGGGGCAGAAAGGCGGTATACAGGGACATAAAGGCGGTATACAGGGACAGAAAGGTGGTATACAGGGGCAGAAAGGCGATATACAGGGACAGACAGGCGGTATACAGGGACAGAAAGGTGTTATACGGGGACAGAAAGGTGGTTTACAGGGACAGAAAGGTGGTATACAGGGACAGAAATGTGGTATACAGGGACAGAAAGGTGGTTTACAGGGACAGAAAGGTGTTATACAGGGACAAAAAGGTGGTATACAGGATCAGAAAAGCAGTATACAGGGGCAGAAAGGCGGTATACAGGGACAGAAAGGCGGTTTACAGGGACAGAAAGGTGGTATACAGGGACAGAAAGGTGGTATACAGGGACAGAAAGGTGGTATACAGGGACAGAAAGGTGGTTTACAGGGACAGAAAGGTGGTTTACAGGGACTGAAAGGCGGTTTACAGGGACAGAAAGGCAGTTTACAGGGACGGAAAAGTAGTATACAGGGACAGAAAGGTGGTATACAAGGGCAGAAATTGGTATACAGGGACAGAAAGGCGGTATACAGGGACAGAAAGGCGGTATACAGAGACAGAAAGGCGGTATACAGGGACAAAAAGGTGGTATACAGGATCAGAAAGGCGGTATACAGGGGCTGAAAGGCGGTATACAGGTACAGAAGGGTGGTATACAGGGACAGAAAGGTGGTATACAGGGACAGAAAGTTGCTATACTGGGACAGAAAGGCGGTATACAGGGACAGAAAGGGGGTTTACAGGGACAGAAAGGTGGTATAAAAGGAAAGAAAGGTGGTATACAGGGACAGAAAGGCGATATACATGGACAGAAATGTGGTTTACAGGGACAGAAAGGTGGTTTACAGGGACAGAAAGGCGGTTTACAGGGACAGGAAGGTGGTATACAGGGACAGAAAGGCGGTATACCGGGACAGGAAGGCGGTATACAGGGACAGAAAGGCGATATACAGGGACAGAAAGGCGATATACAGGGGCAGAAAGGCGGTATACAGATACAGAAAGGCGGTATACAGGGACAGAAAGGGGGTTTACAGGGACAGAAAGGTGGTATACAGGGGCAGAAAGGTGTTATATACAGGGACAGAAAGGTGGTATACAGGGACAGAAAGGTGGTATACAGGGACAGAAAGGTGGTATACTGGGACAGAAAGGCGGTATACAGGGACAGAAATGTGGTTTACAGGGACAGAAAGGTGGTATACAGGGACAGAAGGTGGTATACAGGGGCATAAAGGTGGTTTACAGGGACAGAAAGGCAGTATACAGGGACAGGCGGTATACAGGGACAGAAAGGCGGTATACAGGGGCAGAAAGGTGTTATACAGGGACAGAAAGGTGTTATACAGGGACAGAAAGGTGGTTTACAGGGACAGAAAGGTGGTATACAGGGACAGAAATGTGGTATACATGGGCAGAAATGTGGTGTACAGGGACAGAAAGGTGGTTTACAGGGGCAGAAATGTGGTATACAGGAACAGATATGTGGTATACAGGGACAGAAATGTGGTATACAGGGGCAGAAAGGTGGTTACAGGGACAAAAAGGTGATATACAGGATCAGAAAGGCGATATACAGGGGCAGAAAGGTGGTATACAGGAACAGAAAGGTGATATACAGGGACAGAAAGGCGGTATACAGGGACAGAAAGGCGGTATACAGGGACAGAAAGACGGTATAAAGGGACAGAAAGGCGGTTTACAGGGACAGAAAGGTGGTATACAGGGACAGAAAGGTGGTATACTGGGACAGAAAGGCGGTATACAGGGACAGAAAGGTGGTTTACAGGGACAGAAAGGTGGTTTACAGGGACAGAAAGGTGGTATACAGGGACAGAAGGTGGTATACAGGGGCAGAAAGGTGGTTTACAGGGACAGAAAGGTGGTATACAGGGACAGAAAGGCGGTATACAGGGACAGAAAGGTGGTTTACAGGGACAGACAGGCGGTATACAGGGACAGAACGGCGGTATACATGGACAAAAAGGTGGTATACAGGAACAGAAAGGTGATATACAGGGGCAGAAAGGCGGTATACAGGGACATAAAGGCGGTATACAGGGACAGAAAGGTGGTATACAGGGACAGAAATGTGGTATACAGGGACAGAAAGGTGGTTTACAGGGACAGAAATGTGTTATACAGGGACAGAAAGGTGGTTTACAGGGACAGAAAGGTGTTATACAGGGACAGAAAGGTGGTTTACAGGGACAGAAAGGTGTTATACAGGGACAGAAAGGTGGTTTACAGGGACAGAAAGGTGGTTTACAGGGACAGATATGTGGTATACAGGGACAGAAAGGTGGTATACAGGGACAGAAAGGCGGTATACAGGGACAGAAAGGCGGTATACAGGGACAGACAGGCGTTATACAGGGACAGAACGGCGGTATACATGGACAAAAAGGTGGTACACAGGAACAGAAAGGTGATATACAGGGGCAGAAAGGCAGTATACTTTCTTCCCCTATATATCGCCTTTCTGATCCTGTATACCACCTTTTTGTCCCTGTATACCACCAAGGCGGTATACGGGGACAGAAATGCTGTATACAGGGACAGAAAGGCGGTATACAGGGACAGAAAGGTGGTATACAGGGACAGAAAGACGGTATACAGGGACAGAAAGGTGGTTTACAGGAACAGAAAGGTGATATACATGGGCAGAGAAGCGGTATACAGGGACAAAAAGACGGTATACAGGGACAGAAAGGTGGTTTACAGGAACAGAAAGGTGATATACATGGGCAGAGAAGCGGTATACAGGGACAAAAAGGTGGTTTACAGGGACAGAAAGGTGTATACAGGGACAGAAAGGTGGTTTACAGGGACAGAAAGTTGGTATACAGGGACAGAAAGGTGGTTTACAGGGACAGAAAGGTGGTATACGGGGACAGAAAGGTGGTATACAGGGACAGAAAGGTGGTTTACATGGAGAGAACGGTGGTATACAGGGGCAGAAAGGTGGTATACAGGGACAGAAAGGCAGTATACCTTTACCCTGAACCTTATTCTAACCCTAACCATATCAAGCAGTTGCTTATCAGCAAATAGTTGGTTGATGGTGTGACCATCTGTAGAGCATCTACAGATAGAAAATACAGACTATACAAATAAAGTGTGACCGAAAGATCTTCTCAAAAGGTATTCTAGACTCTCCACTTCTATTCTGACTAGGGTTTCAAAGGGAGGGTATATTACTGGTAACTTTCAAAGTCTACCAGTAAACTACATGAATGGTGTTTTGGGGGGAATTTTAGCACATGACATTTAGTGTCATTGTTGGGTACTTCAGATGATCACCGGTGTCTGTAATTATCTCTGGCCCTCTTTGTGGCCTTATGACATGTAAAATATATAAAATAATCAAATAAGATTGATTTATTTTTATGACAAAGCTGTAAAACAAAAAACAAAAAAACATCAACTTAGTAAATACCATTGGTGTTTAATATGAGAGCTTCAGCAAGAAATATCCTTTATAAAAAAATGTGCACAGTTAATTTATTTTACTATGTCAGTATGTCATTGCTGTAAATATGTTGTTGCCAAACTGGTGTCAGTTGTGAAAAAAGTCAATAGTTGGAAGAGTTTCACAGTTAATGGAAAAGAAATATACCAGAAATTAATACATTTTTTTGGTTTGTTATTCAAGTATAAAATTATCAAAAGTTAACATAGATTTCCATATATTACCTGTTAATTTCCAAAATTACAGAAAGTTTGGATAACTTTGGTAAATGACCAGTAGTTTTGAGACCCTAATTCTTACCCATAAGACAATATCTCCACAGACAAAGAATGGACCATTCTTCGCTTGTTTCAGCATTTCTCCCCATTAAACTAATGAGCATGATTAGACCCACAATTCCATTTCCTGACATCTCCCATTTATCAATTAGTTGTTTATTGACTCGTCTCACAGCTGGAGGATCATCATGTTCCCCCATTTCTCCCCATTTGCTAGGCTTCCTCCACTGATCTGACAGATAGGAAAGATATGCTCAAGTTGAGAATGGCTAACGTCATCACACTGTTATTTTCATGCTCTGTGTGTGTGTGTGTGTGTGTGTGTGTGTGTGTGTGTGTGTGTGTGTGTGTGTGTGTGTGTGTGTGTGTGTGTGTGTGTGTGTGTGTGTGTGTGTGTGTGTGCGTGCGTGTGCGTGCGCGTGCGCGCGTGTGTGTGTACGTGTCTCTGCCTGTCGGTTGTCTATGCGTCTCAGCACAGGTGAGATTCAATCTAAGACAGTCTTAGATAAACATGACAAAATTGGTTGACATCAAGCACTCTCAATTTGTCATGTTAAATAGATAGGCACTCTGGTAATGAACCTTGTATCACTATGAGAATGTCATTCCTAACCATTAGTACCTATTTTCAGCAGCCGCCACTTTTATTACTTTTACAGCAAAACGTAATTTCTGCAAATTAATGGTTACCCACTTGCTGCTACATCAACCCCCTTCATCAAATTATAATGACAGGGTTGTACAACGCAGACAAGATTATGCAAACAAAGACAGGAGGTGTGATGAGATGCCAGCGCTAAGGAAGTAATTGTCTACACATCTCAGACTCCACACAACCTGATATCAGGAAAGAGAGGGAGAGTGTGTTTGTCAATGTGTGTGTGTGTGTGTGTGTGTGTGTGTGTGTGTGTGTGTGTGTGTGTGTGTGTGTGTGTGTGTGTGTGTGTGTGTGTGTGTGTGTGTGTGTGTGTGTGTGTGTGTGTGTGTGTGTGTGTGTGTGTGTGTGTGTGTGTGTGTGTGTGTGTGTGTGTGTGTGTGTGTGACAGTAATAAAGGGAGCAAGTATGAGGTGTCTGGCCGAGAGAGTGGGCAGACTGATGGATAGCTTCTCCATGGCAGATTTGATCCCCAGGGACAGAGACATCCTACAGGGGTGGGACAACTCTTAGAGTAATTGGGTCACTGCTATTGGGCCTAGATATTTTACCCTACCATGCTTTTGAAAGTAGAGGAGAAAGAAAAAGAACCTGAGATGGAGAGAGAAAAAGAGAGCGAGAGAGAGAAAGTGAAACGAGAAAGGGACAGAGAAAGATCGACAGAGGAGAGCAAAAGAGACAGCAAGCAAAAGCAAGAGATTGGAAGAAAAAAAAAGAGAGGGAGAGAAGGACAGAGAAAGAGAATGACAAGCATACACTAAGCTGATATCATGATATACAGTATCTCTGTAAAACGTCATTGTGATTACACAACTGTAGTGTGATTCTGATTGGGTTTCAGAGAAAAGAGCGGTCCTCGGCCCTCAGTTCCATTCTATATCTACAATCTCTAAAGAACTGGCATGAATAACCCACACATCCTTTCTCCTTCTCTGTTCTCCTTTCAGCTCTGCTCAGCGGTCAAACCCTGCCCGACTCTCCAATCATCAGCACAAAGAGATGTGGAAAGCGGGTGGGAATTTGGAAGCAGCGGGGATCTCCGGGCTGCGGTAGACCCAAGAAGGGAGGCTCAGTCTGGGGAGGATAGTAGAGGGAAAGTGGGCGTCTGGTGGAGCTGCTGAGAGAAAGAGACTGAAAGGTCAGCGTTTGAGGGTTGGGTAAATCTATCATTACGCTGCCCCGGAGCTAACACAAATCGAGCTGAATGGCTCCCACATTTTTACACTCCACCTCTCATTCTCTTCCACTTACCTACTCCTGCTCTCCCCTTCCTCCTCTTTTTCTATTGGCCTCTCTCTAATCCTCTTCTCCATTCTCCTCCACGTCTTTCCTCCCCACTCTGCCTTTCTCTCTGGAAAACGTTTCGTGACATAATGAGACAGGTAGCATCATGGGATTTGTTAAGGTTATGCCTGTAAATTGATACTTGAAATAGAACACGCGTAGCGTCACACAATAGAGATGATGACAATAATGAAACCTGAGTAGAGATCCCAAACAACCTGAGAGGAACACAGTCTTTCTAATGATGTATTTAATCATGATACATTTCATCATAGTGCGTTATTTCTAGCCAGACGCTACGTCTGTATGAGAGGTATTTCACTATGGTTCTCTAGTTACAAACCTATCCTTGATGTTGGTGTCTGATTAGACACGAGCCCTCCCTCATTCCTTCCTTGCTCTTCTTCCATCCCTCCCTCATCCTCTCTTCGTGGTTCCTTCCCCTCTCCTGGCGCACAGTGTCAGAACTTGCTGAGCCCAGGTTGGGTAATGAGGCAGAAACCTTGATGATAGGGTCACTATGGTGATTGTGGTGTGGGGGACAAATTGACCCCCTGTGGCCAGCCTTGACCTTTGACCCATCAACTTCAGCACTCAACCTGGCAACACATTTTGGTTCACCTCTCTCTCCCCCTCCCTCTCTCCAATTTGCTTTATTGGCATGATGTAGCAATGTACATATTGCCAAAGCTTGCTTTTGAGATTTACAATATTAACCCAATTAAAATAATCAATATTGTCAAGGGGACAATAGTAACAACAATAATTAAGTGTCAAAATAACCATATGTTGAACAACAACAATAAGCATAGAGGATATGTGCAGGTTGGTTGGTCTGTCAGACACTGTCCCTCATCTTACGATACTACATGTAGTTGGCTGCCAACCGACAGCTCTCTGCGTTCTCCCCTGAAACGAGTGCGCCGAGAGTTGGGAAGCAAGTTCAGGGAGTGAGTGTTTTAATAAATTAAACAAACAATGAACACAAAACACAAACACACCGACATGAAAACAGTCAATAACACCTGAAGAAAGAACCAAGGGGAGTGACAGATATAGGGAAGATAATCAAGGAGATGATGGAGTCCAGGGGAGTGTCATGAGGCACAGGTGCACGAGACGATCGTGACAGGTGTGTGGGGTAATCAGCAGCCTGATGACCTAGAGGCCGGAGAGGGAGTATAGGTGACATCCCCCAACAGGAAGGGTAGCCCCTTCTCATCAGAGAGGTCTTTTCAGTGGTTTCAATTTTGAGGGAATTACACTCTCTAATTGTTTTATATTTTTGACATTTTGTCAGGAAATGCAGCTCTGTCTCAGGTTCTGTTGTGGTGCAGTGGTTGCTCAGCCTTTACTTTTTTTCTAAAGTTTTGATAAGTAACCATGGTCAAATAGTTAGCCACAGTGTACTGTTGATTTAAGGCCACGTAGCACTGTATTTTGCTTCGTGTTTGTGCTTCCCAATAAACAATGTAGCTTTGTTTTGACTGTGTTGTAATTTGGTTTATTCTGATTGATTGGATGTTCTGATCCTGAGGCTTCATTGTGTTAGTAGAACAGGTTTTGTGAACTCAGCCCCAAGACCAGCTGGAAGAAGGACTCTTTTCTTTGCTCAGCTTGACATTGCTGGGCTTGGTAATGGTATGAGAGGGAGTCACTGCATTTTAGATGTTTCCTAAATTTAATTGCTAATTTTTTTGTTTTTATTATTAGTGGATATTGTCACGATCGTCGTGATGAGCGGACCAAGGCGCAGCATGATTGAAGTTCCACATCTGGATGCGACCATGGCGCCGGGCTGAACGCCGTGCCTGGACTGGGCACCGGCGCAGAGGAAGGCTCCGGCCTTGGAGCGGGACTGGACAACGTGCCTGGACTGGGTACTGGCGCAGAGGAAGGCTCCGGCCTTGGAGCGGGACTGGACACCGTGCCTGGACTGGGCACCGGCGCAGAGGAAGGCTCCGGCCTTGGAGCTGGACTGGACACCGTGCCTGGACTGGGTACTGGCGCAGAGGAAGGCTCCGGCCTTGGAGCGGGACTGGACACCGTGCCTGGACTGGGCACCGGCGCAGAGGAAGGCTCCGGCCTTGGAGCGGGACTGGACACCGTGCCTGGACTGGGTACTGGCGCAGAGGAAGGCTCCGGCCTTGGAGCGGGACTGGACACCGTGCCTGGACTGGGCACCGGCGCAGAGGAAGGCTCCGGCCTTGGAGCGGGACTGGACACCGTGCCTGGACTGGGTACTGGCGCAGAGGAAGGCTCCGGCCTTGGAGCGGGACTGGACACCGTGCCTGGACTGGGCACCGGCGCAGAGGAAGGCTCCGGCCTTGGAGCGGGACTGGACACCGTGCCTGGACTGGGTACTGGCGCAGAGGAAGGCTCCGGCCTTGGAGCGGGCCTGGACTGGGCACCGGCGCAGAGGAAGGCTCCGGCCTTGGAGCGGGACTGGACACCGTGCCTGGACTGGGTACCGGCGCAGAGGAAGGCTCCTGCCGTGGAGCTGGACTGAACACGTGCCTGGACTGGGAACCGGCGCAGAGGAAGGCTTCGGCCTTGGAGCGGGACTGGACGCCGTGCCTGGACTGAGCACCGGCGCAGAGGAAGGCTCCGGCCTTGGAGCTGGACTGGACAACGTGCCTGGGCACCGTCCCAGAGGAAGGCTCCTGCCCTGAAGCGGGACTGGACACCGTGCCTGGACTGGGCATCGGCGCAGAGGAAGGCTCCTGCCATTTAGCGGGACTGGACGCTGTGCCTGGACTGGGCATCGGCGCAGAGGAAGGCTCCTGCCATTTAGCGGGACTGGACGCTGTGCCTGGACTGGGCATCGGCGCAGAGGAAGGCTCCTGCCATTTAGCGGGACTGGACGCCGGGCCTGGACTGGACACCGGCGCAGAAGAAGACTCCGGCCATGGAGCAGGACTGGACGTCTTGCCTGGAAGCTCCGGACCGTTGACCACCGCTGGAAGCTCTGGACTGTGAATCGTCGCTGGAAGCTCTGGACTGTGAATCGTCGCTGGAAGCTCTGGACTGTGAACCGTCGCTGGAGTCTTAGTGCGTGGACCCGGCACAGGTGGTACCGGACTGGTGACACGCACTTCAGGGCGAGTGCGGGGAGCTGGCACAGGACGTACCGGACTGGGGAGGCGCACTGGAGACCTGGTGCGTGGAGCCGGCACAGGTGGTACCGGACTGGTGACACACACTTCAGGGCGAGTGCGGGGAGCTGGCACAGGACGTACCGGGCTGGGGCGACGCACTGGAGGCCTGGTGCGTGCAGCCAGCACAGGTTGCACCGGACTGGTAACACACACTTCAGGAAGGGTGCGGAGAGCTGGCATAGGACTCACCAGACTGCTGACAGGCTCTTCAGGTCGGATGTTGTGCAGAACACACCTACATAACATTTCTCTCATCTCTCTCTCTCCCAACTTCTGCATTGCCTCCCTGACGGTCTCTGGCTCTTCCCGCTGCTCAGCCGCCAGCTCCATGTGCCCCCCCCCCCCCCCCCCACCCCCCCCAAAAAAATTATTCGGGTTTCTGTGGCCGTGGTCCCCGGCGTCGTCGCTGTCCTTCCACAACCTCCCATGATTTCTTCCCAGGTCCAAAACTCCTTTACCTCCGTCACACGCTGCTTGGTCCTTTGTTGGTGGGATATTCTGTCACGATCGTTGTAATGAGTGGACCAAGGCGCAGCATGATTGAAGTTCCACATCTTTATTACGGTGAAACTTTAAACAAAAACAATAAACCAATAACGAAACGTGAAAGTAGTGGTGCACATGCACAAACACAAAACAATATCCCACAAAAATGGCTACCTAAATACAGTATGATCCCCAATTAGAGGCAACGATTACCAGCTGCCTCTAATTGGGAACCATACAAAACGGCAACATAGAAATATTGAGCTAGAACACCCCCTAGTTACGCCCTGACTTACTACACCAAGGACTCTCTATGGTCAGCGTGTGATCTAATTCTGCCCTGCATGCATTGTTTGTAGTTTTCCTCTGGACATGTAGGATAATCTTACAGAACTCTGCATACAGGGTTTCAATGTGGTGTTTGTACGATTGGATGAAATCTTGTTTGTACACCTCGCTGCCATAAAGTACAATTGGTTCAAAGACACATTCAATTCGTTTTAGCCAAATTTTATAGCCAAAGGTACAGTATTTCAATTTGAATTTGTTTTTATTTGCGTAGAATGCCCTGCGTGCTTTCTATCTCAGTTCATTCACTGCCCCTTTAAGGTGTCCAGTTAAGCTTATTTTTTAACCTAAGTAATAGTATTGTGTGTAGTACTCTATATATTTTATACCATTTGAGAACTTTGGTCTAATTCCCTGAGATCTGAACCTTCTCTGGAAAATAATTATTTTAGTATTTTTGGAGTTTACTGACAGGGCCCAGGTCTGGCGGTACTGCTCTAGCAAGTCTACGCTCTGCTGTGGGCCATGTGCAGTTGGTGACAACAGGCACAGGTCATCTGCGAAAAGCCGGTATTAATCCTCTAAATTGTGGAGACTAACACGAGGGGCTGTGTGTTTTTCTAGAACAGTGGCCAATTCGTTGATGTAAATATTGAAGATTGCAGGGCTATGATTGCAACCCTGGCGAAGGCCCCACCCCTGGATAGAAATTCTCTTATTTTCTTGCCAAGTTTGATGCTGCACATATTGCCAGTATATATTGATTTAATTATGTAATATGTTTTACCCCCTACACCATTTTCAATAACTTTGTAGAACAGTCCTGTATGCCAAATAGAATCAAATGCTTTTTGGAAGTTGACAAGGCAAGCGTACATTTTGGTTTTATTTTGGTGGACATCAGGCAGGGTGTGTAGGGTATAAGTATGATCGGTTTTGCAATGTTTGGTATAAATCCAAGTTGGCTTTTACTCAAGACATTGTGCTTATTAAGGAAGTTTAGAACTCTTACATTTATAATACTACAGAAAACCTTCCCCAGGGTACTGTTCACACAAATGCCTGTAATTGTTACAGTCAAATTTGTCTCCGTTCCTAAAGATTGGGGTTATGAGTCCTTGATTGCAGATGTCAGGGAAATAACCTACACTCAGGATCAAGTGAACAATTTCAATATAGGCAATAGAAATTTTGCACAGTGAATTAGAGCATCTCATTTAGGAAGCCCTCTCCCTCGTTCATTTCTCATGAATTTGGCATTGTTCTGTGTTTGCATCAATTTGAGCGGCGTTGTAGAGTGTTTTAAAATGGGTTGTCCATATGTCACAATTTTTTTGCTTTTTCCAATTTTGCCAGAAGTTGTTTGTGTTTATGGACTCCTCAATTAATGTCAGCTGCTTGCTGTGGTACTGTGCTTTTGTTGATTCTGGGTGTATGTTTAATAATTCACCATTATTTGGGTCTCTGTGCTTTTGGTTTGATAGTGTTCTAATTTACTTCCTTATAATTATACAACCTGCACTGAACCAATTGTCATCTGTGCTCTTTTTTGCTTCGTTTTTTATCAATTTCAGTTGCGCTTCTTTTCCAGTTTGCCTGAATATATTGTTGATGTTTTTTACTGCTAGATTGATTAATTCTTTACTGTGAGTGGGTGTGGTATCCAGTGGTGACCTGTCATTCAGGGCAAAGAGACACATTTTCAGCAATTTATTTAAAAAAGATTTACATGCTAAAATCGCCACTGGTTGTATCGAGAAAGTTATCTAAGAGTGTTTGGATGTGTTGGTTACTGGTTGCTTTCTGCTATTCTTCTGTGCTGTTTTGGGCCCATCTGTATTAATTTCTGATGTTGTACAGCTTACTGGGCTGTGAATGTGTGGTAATTTCCATGTCTGTTCTTTTGGGGAACAAAGTAATTTGGCTGTGATCAGACAGGTGTTAGTGGCTTGACAGTGAATGAGCTGAGAGAGAAATGGTCAATGTCTGTAATCATATAGTTTACTGTGCTGTGGCCAAGAGGTGAGCAATAGGTAATTCTCCCCAAAGAGTCCCCCGTAACCTACCACTGACAAAGTACAGACCCAGGCTTCAACAGAGCTGCAACAGATCCCTTTCGTTTTTGTTGATGGTGCTGTCACTGTTGTTTCTATGGGGAGATGAAGACAGTTAGAAACAGTATGGCCTGTAATAAAGCTGTCCCCTCGTGTGCTCGTTAGATCAGGTAGTGTTCCTGTGCCCGCATTTGTGTTTCCACAGATGAGCATATTTCCCTGGGCCTGTAAATGGCATGTCTCTTCCTCAAGGGTGGGGAATATCTTCTCTGGGATTCTGAGGGGGGAGGGGGGTGGGTATGTATTGCGCAAAGGGACACATATTTTTCTCTCTCAGAACAAGTAATTTTTTCCGTTTGAACCAATTTTGATATTTACCAATTAGATTTTGTATTTCGGATTTGTACCAAATGATCAATCCTCCAGAGTCTCTGCCTGTATTGACAGAGCTGGGTTTCGGTGATGGCCAACATCTCTGTAGCCTGTGGGACAGTGAGTGACAATGTCTGCCTTACACCATGTCTGCTGCAGAATGATGACGCCCAAAGGCTGATGAGTTTAGGCCCTGAATGTTACACATGCTAACTGATAGTGATTTCCTGTTGCAAAAAGAAAGAATAGCACAGTCAAAAACACAGTAACGACTAAGTTGTTAACAGCAAACATTTGTTATCTTTTTCCCTTCTTCCTATTCATTGAACAAGTAAACTGTTAGTACAATAGCTGTGTGTGTGTGTGTGTGTGTGTGTGTGTGTGTGTGTGTGTGTGTGTGTGTGTGTGTGTGTGTGTGTGTGTGTGTGTGTGTGTGTGTGTGTGTGTGTGTGTGTGTGTGTGTGTGTGTGTGTGTGTGTGTGTGTGTGTGTGTGTGTGTGTGTGTGTGTGCAGCTGTTTAATCTTGATCAATCCTACAGAGTACTCCTGTCCTCTGAGGGCCTCTGAGTAGATGCGCTGGTCCTACTGTTGGGCCCTGTGGAGGGGAGGGGGGCTGAAGCTTCTCTCTAGGAGTCTCTACAGTCTGTTCTCTGTGCTGCAGCACCCTCTTGATGACAGACAACTCCTTTGCCATCTCCTCCTTTACCTGCACTAGCTCTCTCCTCATGGTGGTCTTTACCTCCTCGAGCGCTGTGGTAAGGCTCTCTCTCAGCTCCCGGACAGTTATTCAGCTTGGTCCTGCACTGGTTGATCTGGTCCTGTAGAAGCTCTGTGTCTGGGCTGGAGGTGGTGTAGCTGGGGGGCTGCTCCTTTAGCTCAGTAACCCATACTTCTAACAGAGCCAGCCTGTTTCTCAGCAGGCTGATGGTGGTGTGGTCTTGGCTCTGGTGGTCGTATGGAGGCAGGGGGGAGGATATACCTGTTGTGTGGATCTGGGCTTCTGCTGTTGGAGTGACTGAGGTGAGGGGAGAGGTCGGGGTGCTGTCCTTGTCCTTTTTGTTTTCCGCTATCTTCCTTAGGGTGGGGAAGTCCTGCACAAAAGAGCTGAGTGCAGCCTCACTGCCCTAGACCATGACAGTGCCATTCTGGTACATATTTACTGTCAGAAACATGTTTTCCTGGTCTTTTTCGCTGTCAGAAATGTGTATTTGTCTGTCCTTGCAGATGCCTTTCTTTGTCGTATAGCTGAAATGTCTGGTTACAGCTGTATGCCAGGCAGTAGTGTGGTCTGTGTAAAATAACAGGTTCCTAACATTCCTGTTGTTTGAGCAGTCAGTAAACAAAGTTTTTGGGTTCTCCCTCTGAATTCTGTGTTTAAAATGTATTCTTACCTTCTCTGATTTGATTTCTGATGGAAATTCAAAGGGGTCTCTCAGTCTCTGCTGCTGCCTCAGTGGCCATGTTACCATTGTTACCACCAGTAAAGAGTTGAAGCTAGCCAGTAAGCTAGCTGACAAATTTGAATTTTTCCTCCTGTGTTGATCTTCAGTTGAACAATTTGATTACCTATATATTTTTTGCTCATTTAATCTTGTAATCTCACTCTAAACAACCAGAAAGTTACACCAAGTCAGGAGCTGTTCGTCTACATGACTGCCTCTCTCTCTCATATACTTTATTGACAAGGCTCAAAGTAAACATTAAAAAAATATGACATATAATATCAAACTCTCTCTCATACTCACTCACCTGCTAACAAAATTCTGTTCACAAATGTATTATTTTCTCTCTCTCTTTCTCGCTCTCACCTATCATTCCTTTCTTTCTCTCTCTCCCCATGTCACGACTTCTGCCGAAGTCGTTGCCTCTCCTTGTCCGGGCGGTGTTCGGCGGTCGACTTCACCGGTCTTCTAGCCATCATCGATCCATTTTTCATTTTCCATTGGTTTTGTCTTGTCTTCCCACACACCTGTTGTCAATCCCATTTATTACCTGTTGTGTATTTAACCCTCTGTTTCCCTTCATGTGTTTGTCAGAGATTGTTCGTTGTCAAGTGTTGTGCTGTTTGTGTATAGGTGTGCGATGGGTCTTCGTACCCAGATTTTGTATGATATTTTTCCGTGAGTGTTATGGAGCTAATTACTGGGACTTTTATTAAAGTACTCCATGCTACACTCTATTTTGACTCTCCTGCGCCTGACTTCCTCTGCCACTTATACACGCCGCTGTGACAGAATCTCTGACCAATATATATGAAGTCAGCAGGAGAGGATACGACGGCCATGGAGGTGGAAAAGCGCGTTATGGAACAAGCTAAGGAGATTGACTGTTTGAGCGCCATCATGGATCGTATTGTCCAGAATATGGATCGCTTGGAGAGACAGGGAGTTTCTCCAGCGCCTCCACTGCCACAACTGGGATTTACCGTTAACGCGTTTTCCCCACCTGAACGTAATAAAATCCGTTTACCCCTACCCACGGGTTACAACGGAGATACTGCTGGCTGCCAGGGTTTCCTCCTTAAACTGAACTTATATCTGGCCACGGTCTCCCCAGTACCATCCGACCGGGAGAAGAGTTCCGCCCTCGTCTCATGCCTCACCGGGAGAGCCCGGGAGTGGGCCAGCGCTGTGTGTAGAGAGGAGAATGCGGCGTTGGACCATTTTGAGGAGTTCACCCGTTATTTCAGGAGAGTATTCGACCATCCTCCCGAAGGAAAAACGGCGGGTGAGCTTCTCTATCATCTGAGGCAGGGGACGAGGAGTGCCCAGGAGTTTGCTTTGGAGTTTAGGACCTTGGCTGCCGGCGCTGGATGGAGCGACAGGGCCCTGATCGACCATTACCATTGTAGCCTACGTGAGGACGTCCGTCGGGAGCTGGCCTGTAGAGACACCACCCTTAACTTCGACCAGCTGGTGGACATGTCCATCAGGCTGGACAACATACTGGCTACTCGTGGACGTCTAGATCGGGGTCTGGTTGTTCCATCCTCCCGCACCCTCTCTCCCGAACCAATGGAATTGGGAGGGACGGTGCGTCGGGAGACCGGAGGGGGTACCCGCTCGAGCACCATCTATGATCGCAGAGATCACACTGCTGATCGGTGTCGGGTTGGTTCCTCTGGGAATAGAGAAGGCAGGCAGGGCACTCTGGCATCACCCCAGGTGAGTAGGCACCATACTCATCCAGAGCCCTCTGTTGCACTTATGTTTGTCTCTGTCACCTTTCCGGATTTTTCCCTTCATTCCCAGTATAAGGCGCTAGTAGATTCAGGCGCGGCTGGGAATTTCATTAATAAAAATTTTGCTCATAGTTTAGGGATTCCTGTTTCTGTTGATATGCCTTTCCCTATTCATGCTTTAGATAGTCGACCAATAGGGTCAGGGTTTATCAGGGAGGTCACCGCACCTTTGTCTATGATAACGCAGGGAGGTCACAAGGAAAAGATTAGTCTTTTTCTTATTGATTCCCCTGCGTATTCTGTGGTGTTAGGCCTACCCTGGTTAACTACTCATAATCCCACTGTTTCTTGGCCACAGAGGGCTCTCACGGGGTGGTCGCGAGAGTGCTCAGGTAGGTGTGTAGGGGTTTCCGTTGGTGCTACTACGGTGGAAAGTCCAGACCAGGTTTCCACCGTGCGCATTCCCCCAGAATATGCCGATTTGGCACTCGCCTTCTGTAAAAAGAAGGCGACTCAATTACCACCCCATCGACAGGGGGATTGTGCGATAGATCTCCTGGTAGACGCTGCATATCCCAGGAGTCATGTGTATCCTCTGTCGCAAGCGGAGACAGTGGCTATGAATAATTATATCTCTGAATCCCTGCGTCAGGGGTTCATTCAGCCATCCATTTCACCCGCCTCTTCGAGTTTCTTTTTTGTGAAGAAGAAGGATGGCGGTTTACGCCCGTGCATTGATTATCGAGACCTTAATAAAATCACGGTAAAATATAGTTACCCGCTACCTTTGATTAATACAGTAATGGAGTCAATGCGCGGGGCCCGCTTCTTCACAAAATTGGATCTCAGGAGTGCGTACAATCTGGTGCGTATTAGGAAGGGTGATGAGTGGAAGACGGCATTTAGCACCACCTCAGGTCATTATGAGTACCTGGTCATGCCATATGGGTTGATGAATGCTCCATCAGTCTTCCAATCGTTTGTAGATGAGATCTTCAGGGACCTGAATGGGCAGGGTGTAGTGGTGTATATCGATGATATTTTGATATACTCTGCTACACGCGCTGAGCATGTGTCCTTGGTGCGCAGGGTGCTTGGTCGCCTGTTGGAGCATGATTTATATGTCAAGGCTGAGAAATGCTTGTTCTTCCAACAATCCATCTCCTTCCTAGGGCATCAGATTTCCACTTCAGGAGTGGAAATGGAGAGCGACCGCATTACAGCCGTGCGTAATTGGCCGACTCCAACCACGGTAAAGGAGGTGCATCGTTTTTTAGGGTTTGCCAATTACTACCGGAGATTTATCCGGGGTTTTGGTCAGGTTGCAGCTCCCATTACCTCACTGCTAAAGGGGGGAGCGGTGCGCTTGCAGTGGTCGGTCGAGGCGAATAGGGCTTTTGGTAAACTGAAGGCTCTGTTTACCTCGGCGCCTGTGTTGGCTCATCCGGATCCCTCTTTGCCATTCATAGTAGAGGTGGACGCATCCGAAGCTGGGATAGGAGCAGTGCTCTCTCAGCGTTCGGGTGTGCCACCGAAGCTTCGCCCCTGTGCTTTTTTCTCGAAGAAGCTCAGCCCGGCGGAGCGTAACTATGATGTGGGGGACCGAGAGCTGTTAGCTGTCGTAAAAGCCTTGAAGGTGTGGAGGCATTGGCTTGAGGGGGCTAATCACCCTTTTCTCATCTGGACTGATCACCGCAATCTGGAGTACATCCGGCAGGCGAAGAGACTAAATCCTCGCCAGGCAAGGTGGGCCATGTTTTTCACTCGTTTTGTGTTTACGCTTACTTACAGACCAGGCTCCCAGAACGTCAAGGCAGACGCATTGTCTCGGCTGTATGACACAGAGGAGCGACCCATGGATCCCACTCCCATACTCCCAGAGTCGTGTTTGGTGGCGCCAGTAGTGTGGGAGCTGGACGCGGACATTGAGCGGGCGTCACGTGCAGAGCCCTCTCCTCCTGAGTGTCCAGCTGGTCGTCTGTACGTTCCGTCTGCTGTCCGTGACCGATTGATCTATTGGGCTCACACATCACCCTCCTCTGGTCATCCTGGGATAGGTCGGACGATGCGCTGTCTTGATGGGAGGTACTGGTGGCCCACTTTAGCTAAGGACGTGAGGATTTATGTTTCCTCCTGTTCGGTGTGCGCCCAGTGCAAGGCTCCTAGACACCTGCCTAGAGGTAAGCTTTTACCTTTACCCGTTCCTCAACGGCCGTGGTCGCACCTGTCAGTGGATTTTGTGACTGATCTTCCACCTTCACAGGGTTACACCACGATCCTGGTCGTTGTGGATCGGTTCTCTAAGTCCTGTCGTCTTATCCCTTTGCCCGGTCTCCCTACGGCCTTACAAACTGCGGAGGCTCTGTTTACACATGTTTTCCGGCATTATGGGGTGCCTGAGGATATAGTGTCTGATCGGGGTTCCCAGTTCACGTCAAGGGTCTGGAAGGCGTTCATGGAACGTCTGGGGATCTCGGTTAGTCTTACCTCAGGTTTTCACCCCGAGAGTAATGGGCAGGTGGAGAGAGTTAACCAGGATGTGGGCAGGTTTCTGCGGTCCTATTGCCAGGACCGGCCAGGGGAGTGGGCGAAGTTCGTGCCCTGGGCAGAGATAGCCCAGAACTCGCTACGTCACTCCTCCACTAACCTCACCCCTTTTCAATGTGTATTAGGTTATCAGCCGGTTCTGGCTCCTTGGCATCAGAGTCAGACCGAAGCTCCTGCGGTGGACAATTGGTTTCGGCACGCTGAGGAAACTTGGGAGGCAGCCCACGTCCACCTTCAGCGTGCCATAAGGCGCCAGAAAATTGGCGCAGACCGTCGCCGCAGTGAGGCCCCGGTGTTCGTACCAGGGGACAGGGTCTGGCTCTCGACCCGAAACCTGCCCCTCCGCCTGCTCTGCCGGAAGCTGTGTCCGCGGTTTGTGGGGCCGTTTAAAGTCCTGAGGAGAGTGAACGAGGTATGTTATAGATTACAACTGCCCATTAATTACCGTATTAACCCCTCGTTCCATGTGTCTCTCCTCAGGCCGGTGGTGGCTGGCCCGCTCCAGGAGGCTGAAGTGCGTGAAGTTCCTCCGCCTCCTCTAGACATCGAGGGGGTCCCGGCGTACGCTATTCGATCCATTTTGGATTCGAGACGTCGGGCGAGGGGCCTTCAGTACCTCGTGGACTGGGAGGGGTACGGGCCGGAGGAGAGATGCTGGGTTCCGGTGGAGGACGTTTTAGATCCTTCCATGTTAAAAGAATTCCACCGCCTCCATCCGGATCGCCCTGCACCTCGCCCTCCGGGTCGTCCCCGAGGCCGGTGTCGACGCACTGCTGGAGCCGCGCGTCAGGGGGGGGGTACTGTCACGACTTCTGCCGAAGTCGTTGCCTCTCCTTGTCCGGGCGGTGTTCGGCGGTCGACTTCACCGGTCTTCTAGCCATCATCGATCCATTTTTCATTTTCCATTGGTTTTGTCTTGTCTTCCCACACACCTGTTGTCAATCCCATTTATTACCTGTTGTGTATTTAACCCTCTGTTTCCCTTCATGTGTTTGTCAGAGATTGTTCGTTGTCAAGTGTTGTGCTGTTTGTGTATAGGTGTGCGAAGGGTCTTCGTACCCAGATTTTGTATGATATTTTTCCGTGAGTGTTATGGAGCTAATTACTGGGACTTTTATTAAAGTACTCCATGCTACACTCTATTTTGACTCTCCTGCGCCTGACTTCCTCTGCCACTTATACACGCCGCTGTGACACCCCATGCCTCTAATACCCCTCTGACCTCCCTCTCCACTTTATAATCTCTCTCCCTCACTCGTTCTCTCTCTCTAGTCTCTATCGCACTCTCACACTTCTATTAAATTCAGTCCCGAAATTGAATACAATTTGCTACATTGTCATGGCTTACAAAATGCTTATTGTGCCCAAGTATTTACCTAACAACTAGAGGTAACACGTAAAACAACGTTAACCAAGTATGAAGGATTAAAGAGCAAGCCATTCAATTCAAATAAAACCACAATAAAAATAACTTTTAGAAATATTATATTCTTAAAAATGAAATAGAAATGAACATTTGGGAGAAAAGTCTCCATAAGCTAATAAAGGGGAAGTTAAAGTAGAAACTGCAATCCATGGTTCGCCTGGTTCATAGACTGCTTTCAGGGTGAGGAACCATCTAACATTGAGTTATAAAACACTGAACTTTCCCTTTAACAAGTGCTGTGACAGACAAACGGAATTGGTTTGATAAGATATGGCTTTAGTAAGGAAATTATTAACGGAGAGGGAGAAAATTTCTGGCAAAAACTCAACATGCTGATCTAAGCCATGTCCTAGACTGGAACAGGTCCTTCTCTCTCTCTCTCGCTCTGCCAGCCAACCTTTTAACGCACCTCCACGCTCCCACTCACACACCAACAGCACATCTACACACACTCACGGTACATTCGCACACACACACACACACATTTTTACAGTTCACAATGCCTCTTCTATCCCTCGTTCTCCTTCACAGAAACCCATTCAAAAATACACATAACGACATAATGACAGAGATTCTCTCCAACACTGTCTCTCTTTATTCAACACTTACACCCACACACCATACAATGTTCTCACATAACTACTGTACTGTTCACATATTGTAGATTGGCAAACAAACATGAGCACTGAATACCTTTAGTAAATAGACATACCTATATTCACATCCCCCAAAAACATACCTACACCTACCTCCTCCTTTTCCAAATGACCATCACCTGGTTTGCCACATAGCCAGTGGGTGACACAGGCCTGCCCCTCCCCATGGCATGGTGTGATGTGATGCAGTGCTGTAGGACTGTATACTGGATAAAGAGCACGCAGGTGGAATCTTTGAAATGGTAAAGAGGTTTGTTTATAGAGCAGCACAGATGAAAGAGCCGCGAGGAGAAGCACGAGGCTGGAGGGAGGGAGGTAGGTAGGGAGGAGGAAGAGGAGGGGGAGCTGTTTTCTACTCCTCCGGAGCACATAGCCTTCTATTTGACACCTCTTCTTGCCAGAGGATAAGAAACACGCTCGCTATGAAAGATATACGGATGAAAGGACTGTATGCTGATGTAGAGCCAGCGGGGCACTTCATTAGATACACAGATCACCCTACAGAGCACAACCAAGACCATGGAGGTCATACAGAGAACTAGGTAGGGTAGGGCTATAGACTGTGTTTTGTACTAAAGTCTACGGCTAGGGCTGGGCAATATATTGTATTTTAAGGTATACACTCTTAGAAAAAAGGATTCCAAAAAGGTTATTTTGTCCCCATAAGATAACCTGTTTTGGTTCCATGTAGAACCCTTTTATGTTCCAGGTAGAACCCCCTACATGGAACCAAAACGGGTTCTACCTGGAACCATCTCAAGGGTTGTTCAAAGGGTTTTCCTATGGGGACAGCCAAAGAACACTTTTAGGTTATATTGCCAACTGCATACCACCCTGCATCCCACTGCTGGCTTGCCTCTGAAGCTATGCAGGGTCGGTCCCTGGATGGGAGACCAGATGTTGCTGGAAGTGGTGTTGGAGAGCCAGTAGGGGGCACTCTTCCCTCTGGTCTAAGGAGAGCCCAATACCCCAAGGCAATGAAGGGGACATTGCCCTGCGTAAGGTGACGTCTTTAGCTGATGTGTGGTGAGCGTTCTGGCACAAGCAAATGGTTGCTGTGCATAACCCAGGTGGGTGCTACACATTAGTGGTGGATGAGGCGAGTTCCCCCTACTATGTAAAGTGCTTTGAGTGCCTCATTTGGGTGAAAAGCGCTATATGAGTTCAATCAATTATGAATTAATAGTGAATTTTTATCTAAGTGTGTACCGGTATGGATCCACATTCTGGTATGGATTCTATAACGATATTTTGATACAGTGCTAAATAAATAAAAAGTTCTACAAATTGGACTACTTCAATGTCAGTTTTGTCCTAGTTTGGTTCGTTATTAAAACAATCAGAATGGAGAAAGACCATTGAAACCACCTATAATTAATTTGTTGCCATCCTACAGTCATCAACTAATCATTAAACAAGGGATGTAGTGGAGGGTAAACGCCGTTTACGCAACTTTTTATTTGGTTACTTAGCATTTACCCACTTATTATTGCAATTTTTAAGGTGCCACGTCTCCAGACGTTTCTACAGACATCCCCCAAACAAAAAAAACCTGACTCTTGAAGAATGAGTAAAAGTAAAAGAACTGGTAAATAGTTGCTTATAAATACACACTAAGTCATCTGAGGGGAGGGGGTGTGTGCCTCCTTGTCAACAACAGTTGTGCGCAATCTCTAATATTAAGGAAGTCTCGAGGTTCTGATCGCCTGAGTTAGTGTGGTCTACGGTTTATCATGAGGTATTCTATTTACCAATAGTTTTCATCTATGTTTCTCATAGCTGTCTATGTACCACCACAAACCGATGCTGGCACTAAGACCACACTCAACAAGCTGTATAAGGACATAAGCAAACAAGACAATGCTCAACCAGATGCGGTGCTCCTAGTGGCCGGGGATTAAATGCAGGGAAATAAATCAATTTGACCTCATTTCTACCAGGATGTCTCCTGCGCAACTAGAAGTGAAAAAAAGCTCTAGATCACACCTACTCTACACACAGAGACACATACAAAGCTCTCCCTCACCCTTTAGCAAATCTGACCATAACTCCATCCTCTTAATTCCTGCTTACAAACAAAAACTCAAACAGGAAGTACTAGTGATGCGCTCAATACGGAGGTGGTCCGATAAAGCGGACACTAAGCTACTGGACTATTTTGCTAGCAGAGATTCGAATGTGTTCCGGGATTCATCGAATGCCACTGAGGACTTTACCACATCAGTCACTGGCTTCATTAATAAGTGCATCAACGACGTTGTCCCCACAGTGGCCGTACATACATATCCTAACCAGAAGCCAAGAATTACAGGCAACATCTGCACTGAGCTAAAGGCTAGAGGTGATGCTTTCAAAAAAACACTTTTTTCCGGACGCTTTAAAAAGAAAAATCACACTATGCTCTCAGACGAACCATCAAACAGGCAAAGCCTCAATACAGAACTAAGATCGAATCCTACTACACCGGCTCTGACACTTGTTGGATGTGGCAGGGCTTGCAAACTATCACAGATTACAAAGAGAAACCCAGCCACAAGCTGCCCAGTGACACAAGTCTACCAGAGAAGGTAAATGCCTTCTATGCTGGCTTCGAGGCAAGCAACACTGAACCATGCATGAGAGCACCAGCTGTTCCGGACGACTGTGTGATCACACTCTTCGTAGCCGATGAGAATAAGACTATTAAACAGGTTAATATTCACAGGGCCGCAGGTCCAAACGGATTACCCGGACACTGAGCATGCGGTGACCAACTAGCAAGTGTCTTCACTGAGATTCTTAACCTCTCCCTGACCCAGTCAGTAATATCCACATGATTCAAATAGACCACCATAGTCCGTGTGCCCAAGAATGCTAAGGTAACCTGTGTAAATGACTATTGCCCCTTAGCACTCACATCTGTAGCCATGAAAAATGTTGCTAGGCTGGTCATGACTCACATCAACACCGAACACCCTGGACCCACTCCAATTCGCATACCACCCCATCAGATCCAAAGATGACACAATCTCTACTGCACTCCACACTTACCTTTCCCACATGGACAAAAGGACCACCTCCGTGAGAATGCTGTTCATTGACTACAGCTCAGAGTTCAACACCATAGTGCCCTCCAAGCTCATCACTAAACTAAGGACTAAACGACTCCTGCCACCCAAGTCACAGACTGTTCCCTCTGCTACCACATGACAAGCGGTAGTAGAGGGCTAAGCCAAAAGGCTCCTGAACAGCTTCTACCTCAAAGCCATAAGACTGAACAGTTAATTTATTAAACGCCTACACGGACTTTCTGCTTTTCACCCCCTACCTACATGTGCATAGTACTTTAATCAGACATCTAACCAAATCGACATGTAAAGTGCATTGAGAAAGCATTCAGACCCCTTGAGTTTTCCACATTTTCTTACATTGCAGCCTTATTCTAAAACGTATTGATGTTTTTTTCTCATGAATCTACGCACAATATCACATAATGACGAAGTGAAAACAGGTTTTTAGGCATTTTTGATAATATAAAAAAAAAGTAAACTGAAATGTACATAAGTATTCAGACCTTTTGCTATGAGACTTGAAATTGAGCTCAGGTGCATCCTGTTATCATTGATCATCCTTTAGATGTTTCTACAACTTGATTGGAGTCCACCTGTGGTAAATTCAATTGATTGGACATGATTTGGAAAGGCACACACCTGTCTATATAAGGTCCCACAGTTGACAGTGCATGTCAGAGCTAAAACCTAGCCATGAGGTCGAAGGAATTGTCCAAAGAGCTCTGAGACAGGATTGTGTTGAGGCACAGATCTGGGGAAGGGTACCAAAACATTTCTGCAGCATTGAAGGTCCCCAAGAACATAGTGGCCTCCATCATTCTTAAATGGAAGAAGATTGGAACCACAAAGACTCTTCCTAGAGCTGAGCAGGGCCTTGGTCAGGGAGGTGACCAAGAACGCGATGATCACTCTGAGAGTGCTCCTCTGTGGAGATGGGAGAACCTTGGGAGAACCTTCCAGAAGGACAACCATCTCTGCAGCACTCCACCAATCAAGCCTTTGTGGTAGAGTGACCAGACGGAAGCCACTCCTCAGTAAAAGGCACCTAAATAACTCTCAGACCATAAGACACAAGATTCTGTGGTCTGATGAAACCAAGTTTGAACTCTTTGGCCTGAATGCCAAGCATCACATCTGGAAGAAACCTGGCACCATCCCTACAGTGAAGCATGGTGGTGGCAGCATAATGCTGTGGGGATGTTTTTCAGCGGCGGCAGGTACTGGGAGACTAGTCAGGATTGAGGGAAAGATGAGAGAGAGATCCTTAATGGAAAACCTGCTCCAGAGCACTCAGGACCTCAGACTGGGGCGAAGGTTCACCTTCCAACAGGACAACAACCCTAAGCACACAGCCAAGACAACGCAGGAGTGGCTTCGGGACAAGTCTCTGAATGTCCTTGAGTGGCCCAGCCAGAGCGGGCTTGAACTGATCGAACATCTGTGGAGAGACCTGAAAATAGCTGTGAAGCGAAGCTCCCCATCCAACCTGACAGAGCTTGAGAGGATCGGCAGAGAAAAATGTGAGAAACTCCCCAAATATGTGTGTGCCAAGCTTGTAGCATCATACCCAAGAAGACTCAAGGCTGTATTCACTGCCAAAAGTGCTTCAACAGAGTAAAAGGTCTGAATACTTATGTAGATGTGATATCAGTTGCTTTCTTTAATAAATTTGCTTACATTTCTAAAAACCTGTTTTTGCTTCGTCATTATGGGGTTTTGTGTGTAGATTGATGAGGGGAAAAAATAATTTAATCAATTTTAGAATAAGGCTGTAACGTAACAAAATATGGATAAAATTAAAGGGGTCTGAATACTTTCCGAATGCACTGTACATATTACCTCAATCAATCACCACAACTACCTCGTACAGTGGCAAGAAAATTATGTGAATCCTTCGGAAATACCTGGATTTCTGCATAAATAGGTCATAACATTTGATCTGATCTGCATCTAGGTCACAACAATAGACAAGCACAGTCTGCTTAACCTAATAACACAAACAATTATACGTTTTCATGTCTTTATTGAACACACTGTGTATGTGAACCCTTGGATTTAGTAATTGGTTGACCCTTCTATGGCAGAATTAACCTAAACCAAACATTTTCTGTAGTTGTGGATCAGACCTGCACAATTGCCAGGAGGAGTTTTGTACCATTCCTCTTTACAAAACTGTTTCAGTTCAGCAATATTCTTGGGAGGTCTGGTGTGGACTGCTCTACTGATGTCATGCCACAGCATCTCAATCGGTTTGAGGTCAGGACTCTGACTGGGCCACTCCAGAAGGCACATTTTCTTCTGTTGAAGGCATTCTGTTGTTGATTTACTTCTGTGTTTTGGGTCGTTGTCCTGTTGCATCACCCAACTTCTGTTGAGCTTCAATTCGCGTACAGATAGCCTTACATTCTCCTGCAAAATGTCTTTATAAACTTGGGAATTCATTTTTCAGTCAATGATAGAAAGCTGTCCAGGCCCTGAGAAAGCAAAGCATCCCCAAACCATGATCCTCCCTCCACCATACTTTACAGTTGGGATGAGGTTTTGATGTTGGTGTGCTGTGCCTTTTCTTCTCCACACATAGTGTTGTGTGTTCCTTCCAAACAACACAACTTTAGTTCCATCTGTCCACAGAATATTTTGCCAGTAGCGCTGTGGAACATCCAGGTGCACTTTTGCAAACTTCAGACTTTTTTTTGGACAGCAGTGGCTTCTTCCGTGGTGTTCTCCAATGAACACCATTAGCCTAAGGGTTCACATACTTTTTCCGACCTACACTGTGAATGTTTAAATTATGTATTCAATATAGACAAGACAAATACAACACTTTGTGTGTTATTAGTTGAAGCACACTGTGTGTCTATTGTTGTGACTTAGATGAAGATCAGAACATCTCCCCATTCTATTTCTCTTGACTTTTTCAAATGTCCAGTCTAAATTAAGTATTTTGGGAGGGCTGACCTGATGTGTAACTCGTTTCATATTTGAAATACATCAAATTACATTAGGCCTTCCCTATACGACTACATTAAAATGCAATCAAAATGCAAAAAATACACTTTTCGTTTTCGTTTATATCTGTTGTTTGACTTATCTTGATCGCCCACTGTCTCGTTCGTCATACGAATCCTACCAAGGCTCTGCGTGGTATGCGTACATTCTTCTTTATTAAAGAAAGAACACTGAACAAACTAACAAAACGAACAAAACGTGAAGCTATATGAAATAGTGCAGATAGGCAACTAAACATAGAATAAGAACCCGGAAATGGCTACCTAAATATGATCCCCAATCAGAGACAACGACCAACAGCTGCCTCTGACTGGGAACCATATCAGGCCACCATAAACATACAAATACCTAGACCTACAAAACACTAGACATACAAAACCCCTAGACAATACAAAACCCCTAGACAATACAAAAACGAGCGTATCCACCCTAGTCCCACGTTGACCTAACCAAAATATAAAGAAAACAGGGATATCTCAGGTCAGGGCGTGACACCCACTGGAGTTTATAGTTTACACACTTCTTCTACCATTACATCACTGCATAAAACGTATTTACAACTTACATTTTTCAGAAACCGCCAAGTCCCGTCATACCATCAAAAAATACTGTGGCATTATATTTTGGCTGTTGACATTGTCCTTTCCAACACAGTTCCAGCAACTATGGTGGCTGCGTAACCAGGCCAGCCAGTATAGCTTGGCTTGGCATGGTTTGGACATATAGTGCTGCTACAAAGGGAAGAAAGACAAGAAAGAGAGTGTAGCATGCATGAAGAATAAATAATGCAGCTATGAACCATGCAGATGAGCCCAAATATCAAAAGAAGTAGCTAAATAAGATGCATGCACGCTTGCATAAACTATACCACACAAACACACAATCCCAAACTAGTGGCACAATCCCCTAGCTATGCCCTCTGTGTGTGTGTGTGTGTGTGTGTGTGTGTGTGTGTGTGTGTGTGTGTGTGTGTGTGTGTGTGTGTGTGTGTGTGTGTGTGTGTGTGTGTGTGTGTGTGTGTGTGTGTGTGTGTGTGTGTGTGTGTGTGTGTGTGTGTGTGTGTGTACAGTAATAAGACAGAAGCAGGGTTGTTATGGGGCTGAGGAAGGGTACAGACAGGCCGAATGTGTCAAATCACACTTTTGTGTGGTAGAAAAATAATTATATGACCACACACTCTCTAATCTAGCAAAGGAGGAACAGACAGATATTTGTATTTTGGCACTGGAGGTCAAAGTCTGATGATGAGTTACCAGTACTTGCTGTAGCGCTAACTGCTAACCATACAAAACAGTCTGTGACACATGATCCCGTTAGCTATTTCTTTTGACTGGTGTTCCCCAAGGCTCATAAGCTCAAGTTGCGTTTCAAAGCATGAGCAAATTTAGGACACATCTGAAGAGACTATGTGACTGGCTACAGCGCTTGGTCACTGGAGGGTCCTTCGCAGCTGCCACTCTGTGTGCATGCAAGCGTGAAATGCATATTTGCTGCAGGAGGACTCAAGAATACTAATCATAATTTCAGCCTGTCAGAAGAGGAAAGCGGATTCCTCCTCTGTGTCTCAACAGGAAGGTCTGTGTTCAGTAGGCTACAATCTGAATACAGGAAAAACTTAAATGTAGGTTTCACGCTAGATGGATAGAGGAAGGGGAAAAGAAACGTTCTTACATTAGAGGTTTATTAAAAAAAAGGAGACAGGAGAGAAATCCACTTAGCATTGAAAGAGAACTGTGACACTGAAATAGTATGAAAGAACTTGACACCGCTGCTAAGAGAATATCGTTGGGAAAGCACCAGGGTAAGATGAACTTCAAATGTCTATAAATTCTTCGGTGAAGATATTAAATAACTGTTATTTGATGCTTTGAAATAATGTATAGAAAATAGACACTGGGGGGGAAAAATGTTGAATCAATGTCGTTTCCATGTTGCACAGAAGAAGAAAAAAATCTATGTTATGGCGATGAATCAACGTGTTAAAAAGTCATCAACGTAAGGAAACGCAAGGACATATAGACAATCTGCGCCCTGTGACATTACTTAAAGGTATAATTCACCCGCAGAAATAAAAATCATGAAACTCCTGTCAATTTCGATGAAACTCCTGTCAATTTAGCGAAATCCTATGTCCTGTCAGTGTGTAAAATAAAACAATTCATTATGATTTAAGTGGTCAGTCTGTGAAAATCAGGAAAACGTGTAGGAACGTGTCATAGCTACATCATTCTCATCACTGGAGATAGGGGATAACACACTATCACATTTCATAATGTTTTTAAAACAATTGCCTGCACTCCAGATCGCCTAATGAACCAATAGATGGTATACACATACTAGTCTAGAGAACGCTTCCATCCACTTATACCCCCATGAGAAAGTATATATTTCGCTTAGATGTGCTCAAGCTAAACAGTATACCAAATTATTCAACTCCATTTCTACTTCAAGTTACCATGTCACACTGCGCCCTGTGTCTGTAGGAAACCGAGATATTACAACAAGAATGAGATAGAAATCCCATTGGGCAATGAATGGAGAAACGACCCACCCAACTGGCTGTCGACCAACCGCATTCACGTTGTCATGCAGCGTCACGCGGTTGCTAAGCTAATTGAGTATGAGTCGCTAAGCTAATATAGTATGAGTCGCTAAGCTAATAGAGTATGAGTCGCTAAGCTAATAGAGTATGAGTCGCTAAGCTAATAGAGTATGAGTCGCTAAGCTAATAGAGTATGAGTCGCTAAGCTAATAGAGTATGAGTCGCTAAGCTAATAGAGTATGAGTCGCAAAGCTAATTGAGTATGAGTCGCTAAGCTAATAGAGTATGGGTCGCTAAGCTAATAGAGTATGAGTCGAGAAACGTGCCTGTCTTACTCGAAAGTACGTAATGTCACGATTCCAAAGCTATACGATATTACAGACAACGCGTTAATTATCTCACATCTTGGAAAATATTTGCAATGTTGTACTTCCTGTTGCAATGTTGTACTTCTTGTTGCAATGTTGTACTTCCTGTTGCAATGTTGTACTTCTTGTAATGTTGTACTTCCTGTTGCAATGTTGTACTTCTTGTAATGTTGTACTTCCTGTTGCAATGTTGTACTTCCTGTTGCAATGTTGTACTTCTTGTTGTAATGTTGTACTTCTTGTTGCAATGTTGTACTTCTTGTAATGTTGTACTTCCTGTTGCAATGTTGTACTTCCTGTTGCAATGTTGTACTTCTTGTAATGTTGTACTTCCTGTTGCAATGTTGTACTTCCTGTTGCAATGTTGTACTTCTTGTTGCAATGTGGTACTTCTTGTTGCAATGTGGTACTTCTTGTTGCAATGTGGTACTTCTTGTTGCAATGTTGTACTTCTTGTAATGTTGTACTTCCTGTTGCAATGTTGTACTTCTTGTAATGTTGTACTTCCTGTTGCAATGTTGTACTTCTTGTAATGTTGTACTTCTTGTAATGTTGTACTTCCTGTTGCAATGTTGTACTTCCTGTTGCAATGTTGTACTTCTTGTAATGTGGTACTTCTTGTAATGTGGTACTTCTTGTTGCAATGTGGTACTTCTTGTTGCAATGTGGTACTTCTTGTTGTAATGTTGTACTTCTTGTTGTAATGTGGTACTTCTTGTTGTAATGTGGTACTTCTTGTTGCAATGTTGTACTTCTTGTAATGTTGTACTTCTTGTTGTAATGTGGTACTTCTTGTTGTAATGTTGTACTTCTTGTAATGTTGTACTTCTTGTAATGTGGTACTTCTTGTAATGTGGTACTTCTTGTTGCAATGTGGTACTTCTTGTTGCAATGTGGTACTTCTTGTTGTAATGTTGTACTTCTTGTAATGTTGTACTTCCTGTTGCAATGTTGTACTTCTTGTAATGTGGTACTTCTTGTAATGTGGTACTTCTTGTTGCAATGTTGTACTTCTTGCAATGTGGTACTTCTTGTTGCAATGTGGTACTTCTTGTTGCAATGTTGTACTTCTTGTTGTAATGTGGTACTTCTTGTTGCAATGTGGTACTTCTTGTTGCAATGTGGTACTTCTTGTTGCAATGTGGTACTTCTTGTTGCAATGTGGTACTTCTTGTTGCAATGTGGTACTTCTTGTTGCAATGTGGTACTTCTTGTAATGTGGTACTTCTTGTTGCAATGTTGTACTTCTTGTAATGTGGTACTTCTTGTTGCAATGTTGTACTTCTTGTAATGTGGTACTTCTTGTTGCAATGTTGTACTTCTTGCAATGTGGTACTTCTTGTTGCAATGTTGTACTTCTTGTAATGTGGTACTTCTTGTTGCAATGTGGTACTTCTTGTTGCAATGTTGTACTTCTTGTAATGTGGTACTTCTTGTTGCAATGTGGTACTTCTTGTTGCAATGTGGTACTTCTTGTAATGTGGTACTTCTTGTTGCAATGTGGTACTTCTTGTTGCAATGTGGTACTTCTTGTAATGTGGTACTTCTTGTTGCAATGTGGTACTTCTTGTTGCAATGTGGTACTTCTTGTTGCAATGTGGTACTCCTTGTTGCAATGTGGTACTTCTTGTTGCAATGTGGTACTCCTTGTTGCAATGTGGTACTTCTTGTTGCAATGTGGTACTTCTTGTTGCAATGTGGTACTTCTTGTTGCAATGTGGTACTCCTTGTTGCAATGTGGTACTCCTTGTTGCAATGTGGTACTCCTTGTTGCAATGTGGTACTCCTTGTTGCAATGTGGTACTCCTTGTTGCAATGTGGTACTTCTTGTTGCAATGTGGTACTTCTTGTTGCAATGTGGTACTTCTTGTTGCAATGTGGTACTTCTTGTTGCAATGTGGTACTTCTTGTTGCAATGTGGTACTCCTTGTTGCAATGTGGTACTCCTTGTTGCAATGTGGTACTCCTTGTTGCAATGTGGTACTCCTTGTTGCAATGTGGTACTCCTTGTTGCAATGTGGTACTTCTTGTTGCAATGTGGTACTTCTTGTTGCAATGTGGTACTTCTTGTTGCAATGTGGTACTCCTTGTTGCAATGTGGTACTCCTTGTTGTAATGTGGTACTTCTTGTTAAGCTAAACGCCAAATTGACTCCCATTCAATCCTTGAAGGAGAGTTCTCCTAGTCCCAGAATCAACCAGAATGCACCGTGCGGCCCATTGTCAACTTATGGGCAAAGTACACAATGGGAGTTAATACTATTCCAATGGAGTTTCCCATCTCCTCCTCAATGCTGAGAGTGACCTTGTTAGGACTGGAGTGGAAAAGCAGGACTCTGGGATACAGGAACTAGTATAGTAAAACAACATGTTTTTAACATTGAGACCAAGTGTTTTGCCTTCTCCATTATTATGTTTCTTCATGTTCAACTGGGCTCTGGGAGTCTATTGTCAAATGCTCAGGAATGTTTTAAAAGTACTCTACCGGTCAAAGGTTTTAGAACACCTACTCCTTCAAGGGTTTTTCTTTATTTTGACTATTTTCATCATTGTGGAATAAAAATGAAGACATCAAAACAATGAAATAACACATATGGAATCATGTAGGAACCAAAAAAGTGTTAAATAAATCTAAATAGATTTTATATTTGGGGGTTTTCAAATTGCCACCCTTTGCCTTGATGACAGCTTTGCACACTCTTGGCATTCTCTCAACCAACTTCACCTGGAATGCTTTTCCAACAGTCTTGAAGGAGTTCCCACATATGCTGATTTTCCTTCACTCTGCGAGCCAACTCTTCCCAAACCATCTCAATTGGGTTGAGGTCGGGGGATTGCGGAGGCCAGGTCATATGATGCAGCACTCCATCATCTCTCACAAGAGGAAATCATCCGTTCACCCACACCACATCTCACAAAGCCACGGTGGTTGGAACCAAAAATCTCAAATTTGGACTCCAGACCAAAGTACAGATTTCCACCGGTCTAATATCCATTGCTCATGTTTCTTGGCCCAAGCAAGTCTCTTCTTCTTGCTGGTGTCCTTTAGTAGTGGTTTATTTGCAGCAATTCGACCACGAAGGCCTGATTCACATGGTCTCCTCTGAACAGTTGATGTTGAGATGTGTCTGTTACTTGAACTCTGTGAAGCATTATTTGGGCTGGAATTTCTGAGGCTGGTAACTCTAATGAACTTATCCTCTGTAAATAGTAACAATAAAGAAAAACCCTTGAATGTGTTCTAAAACTTTTGACTGGTAGTGTATCTCTGTGGTAAAGCAACATTACTCTGGGTCTTACATTCCTGTGACGGTCCTCATGAGAGCCAGTTTCATCATAGCACTTTGTTTTTGCGACTGCATTTTAAGAAACTTTCATAGTTCTTAAACGCTCTGTTTTGACTGACCTTCATGTCTTAAAGTAATGATGGACTGTCGTTTCTCTTTGCTTACTTGAGCTGTTCTTGCCATAATATGGACTTTTACCAAATAGGTATATCTTCTGTATACCCCCTACCTTGTCACAACACAACTGACTGGCTCAAATACATTAAGAAGGCACACCTGTTAATTGAAAAGGATTCCAGGTGACTACCTCATGAAGCTGGTTGAGAGAATGCCAAGAGTGTGCAAAGTTGTCATCAAGGCAAAGGATGACTATTTGAAGAATCTCAAATATCAAATATATTTAGATTTGTTTAACACTTTTTTGGCTACTACATAATTCCATATGTGTTATTTCATAGTTTTGATGTCTTCACTATTTTTCTACAATGCAGAAAATAGTAACAATAAAGAAAAACCCTTGAATGTGTTCTAAAACTTTTGACTGGTAGTGTATCTCTGTGGTAAAGCAACATTACTCTGGTCTCCCTCTCTCTCTGGGTAGAGACGTTTATAGCGCAGTGTCAGAGACATACCGCACGTTGAACTCATGAGTAAGACTGCTCAATTGATAGTGCAGTTTGTTTAGGCGATCTTACAGCTAGCTACAACACATGCTGATATTGACCTTTGCATTATTACGTGTAGCTATGTTTTCTCGCTAGCTAGCAACCTAGCTAGCTAGCCAGCCTGCCCAGAGAGAGCTGCAACAGACTTGTTGAGCTGCAACAGACTTGAGCTGCAACATTTCACATGTTTCTACCAACCTTGTTATAATTACAAAATGAAACATTTGTTCACAAAAATTGCTTTCACATATTAGTGTGGTTAGGGGGCTATTATTTCATTCAGAAAAATAATATTCTTTGCACCAATAGACTACAGCGCTTAAGGCAATTTCACAAGTAATTATTATTATAGTCAAAGGAACGTTGACTTATTCTGTTGCAGTACCACAGATGTTTTCATTACTTATTGGTACATATGATTTCTTAGATAAAAAATGTAATACATTCCGAAGAACTACTCTTTAGTGTTTCAGCTTCGAAAGGAAATACAGTGCCTTCGGAAAGTATTCAGACCCCTTGACATTTTCCACATTTTGTTAGGTTACAGCCTTATTCTAAAATGGATTATTAAGATATTGCTCCTCATCAATCTACACACAATACCCACACAAGACAAAGCAAAAACAGGTTTAAGAAATGTTTGCTAATTTATTACAAATAAAAAAACAGAAATTACATTTACATAAGTATTCAGACCCTTTACTCAGTACTTTGTTGAAGCACCTTTGGCAGTGATTACAGCCTTGAGTCTTCTTGGGTATGATGCTGCAAGCTTCGTACACTTGTATTTGGAAACGTTCTCTCATTCTTCTCTGCAGATCCTCTCAAGCTCTGTCAGGTTCGATGGGGAGCATTGCTGCACAGCTATTTTCAGGTCTCTCCGGAGATATTCGATCAGGTTCAAGTCCGGTCTCTGGCTGGGCCACTCAAGAGCATTAGGAGACTTGTCCCGAAGCCACTCCTGCTTTGTCTTGGCTGTGTGCTTAGGGTCGTTGTCCTGTTGGAAGGTGAACCTTCGCCCAAGTCTGATGTCCTGAGCGCTCTGGAGCAGGTTTTCATCAGTGATCTCTCTGTACTTTGCTCCGTTCATCTTTCCCTCAATCCTGTCTATTTTCCCAGTCCCTGCCTCTGAAAGACATCCCCACAGCATGCATGTATTAAAAATAAAAAACAGAAATACTTTATTTACATAAGTATAAAGTCTCTGCGCTATGACACTCAAAATTGAAATCAGTTGCAGGATTGTGTCAAGGCACAGATCTGGGGAAGGGTACCAAAACATTTTGCAGCATTGAAGGTCCCCAAGAACAGTGGCCTCCATCATTCTTAAATGGAAGAAGTTTGGAACCACAAAGACTGTTCCTACAGCTGGCCGCCCGGCCTTAACTAAGCAATCGGGGGAAAAGGCTCTTGGTCAGGGAGTTGACCGAGTTCCCGATGGTCACTCTGACAGAGCTCCAGAGTTCATCTGTGGAGATGGGAGAACATTCCAGAAGGACAACATTCTCTGCAACACTTCACCAATCAGGCCTTTAAGGTAGAGTGGCCAAACGGAAGCCACTCCTCAGTAACAGGCACATGACCGCCCGCTTCAAGACGGTTGGAAAAGCATTCCAGGTGAAGTTGGTTGAGAGAATGCCAAGAGTGTGCAACGCTGTGTCTACTTTGAAGACTCTCAAATATAAAATATATTTTGATTTGTTTAACACTTTTTTGGTTACTTGTCACGTCCATCGTTAAAGGAAGACCAAGGCGCAGCATGAGTAGAGTTCCACATATTTTTTATAACCCGAGACTCAGAAAAACAAAACAAAATCAACGAACGAAACGTGAAGCTATACAAATAGTGCTGACAGGCAACTAAACATAGACAAGATCCCACGAAACACAAAGGGGAAATGGCTGTCTAAATATGATCCCCAATCAGAGACAACGATAAGCAGGTGCCTCTGATTGGGAACCGTATCAGGCCACCATAGAAATACAATTCCCCTAGATGACCCACCCTAGTCACTATCACGCCCCAACCAACATAGAGAATAAGCAGCTTTCTATGGTCAGGGCGTGACATTACTACATGCCACCATATGTGTAATTTCATAGTGTTGATGTCCTCACTATTATTATACAATGCAGAAAATAGTACAAATAAAGAAAAACCCTGGAATGAGTAGGTGTGTCCAAACTTTTGACTAGTACTGTATATAAAATGAAATATTACTCTGATACTGAGAAATGGGTTATAGAACTGATACAATGACCAAAGAAGTGAAATCTTTAGTAGCTTATTTCACACACACACACACACACACACACACACACACACACACACACACACACACACACACACACACACACAGTTAGTAACGTAAGCATTTCGCTGCACCTACTATAGCACCTGCTAAACTGTGTACTCGACCAATAAACTTTGATTTGATACATCTAATAGATAATTCACTTTGATTGAGCCAAGGTAGGCCTATATAACCTTCAGTTCTCCAATCCCACTCATGCATTTACGTCACATCGTGCCAATCATTCTAATTTACACTGATTAGCTAGGCCTAATCAGAGAAAATGAGTCGGAACGCGAGAGGAGCATCAGTGTGTCGGATAAGTGATTCCTGAATAAGTTTAAAAGGACGGTCCTATCCTCAATAAGTTCGTATAATTACTGTAGCAGTCGGTGCTGTTCACTTCATGTGGTGTTGAAAGCTAATGAGAGAGAGAGAGAGAGCGCACAGTACCCCCACCAGGGAAGGAGAAAGACATTCCCTCACCCCCTTCACTGGTTTTCGCTAACCGTCATGTAGGAAACTGTTGCTATAATAAAAGCAAACCACGGGACTGTAGAGGAAAAGAGGGGCAAAGGGGGGAAAGAGAGCAGGTGGTGTATAGGCTACGAAACATGTAGGCTGGGGAGACCGCCTAAGTAAATTGACCATAAATCTAATGAGAGAGAGCGAGAGAGAGAAGAAAAAAAATCCGGGAAAGAAGAAGCAAATAGCAAAGAGACGCCAATTAGACCGGCAAAATCGGCCCGGAGCCGTGGAGAGCATAGCCACTTGGCTACTTCTGCATCGTAGGTTTTATAAATCAGAATTTTGAAGATATTATTTTCACAGTTGGCTTATTCTATCGATGCTGTTGGCTTGAATTTAGTTTTTTTCAAGGTAATTTACGGCCACAGTAGTTGGACCGCGTTTTACATTGTATGCTGTGCCTAGCTCTCCGTGGATTAAACGGTCGTCTCCGGAGCCTGCTGCAGAGGAATAGGGGAATTTCAACACCCTGGACAGCAACTAGCAGTTGAGGTAAGCGGGTCCGCTAAACTTATCAGCTAGTGGTAGATATTCAAATGTCTTTTGCGTAATGTTTTACCACAGATGTAAGGGAGAAAAGTGCATTATTACATTTGAATGAGACATGTCAAAATATTAGCATACCTTGAATAAATTCGAGGAGGGTGAGACCTTCACAAAGGCGATAATTGGGTTTCGGGGGAGTTAGGTCAATGAGGGTGGTTTGCAATATATTCCAAAGGATGCAGACTGTTTGAATATGAACGCTGCTGCGGCTCTATTTCCTTGAGTCCCTGCCTCTGCGCTCTCAAGTTTATTAGGCTACTCAACATAACATTCAGAAGAATAAATATGAAGTTAGTACGCCTTATCTATTTCGATACTGGATGTGTGTATGGTCAAGAATATTGTTCACTATGAGAGAGAGTGAATAGAGTTTCAAGTGATTGTAAACCAAAAATTGCGCGTGCAGAATTGTCAAAGGATGGTGTTTCCGTTTGGGGGAGGCGGGTGGGGGAGAAAACCCCTAATTTTATTTAAGGCAGCTATTTATTCTGAGGAGTCAGCGCGTGCCCACTCAGCAGCAAAAAGCAGTGCATGCCTCCGAGTCTCCACAGAGAAAATAATCTCTTGTTCAGCAAGAGACATTTCTTCGCATTGGCACGGAGCCAAGAGAAGTCCCCCCCGCCACACCACAAAAAAAGATTCAGAAACGGCGCGTGCTGCACTCACACCCCCGAATCCTAATTCAAACCGGTTAATAAACTGACAAAGAAAAGAAAAACACACGAACACACTGATATCATAAACTATCATGAATTTGCATACAATACATAGTCCTACAAATGAGCTGGAGATAGCAACACTAACCAATGGACCTTGTCCTTCAGTGTCCAGTAATCTGGAAACATGCAGACATCCTGACACCTTGCATTACCTGCGGTTCTGACTCTCCTTTCTAGCACAACCACTTACCTCATCACCCTCTCAAACATTCGAAAAATGACAGGCCTCTCTCTCACTCTCTATTTCTCTATCACTCTCACTCACTCACTGACTCTCACTGACTCTCACTCTCTCACTCTCTCACTCTCTCTGTCCACTATTCCCGAATTCCGGTGAGAGGAACTGTTTCAGTTGCAGCTTCAAATACGACTATTGCGGTTTTACATTTTCCATAACACTGAATATGAAAATAAATCTCCTTCCTAGTAAACGCATAACAACAAAGATATGGTCCTTCACACTGTGTGAGTGAAAATAATGTTAGTTGTTAAGTAGGGGCGCAGACTCTGACAGACATGAGAAGAAGCAACCAACAGAAATGACATTATTCCAGAAGACTGCACTCTGGCTTCCTTGAGGACTGAAAACAGTCTGAGCTCTGCCTGTAAAGTAGGAGTTGTGGGTTATGAAGTCTGCAGTGCTATTGTCTGTAAACGCTTCATTTTATCTTTACTATGTGAAACAATGACAAACGAATATGTCATGCTCAATTTATTGGACAATAAATAGCCGAGGTATTTCAAGTTGAATAGCCAGCCCACAGAGACATCAGAGAAAATATGCATCAGTGGAGGCTCCTCAGAGGAGGAAGGGGAGGACTATCCTCAGTGAATTTCCAAAAAATGTAAGTGGTAAAACATTTAAAAAGTTATCCATTCTGAAATTATGCTAAATATCATCACATCACCAAATAATTTATTAAAACATACTATTTTGCAAAGAAGGTCTACAGTGGCCTCAACAGCACTACTGTATGGTGTAGCTGGTGTAGCTGGAGGACAGCTAGCTTACGTCCTCCAGACTATCAGAGCTCTTGAAACATGAACTGACTTGTTGTCCACCCAATCGAAGGATCAGAGAATTAAATTAGTACCAATCAGAATCCACACTTCAAGATTGTTTTGATCACGCGGACTGGGAAATGTTCCGGGTAGCCTCAGAGAACAACATTGATTTATACGCTGATTCGGTGAGTGAGTTTATAAGGAAGTGCATAGGAGATGTTGTACCCACTGTGACTATTAAAACCTACCCGAACCAGAAACCATGGATAGATGACAGCATTCACGCAAAACCGAAAGCGCGAAAAACCGCATTTAACCATAGAAAAATGACTGGGAATATGGCCGATTATAAACAGTGTAGTTATTCCCTCCGCAAGGCAATCAAACAAGCTAAATGTCAGTGTAGGGACAAAGTGTCGCAATTCAACGGCTCAGACACGAGACGTTTGTGGCAGCGTGTACAGGCAATTACAGACTAAAAAAGGAAAACCAGCCACATCACGGACAGCGATATCTTGCTTCCAGACAAACTAAACACCGTCTTTGCCCGCTTTGAGGATAATACAGTTCCCCACTACCAAGGACTGCGGGCCCTCCCTCTCCTTCTCCGTAGCCGAACGTGAGTAAGACATTTAAGTGTGTTAACCCTCGCAAGGCTGCCGGCCCAGACGGCATCCCTAGCCGCGTCCTCAGAGCATGCACAGACGAGCTGGCTGGTGTGTTTACGGACATAGTCAATCACTTCCTATCCCAGTCTGCTGTCCCCACATGCTTCAAAATGGCCACCATTGTTACTGTACACAAGAAGGCAAAGATAACTAAATGACTATC
Source organism: Salvelinus fontinalis (assembly GCF_029448725.1). NCBI lineage: Eukaryota > Metazoa > Chordata > Actinopteri > Salmoniformes > Salmonidae > Salvelinus > Salvelinus fontinalis. The sequence goes on along the minus strand of NC_074684.1, from coordinate 11,775,152 downwards.
GCCCCGTAGCACTCACTTCTGTCATCATGAAGTGCTTTGAGAGACTAGTCAAGGATCATATCACCTACACCTTACCTGCCACCCTAGACCCACTTCAGTTTGCATACCGCCCCAACAGGTCCACAGATGATGCAATCTCCATCACAATGCACACTGCCGTATCTCATCTTGTCAAGAGGAATACCTACGTAAGAATGCTGTTCATTGACTACAGCTCAGCATTCAACACCATAGTACCCTTCAAGCTCATCATTAAGCTTGAGGCCCTGTGTCTCAACGCCGCCCTGTGCAATTGAGTCCTGGACTTTGACGGTCCGCCCCCGGGTGGTGAAGGTAGGATACAACATCTCCACTTCGCTCATCCGCAACACTGGGGCCCCACAAGGGTGCATGCTCAGCCCCCTCCTGTACTCCCTGTTCACCCATGACTGCGTGGCCATGCATGCCTCCAACTCAATCATCAAGTTTGCAGACAACACAGCAGTAATGGGCTTGATTACCAACATCGACGAGAGCCTACAGGGAGGAGGTGAGGGCACTCGGAGTGTGGTGTCAGGAAAACAACCTCTCACTCAACGTCAACAAAACAAAGGAGATTATCGTGGACTTTAGGGAACAGCAGAGGAAGCACCCTCTTATCCACATCGATGGGACAGCAGTGGAGAAGGAGGAAAGTTTTAAGTTCCTCGGCGTACACATCACGGACAAACTGAAATGGTTCACCCACACAGACTGTGTGGTGAAGAACCTCATGAGACTCATGAGACTACAGAAATTTGTCTTGTCACCTAAAACCCTCACAAACTTCTACAGATGCACAATTGAGAACATCTTGTCAGGCTGTATCACCGCCTGGTACGGCAGCTGCACCACCCTCAATCGCAAGGCTCTCCAGAGGGTGGTGAGGTCTGCACAACGCATCACCGGGGGCAAACTACATGCCCTACAGCACACCTACAGCACCCGATGTCACAGCAAGGCCAAAAAGATCATCAAGGACAACAACCACCCGAGCCACTGCCTGTTCACCCTGCTACCATCCACAAGGCGAGGTCAGTACAGGTGCATCACAGCTGGGACCGAGAGACTGAAAAACAGCTTCTATCTCAAGGCCATCAGACTGTTAAACAGCCATCACTAACACAGAGAAGCTGCTGCCTACATACAGACTCAAATCATTGGATCACTAGTGACTTAATGCCACTTTAATAATGTTTGCATATCTTACATTACTCATCTCATATGCATATACTGTATTTTATACAATCTATTGCATCTTGCCTATGCCGCATCTATATATGTACATATTCCTTTCCATCGTTTTAGATTTGTGTGTATTAGGTAGTTGTTGTGAAATTGTTAGATTACTTGTTACATATTACTGCACTGTCGGAACTAGAAGCACAAGCATTTCGCTACACTCGCATTACCATCTGCTAACCATGTGTATGTGACCAAAACAATTTGATTGATTTGATTTGATAGCACTACAGTGTATAAAATGTGGTGAGTGGTTGACTTAAATAGAGAGAAAGACAGTAGTGGAACAGTTAACAAATCAATTTCTCCCAAAATGAAGGAGAAGCAAGAGAGAAATAGAGAAAGAGTGAGATTGCCATTTTCTTTTCACTTTAGTTTCAATTAGTTAGCGAATGCAGCTAGCTAGTTTAGCCTAGTGAAAAACCCTGCTCAAACAGAGGGATGCTATGTTAGCTAGCTGGCTATGACTTTCCAACACAACACTGGAACTCTTCCAAGTCAAGGTAAGCTTTTGGTATTACTGGCTTGGATTTTGTTTTTGCCTGGTCACATACAGCTGATGTGTTGTGCATTGAAGTCCACAAGCTAAGGGAAGAGGTGAGAGGAGAGCGCATAGATGCGAGAAGGAATACAACGTGGCTGCAATGAAAGTGAACTGTGTTTACGCGTGATCAGTGATGTAATCAAGCCACAGATTCTGTTGAAAAGCGTTTCTTATACGGAAGCAAACGGAACAAAATGGGGATAAACATTTTTATTTTACCTTTTTTTATACAGGTTTTTCTCATTGAGATAACATCTCTTTTCCAAGAGAGACCTGGTCCAATAGCAGCAGGGGGAACAATGTTTCAGATGAAAACAAGTTACATACACTAACACAACATTAAACAAAATTATAAACACACATACAGTACAACAATTACATATTATGTTAAAAAACACGAAATTCTTGACTAAAAAACAGCTGTCCTAAAGACAATTACACTCTTCTATGATATATACTGTACATCAATCAAGTGTTTAAACTCCACCAACAAAACTAGATCATCAAAATTTTTAATGTTCAGGAGAGAATTCCAGGACCACGGAGCTGAGTAACTAAAACTATTCCTACCATGACCTGTTCTAATTTTTGGTACTGTTAGAAGCAAATGAGAATGGGACCGTAATTGACATTTATTTACCGACCTGATTAAAAAAGAACAGAGATAAAATGGCATTTTACCCAATATGGCCTTATAAATCAGTGTATACCAGTATTTAAGCCTACGCAAGGTCAATGACGAGCAGCCAACGACGCTGTAGAGATCACAATGTGTTAGATGTTTTTGATTTGTAATGAACCTGAGGACTGCATGATACACTGAATCAGGTGCTCTCAGGGTAGTGGTTGAGGCCTGCATGATACACTGAATCAGGTGCACTCAGGGTAGTGGTTGAGGCCTGCATATATATAACATCACTAAAATCTAAAACCACCAGTAATGTACATCGTACCAGCTCCGTCCTGGCCTCCAGAGAAAAACAAGCCTTATGCCGGTAATAAAAACCTATTCTCAGTTTGAGCTTCCTTATCAAGTTCTCTACATGCACAGTGAAACTCAGCTTGTCATCAACCCACACACCCAAGTATTTGTACACTTTGACTTGATCTATAGTATGTCCAGCCAATGTAGCAATGACATGATTAGTAACATGCCTGGCATTAGAAAATACCATGCATTTTGTTTTACCTGAATTTAGAACCAGCTTTAAATCATACAGATTGTTGTATGATGTTAAATGCTCTTTGGGCATTTCCAAAAGCTAAAGATAAACAACTACCACTTGAATAAAGAACATACTTGAACATACGCAAAACAACGCCGGATTCAAAACTTCGAAGTTTTCAACTTAAATTATTGTACAAAATTCTTGCAACTAATAGAATGTTATATATGTGGGGGATACAATCTTCTCAGCTCTGTAGATTCTGCTGTGAGGAGGCAGAGTCATTAGACCATTTATTTTGGTATTGTCCGCATGTAGCTCGTTTTTGGTCACAGGTCCAGGAATGGTTGAAGAATTGCAACATTTGCGTAGAACTAACGCTACAGATAGCAATACTGGGGGATTTGAAAAGCCATAGTCAATCAATCAATAATATAATAATTATTTTAGCAAAAATGTTTATTTTTAATTTACAATCCGTGGAAGCTATGAGAATAGGAAGATTCAAATCTTTTGTGAAGCATCACAGCACAGTTGAAAAATATATGGCAAATAAAAATCCGAAATGGATGATGTTGGAAGATAGATGGGAAAGGTTGAGTGGAGCTGAAGGGTGGGACTAATAACAAGATAAACAATGTAGGGCATACGGGATCTGTGAAATGTGTATAGGTGCGGAGCTATTGTGAAATAGCGCAGTTACAAGTGGAAATCAAACTGGATGGACAACAGAAATAGAGGAAGGACTAAGAACAAACAAGAGAGAACTATTATAAAGTAGACTGTGTCTGTAAAATGTGTATAAGATGTATAAATTGAAGGTAAAAACAGAAATGTTTATCAGTTTACTCCAATTGGGGGATCGGTGGTAGGGTTTGCAGGGAATAATAATAAAGATATACTCTTTAAAAAAAAGTATGTATGTCTATGTAGGTATGTGTATGTATATATGTGTATATGTATGCATACGTGAATGGATATATATATTTACCCCATAAAATATGGGGGATTGGAAATGATGCAGACAATTACATTGGAAGCAACATTCTTTCCGCAATATTAAGCTGATCCACCCCCCCCCCCAAAAAAATAAAAAATAAATACAAATAAAATAAAAAATAAAAAGAACATACTTGAATTGGTCCAATAGAAACTCTCGTTTGCAACTGTTGTACTAATGATTACACCCTTTATCAGCTAGATGCAGGCAAGAGTGTGCAAGGTGTTATTGAATGTCACTGTCTGTCCATGTGTCACTGTCTGTTACCTCAAATGTTTCTCTCGACCTGTGTGCACCTACGTTGTAAACTTTCGTTCATAGGCTAGGTTGTAGCAACCTCATGGTGGGTATAGGGGAAATTTCAGTATCATATAGTAGCCTAAACCTATCGATGTTACATTGAACTGGGTGGATGGAATATGAATGAATTACTCAATATGATGTAATGGAAATAAGGCCCTGCTCATGAAAACAAATGTCTCCTCCCTCATCTTAAACGGCACCGACCGCCACTGATATTTATATACCTCTTATTTCCGCTCAACCGCATTTTGTTGACTTGAAAAAGAACATAATACACAGAGGGGAGAGTATACTTGCTAGGTGGGTGTCTCCTAATACCAAAATCAGCTCTGTATTCATCCTGATGTCCTGCGAGAGAACTAGGGTTATGGGTTGCATGGTGCACTGCCTTGGATTTCCTCTATGTGAGGAACATGGCCTGGTGGTGTGAGTAGTCACACACACACACGCACACACACACACACACACACACACACACACACACACACACACACACACACACACACACACACACACACACACACACAGCAGCAGCACAAACAGCACCAGGAACCCAATACGACTGGCTGACCGCTTGATAACTGTGTTCACTGGGGGTTTTCCATGATTTAGATTTCAGGTCAGAGCGTTTTCATCAGAGTGCATGCTAACTGTACTGGGGCTTGTGTTCCTATACGCCCCAAATCACATTTATGAGTCTCTTTAAATTCAAACCCTGCTAGACGGATGTCATTACAACTGCATACAGTATGGCAGGCCAGTATGAACATGCAGAGAGAAGGCTGAGGTAAAACACACGCCATCCCACACGGATGCACGTACAGACACACACACACACATACTGTACACAGCAGTGGCGGTCGGTGCCGTTTAATGTTTTTTATTTATTTTCTATTACAGCATATTGGATGACTGTCATTCATATTCCATTCACCCAGTTCAATGTAACAGTGATAGGTTTAGGCTACTATATGATACTCCAATTGTCCCTATACCCATCATGAGGTTGCTACAACCTAGCCTATGAATGAAAGTTTACAACGTAGGTGCACACGTCGAGAGAAATTTGAGTGATCAAGGTGACAGACAGTGACACATCCAATAACGCCTTGCACACTCTTGCCTGCATCTAGCTGATCTAGGGTGTACCAGGGATGGGCAACCCTGTCCTCAGGGGCCTGATCGGTGTCACACTTTTTATCCATCCCTAGCAAACACAGCTGATTAATCAACTTTCATTCTAAACTGAAGATCATGATTAGGTGATTATTGGAGTCAGGTGTGTTAGCTGGGGCAAAACTGTGACACCAATCAGGCCCTCGAGGACTGGAATTGCCCATCCCTATAACCATTAGTCCAACAGTTGCACACAAGAGTTTTCTATTGAACAAACTCAAGTATGTTTCTCTGTTACGTTCAGTTTGCTTCTGTTTTAGAAACGTGTTTCAGCAGAATCGGCAGAATGAATACAACCCTGATGACACGCAAACACAGTTACATTTTATAGAAGCCACAAACAAAAAGCATCATCCCTTTGATCGTTGTATAATTCCTTTTCGCGTCTACTCGCTCTCCTCCTCTCACCTTTTCCCTTCGCTTCTGGACTTCAGTGCACAACACGTCAGCTGTCTGTGACGAGGTGAAAAAAACGTTTGAAGCCATATCATAACCACTAAAAGCAGTTCAGCAGTTACACTGGCAGGCCCCGGTGGCAATAAATATATACAACCAAAAGCTTACCTTGACTTGGAAGAGTTCCAGTGTTGGATAGCCTTCGCTAGCAAATTAAGTGGAAGATAAAAAATATATAAAATACTACATATAGCTCTCTCTCTCTCTTCTTAATTTTTAAAAGAAATGAATTTGTTCAAAACTGTTAAACTATTGTCTTTCTCTCCGTGTCAGTCAACTACTCACCACATTTTATGCACTACAGTGCTTGCTAGCTGCAGCTTATGCTTTCAGTACTAGAGTCATTTTCTGATCCTTTGATTGGATGGACAACATGTCAGTTCATCCTGTATGAGCTCTGATTGGTTGGAGGACGTCCTCTGAAAGTTGTCATAATTACTGTGTAAGTCTATGGAAGGGGGTGAGAACCACAAGCCTCCTGTTTTTTGTATTGAAGTCAATGTACCCAGAGGAGGACGGAAGCTAGCTGTCCCTCGGCTACACCATGGTGCTGCCCTAAAGAGTGTAGTTAAAGCTACTGTTGACCTTCATTGCAAAACAGTGTGTTTTAATCAATTATTTGGTGACGTGAACATAATTTAGTATAGTTTTACCTAAAAATTATAACTTTAATGTTTCACAATTTTTTTAAATGAAATTCAGAAAAGGATGGTCTTCCCCTGAACCCTTTCCCTTTCCTCACTCTTAGTCAATCGTGGTCAGTTTGAATAATCAGAGCAAGCCAAACTCAGTAGCGCTGGATGTGGCTGTCTCAGAGAATATTAGGTTGCAATGAGCCATGCCAATAAAGGATGCGTGTGTTCAGAATACAGAATGCGCTTACTCACTCCACTGTGCACTTTGTCAGCCTTTTCTACAGAGTACAGAGAGAGAGCAAGGTGCATGGTGGGATGTATTTTGGAGAACTGTGCTCTTTCTGTGCTGTGCTTTGCTGTGCTGTGTTGTGCTATGCTGTGCGTTGGTATCTTGGCTGAAACACACAGCTGCTTTAACAGTCAGCAGTCATCTCATCACTGGTTCTCGTCTCTTCAGAAACAGTGCTGCAGGGCTATAATCTCACTGGCATAATGACATCCACTCCAATCAATAGCCAAATGGCAGCAGGAATCAATAGGCCTAGATACCGTAATGTACAAAACGTGGTAATGCTAGAGACAGTGGAAATGGCAGCTCGAGGCTATTTCAGTTCAGCATCGGGACTTGAGAAAAAAGTAGCTTTTAGTATTAAAATCAACAAAACGTTAATGAGCCATTTATTATAAATGGATGTGTCATCTGTGTTTATTATGTCAATATAATTGCAGCATTAAAAAATGCAATTTTTTATTGTTCCTAGCCCATTTTCCACATACACACACACCACACGCATACACACACACACAACAGAGCATGGCTGCTGCGCAGGGTTGCGGTGCAGGGTGAAACAGTGGAGACCTTGCAGTCCTCTAAGCATGCAGTTATCAGAGATACAGGGCTGATGGGAAATTGGTCAGCTGAAGTGGTGTGCCCTGTCCTGGAGGAGAGGAGAGACCACTCCACTATAGAGTGCCTGGTCTATGACTGTTCTATGTCTGATAAAGTACATGACTAATCTATGCTTGCTCTCTCACTACTCCACGATTCATTTATGACTGCTATCTGACCAGTTTATGCATGCACTATATTGCCCTATGCAGGGTGAAACCTGCTCAGAAAAAGATTTGGTAGCATAGGGCAGGGATCATGAACTAAATTCAGTGCTGGGACGATTTTTGTCTTTAGCTGACAGTCAGGTGGCCATCCACAAAGCATTTGTACACTGCAAATTGACCGCAAGAAGCCCAAACAGATCTAACATTTGACCAGAACATAATCCTTTCAAATCTTGCTTATATTTCTATTGGATCAAATACATTGCTCTATCATGTGTGGGAATACTTTGAAACCGATTTCCAAAATTAAAATCCCTTGGAGCTGATTTGCTGGTGTTTTTACAGTCTTTTATGTCCAGCAATAAAACAAATATAATTATAATTTTTTTGCTCAGAAAACTTGAGGGGCCAAATAAAAATCACCCACAGGCCAAATTTGTCCGGCGGGCCGCCAATTGGGGAACCCTGATATAGGGTGATAGTAAAAAGGGATAACACTCAAAGTAGAGGCCATACCTCAAAGGATTAATGGCAGAGGAAGCAGGGCAGAGGAAGGAGGACAGAGGAAGAGAGGCAGTGGGACAGAGGCAGGGGGACAGAGGAAGAGAGGCAGGGGGACAGAGGCAGGGGGACAGAGGCAGGGGGACAGAGGAAGGCGGACAGAGGCAGGGGGACAGAGGCAGGGGGGCAGAGGAAGAGAGGCAGGGGGACAGAGGAAGAGAGGCAGGGGGACAGAGGCAGGGGCCAGGGGGGCAGAGGCAGGGGGACAGAGGGACAGAGGAAGAGAGGCAGGGGGACAGAGGAAGAGAGGCAGGGGGACAGAGGAAGAGAGGCAGGGGACAGAGGCAAGGGGACAGAGGCAGGGGGACAGAGGAAGGGGGACAGAGGCAGGGGGGCAGAGGAAGAGAGGCAGGGGGACAGAGGGACAGAGGCAGGGGGACAGAGGCAGGGGGACAGAGGCAGGGGGGCAGAGGCAGGGGGGCAGGGGGACAGAGGCAGGGGGACAGAGGCAGGGGGACAGAGGAAGAGAGGCAGGGGGACAGCGGCAGGGGGACAGAGGCAGGGGGCAGGGGGGCAGAGGCAAAGGGACAGAGGAAGAGAGGCAGGGGGACAGAGGAAGAGAAGCAGGGGGACAGAGGAAGAGAGGCAGGAGGACAGAGGCATGGGGACAGAGGGACAGAGGAAGAGAGGCAGGAGGACAGAGGGACAGAGGAAGAGAGGCAGGGGGACAGAGGGACAGAGGAAGAGAGGCAGGGGGACAGAGGGACAGAGGAAGAGAGGCAGGGGGACAGAGGAAGAGAGGCATGGGGACAGAGGCAGGGGGACAGAGGGACAGAGGAAGAGAGGCAGGGGGACAGAGGCATGGGGACAGAGGCAGGGGGACAGAGGAAGAGAGGCAGGAGGACAGAGGCATGGGGACAGAGGCAGGGGGACAGAGGCAGGGGGACAGAGGAAGAGAGGCAGGAGGACAGAGGAAGAGAGGCAGGAGGACAGAGGCATGGGGACAGAGGCAGGGGGACAGAGGCAGGGGGACAGAGGAAGAGAGGCAGGAGGACAGAGGAAGAGAGGCAGGGGGACAGAGGCATGGGGACAGAGGCAGGGGGACAGAGGCAGTGGCTGGCAAGCTACTTCGGACTGGCCAGGGGACAGAGCAGGGACGGTGAGTTAGCCAGAGGCAATGGTGGCTGCAGTCCAAGTGGCCATAAACATTAATAAAGCATGTAATCCCAAAGAGATTGTTTCTTTTACAATCCATTAAAGTGATGAATATAAACCCATTTTCACCAGGACATAGAGGGCTATCCTCTTAGTGGAAGTTAGGGTATGAGTAGGTGTGATGCGGACGAAAGACTAGTGCATGAAGGAGTTCACTTCTACTGCAGCGTTCGCTGTAAAATATAACGCCATGTTCTTGTGTGTGTGTGTGTGTCTCAGGCTCGGGGGTGAATACGAGGCTAGGCCGTCTAATGTCCCTACCGCCACGGTGTTTAAGACGCAAGTCAAATGGAGATCATCTCAGAGTGTGACGATCTGTAAATCAGGCATCAGGCAAGCCCAGCCCAGCTGCTTTGTGTACATCAACAGATGGTTGTGCTCACATTCATTTGTTTGTACAGCTGTACAGGGTACAGATGGAGGCTAGGTTGTGTTACGGCGCAGCTGTGCAGACCGACAGAGGTGAACCTGATGAAACTGATAGTGAAACGCGGAACTGTTTGCACTGCATCATGAAAGAGAAAAACAAGGTTGGGCGCCTGTTTTTTTTCTGTGTCCGGTTGGTTAGTCTTGGTTTTGAATATTAGAGGTAAAGTTGTGTTATGGTTCATGCTCATGCTGTGTAAGAACAGGAGTTTGGGTGTGAAGAAAAAAAAACTGTTAGCTATACACTTGCATTTGCACATTTAACAGGGGGGATTAAATAAGGTATTGACTCAACACAGCCAGCAAATACTGAGAAACATTATCCTAACTCCGCATGACAAGCTACAATATGTGGAAGATGCATTTGCCTTTTAAGATTATATTGATCATGATATGCTGCAGTCAGTCCAGCTAACAAGCTATGTTCCAATAACGTTGCGGCAATGACTTTGGAATGTCCTCTGTAACTATGTCATGTAAGCGGAAATACAAAATGAAATTATGCTCTCTTATTACTTTGCAGCCTACCTTGTCAGCTTGGGGATTCGATCTAGCAACCTTTCGGTTACTGGCCCAACGCTCGAATCACTAGGCTAGACTCTCTGGTGGGAATGTCTCTAGCCTGGTCCCAGATCAGTTTGTGCTGGCAAGACAGCACAATCAGTTGCGGGACCAAGCTAGAATGTCCCCAGGCCCAAGCAGTGTTTGCTGTGCAGGTGTAATTACATTCTATACTCTGGGTGTAATTTAGTCAGGTCCACAGTGTCAGCAAACAGGCTGGTGTTCTGTGGTCCCTCTATGCTGTCTCAGAACACTGGGTTATTTAATTACACACACACACACACACACACACACACACACACACACACACACACACACACACACACACACACACACACACACACACAAGTACGAGCAGTCACGGTCACGCAAGCAACCACACACACAGCCACACATTCGCTCTCTCTGTCTTTCCCTCTCTCACTCACTCTCTCACACACATACTATGTGTGTGTGTGCCCGTGCAAACACACACACCCAGTGCCCGCTCACCCCCCCCCCCCTCCCCTCTCGTTTGTCCCCTGCTGCCCCCCTGCCCTGCTACAAGCCCTCCCGGCTCAGTGACAGGGGTCACTGCCACAGTGAATTAACCCTGCTGTCTGGGTCTCTGTGACCTGCTTGTCGGACATTATTGCCTGTGTGGTGGTGCATCTCGCCCCATTGAGCATGGAGCTGTATAGCAGCAGTAGCGGGCCTAGGTGGGTGAAATGTACTAGACCAGTGCTTGTCGACTTTTTTTGTACCAGGCTGTGGTACAAAAACTGATTGAATTGGTTTCAGTGAACCATCTGACGAACCAGTCAGCAACACCCTCGGGACCGATACTGGTCTACAAACCACAGGTTGAGCAACACTATATTAGGCTAGCTGGGGTAGAAAGCTAAGCAGTTGGTCTGGCTGGTCTGAACTGGTCATTTCTGGTCTGGACTGGTCTGGCTTGTCTACTGACTGGGGAAAATCAGCCTGCTTGATTTGACTGCGGGCAGTAGCTCTACTAGCTGCAGCAGCTGGCTGCTGTGTCACTGCCTCTGGGCTCTGAGCTGTGGCTCCTTGACTGCTATGGCTCCTGTGTCACTTGAGACACCACGGCTCCTCTCCCACTGCTGCAATAAGACTTTCTGTGCTGCTGAGAGAATGCAAGGACACACACGAACCCACACACACACACACTAACACACACAGGCTGCCGCTAGTGCTGTGTTTGTGTGTGATGTTTATGCGACATTTGTGCCATGTTGGTGCGCATATCTGAGTCTGTGTCTGTGTGTCGATCCCAGTTCAGTGATTAGCATGTTCTCTTTAGCTGTTCCATTTTCTTTCTCAAGGCATCCTGAGAGCAGCAGAAGCGCTCTGTAATTAGCCTGGAAAAGCATTGAAAAACATCAACAAACAAAGATGAAACAATCCACGCCTAGCCTTCATTTTGCTACTGAGCACTATCATCATTACAACTAGATATTTTCAGTTTCCACAGGTGTAAGCTTATTCGCTAATTACAAACAAGCAACCCGACTCACTCTGGCTTTGAACAACATCAAAACATCAGGCATGTTCCAATAAGGAGTAAAACCCATACAGTATAGCGATTTATATAATGGTTTTGGGTGCCAGATTGGGCTTGTTGGTTATTATTAGTTGGACCTTGGACCCATCCATATCCACAGCTCTCTGTCCAACTGCAGGAGGTACCCAGTATTAGCGCCCATGGTTTCATCTGCGAGCCAGACAGAGGGAGAGGGATGGCTGCAGCAGCCCTGGTAGAAAGCAATAATGAGGGAAGGAATCATCCAGCCGACCCATCCAACTCCAGCCCTCCAATGGCAGACATGTTGGGTAAAAGAGATGGCTATATGTGATAAACAGATAGCTCTCACTATATATAGGTGTCTCTTTTTCTCTCCTTCCCCTTTTCGCCCTTTCTATTTTTTCTCATAACTCTTCCCCTATTCTCTCGCTTCCCCCTCTCTCTCTCTCTCTCTCTACCCTTCCCTCTCTCCTTCTTGTTCTCAATGTTTTTTCTGCCCTGGAAATCTTTCCTTCTTGCATGAGTTCACCATGAGAATTAAGAACGAGTATTCATGATGTTTCATCCTGCACCATACAACCTTCTGAAGGTAATGTTCAGACCTGGCAAATGGATAATATTATTTATATGCTACTCTATCTCTTATCATTGTAAAGGGCTACATTTATTTTGTTGGATTTGGAGACTCAGTAGGAATCATAATGTATCTGTTAGGTATCGGAGCTGTGGAGCTAGGAGATATGGTCTGTTTATCAAAACAAGAGTGTGACTATCACATGTTGAATATAAGCGCAGGGGAGACCTACACAACATCACATCATATAGTTGCCATATCTAACAACGCAGAGGAACGGAGCGAACTTAGGAATACCAAGAGAAGTCCATAACTAACTGTAAACAGACAGACAACAAGCTTTCAATTTAAAAGACATTTTAGAGTATTAGTCTGGTGGCAGACCTGTGTTGAAATAGCTACACTCTAAGAAAAAAGGGTTCCAAAAGGGTTCTTCAGCTGTCCCCATAGGAGAACCCTTTTGGGTTCCATGTAGAACCCTCTGTGGAAAATGTTCTACATGGCACCCAAAAGGGTTTAACCTTTTTTCTAAGAGTGTAGTATTTGAAATCCTCTAAATACTTTGAGCATTTGATTGAGTTTGTCTGGAGTACCAGATTACCTGTGGAACTGTTGCATTGGTTCTATTGCGCCAGGCGAACTCAAATAAATAACAGCTAAAGTACTTGAAAGAAAACAAATAGTATTGGAACGCAGGTCTGTCTGGTGATGGTCTTTTCCAAACCATGTCAGAAGCCTCTGTGTCAAATAAATCCAAGTTTATTTGTCACGTGCGCCGAATACAACAGGTGAAATACTTACATACAGGCTCTAACCTCAGTGCTCCTTTTCCTGTAGCCCACAATCATCTCCTTAGTCTTGGTTACGGTGAGGGATAGGTTGTTATTCTGGCACCACCCGGCCAGGTCTCTGACCTCCTCCCTATAGGCTGCCTCGTCGTTGTCGGTGATCAGGCCAACCGCTGTTGTGCCATCTGCAAACTTAATGATGGTGTTGGAGTCGTGCCTGGCAATGCAGTCATGGGTGAACAGGGAGTACAGGAGGGGACTGAGCACGCACCCCTGGGGAGCTCCAGTGTTGAGGATCAGCGTGGCAGATGTGTGGCTACCTACCCTTACCACCTGGGTGCAGCCCGTCAGGAAGTCCAGGATCCAGTTGCAGAGGGAGGTGTTTAGTCCCAGGTTCCTTAGTTTAGTGATGAGCTTTGAGGGTACTATGGTGTTGAACGCTGAGCTATAGTCAATGAATAGCATTCTCACATAGGTGTTCCTTTTGTCCAGGTGGGAAGGGGCAGTGTGGAGTGCAATAGCAATTGCATCATCTGTGGATCTGTTTGGGCAGTATGCAAATTCACATCAAATCAAATTTATTTATATAGCCCTTCTTACATCACCTGATATCTCAAAGTGCTGTACAGAAACCCAGCCTAAAACCCCAAACAGCAAGCAATGCAGGTGTAGAAGCACAGTGGCTAGGAAAAACTCCCTAGAAAGGCCAAAACCTAAGAAACCAAGAGAGGAACCAGGCTATGAGGGGTGGCCAGTGCTCTTCTGGCTGTGCCGGGTGGAGATTATAACAGAACATGGCCAAGATGTTCAAATGTTCATAAATGACCAGCATGGTCAAATAATAATAATCACAGTAGTTGTCGAGGGTGCAACAAGTCAGCACCTCAGGAGTAAATGTCAGTTGGCTTTTCATAGCTGATCATTTGGAGTATCTCTACCACTCCTGCTGTCTCTAGAGAGTTGAAAACAGCAGGTCTGGGACAGGTAGCACGTCCGGTGAACAGGTCATGGTTCCAAAGCCGTAGGCAGAACAGTTGAAACTGGAGCAGCAGCACGGCCAGGTGGACAGCAAGGAGTCATCATGCCAGGTAGTCCTGAGGCATGGTCCTAGGGCTCAGGTTCTCCGAGAGAGAGAAAGAGAGAAAGAATTAGAGAGAGCATACTTAAATTCACACAGGACACAGGATAAGACAGGAGAAGTACTCCACATATAACAGGCTGACTCTAGCCCCCCGACACATAAACTACTGCAGCATAAATACTGGAGGCTGAGACAGGAGGGGTCAGGAGACACTGTGGCCCCATCCGATGATACCCCCGGACAGGGCCAAACAGGCAGGATATAACCCCACCCACTTTGCCAAAGCACAGCCCCCACACCACTAGAGGGATACCTTCAACCACCAACTTACCATCCTGAGACAAGGCCGAGTATAGCCCATAAAGATCTCTGCCACGGCACAACCCAAGGGGGGGCCGCCAACCCAGACAGGAAGATCACGTCAGTGACTCAACCCACTCAAGTGACGCACCCCTCATAGGGTCGGCATGGAAGAGCACCAGTAAGCCAAATGACTCAGCCCCTGTAATAGGGTTAGAGGCAGAGAATCCCAGTGGAGAGAGGGGAACCGGCCAGGCAGAGACAGCAAGGGCGGTTCGTTGCTCCAGAGCCTTTCCATTTACCTTCACACTCCTGGGCGTGACTACACTCAATCATATGACCTACTGAAGATATGAGTCTTCAGTAAAGCCTTAAAGGTTGAGACCGAGTCTGTGTCTCCCACATGGCAGACCATTCCATAAAAATTTAGCTCTATAGGAGAAAGCCCTGCCTCCAGCTGTTTGCTTAGAAATTCTAGGGACAATTAGGAGGCCTGCGTCTTGTGACCGTAGCGTACGTGTAGGTATGTACGGCAGGACCAAATCGGAAAGATAGGTAGGAGCAAGCCCATGTAATGCTTTGTAGGTTAGCAGTAATACCTTGAAATCAAACCTTACCTTAACAGGAAGCCAGTGTAGGGAGGCTAGCACTGGAGTAATATGATAACATTTTTGGTTCTAGTCAGGATTCTAGCAGCGGTATTTAGCACTAACTGAAGTTTATTTAATGCTTTATCCGGGTAGCCAGAAAGTAGAGCATTGCAGTCGTCTAACCTAGAAGTGACAAAAGCATGGATACATTTTTCTGCATCATTTTTGGACAGAAAGTTTCTGATTTTTGCAATGTTACGTAAATGGAAAAAAGCTGTCCTTGAAACAGTCTTGATATGTTCGTCAAAAGAGAGATCAGGGTCCAGAGTAACGCCGAGGTCCTTCACAGTTTTATTTGAGACGACTGTACAACCATCAAGATTAATTGTCAGATTTAACAGAAGATCTCTTTGTTTCTTGGGACCTAGAACAAGCATCTCTGTTTTGTCCGAGTTTAAAAGTAGAACGTTTGCAGCCATCCACTTCCTTATGTCTGAAACACAGGCTTCTAGCGAGGGCAATTTTGGGGCTTCATCATGTTTCATTGAAATGTACAGCTGTGTGTCATCCGCATAGCAGTGAAAGTTAACATTATGTTTTCGAATGACATCCCCAAGAGGTAAAATATATAGTGAAAACAATAGTCGTCCCAAAACGGAACCTTGAGGAACACCGAAATATACAATTGATTTGTCAGAGGACAAACCATTCACAGAGACAAACTGATATCTTTCCGACAGATAAGATCTAAACCAGGCCAGAACTTGTCCATGTAGACCAATTTGGGTTTCCAATCTTTCCAGAAGAATGTGGTAATCGATGGTATCAAAAACAGCACTAAGGTCTAGGAGCATGAGGACAGATGCAGAGCCTCGGTCTGACGCCATTAAAAGGTAATTTACCACCTTCACAAGTGCAGTCTCAGTGCTATGATGGGGTCTAAACCAGACTGAAGCATTTCGTATACATTGTTCGTCTTCAGGAAGGCAGTGAGTTGCTGCGCAACAGCTTTTTCTAAAATGTTTAAGAGGAATGGAAGATTCGATATAAGCCGATAGTTTTTTATATTTTCTGGGTCAAGGTTTGGCTTTTTCAAGACAGGCTTTATTACTGCCACTTTTAGTGAGTTTGGTACACATCCGGTGGATAGAGAGCCGTTTATTATGTTCAACATAGGAGGGCCAAGCATAGGAAGCAGCTCTTTCAGTAGTGTAGTTGGAATAGGGTCCAGTATGCAGCTTGAAGGTTTAGAGGCCATGATTATTTTCATCATTGTGTCAAAAGATATAGTACTAAAACACTTGAGTGTCTCTCTTGATCCTAGGTCCTTGCAGAGTTGTGCAGACTCAGGACAACTGAGCTTTGGAGGAATACGCAGATTTAAAGAGGAGTCCGTAATTTGCTTTCTAATGATCATGATCTTTTCCTCAAAGAAGTTCATGAATTTATTACTGCTGAAGTGAAAGCCATCCTCTCTTGGGGAATGCTACTTTTTAGTTAGCTTTGCGACAGTATCAAAAATACATTTTGGATTGTTCTAATTTTCCTCAATTAAGTTAGAAAAATAGGATGATCGAGCAGCAGTGAGGGCTCTTCGATACTGCACGGAACTGTCTTTCCAAGCTAGTCAGAAGAGTTCCAGTTTGGTGTGGCGCCATTTCCGTTCCAATTTTCTGGAAGCTTGCTTCAGAGCTTGGGTATTTTCTGTATACCAGGGAGCTAGTTTCTTATTACAAATGTTTTTCGTTTTTAGGGGTGCAACTGCATCTAGGGTATTGTGCAAGGTTAAATTGAGTTCCTCAGTTAGGTTGTTAACTGAATTTTGTCCTCTGACGTCCTTGGGTAGGCAGAGGGAGTCTGAAAGGGCATCAAGGAATCTTTGGGTTGTCTGAGAAATTATAGCAGGACTTTTGATGCTCCTTGGTTGGGGTCTGAGCAGATTATTTGTTGCGATTGCAAACGTAATAAAATGGTGGCCCGATAGTCCAGGATTATGAGGAAAAACATTGAGATCTACAACATTTATTCCATGGGACAAAGCTAGGTCCAGAGTATGACTGCGACGGTGAGTAGGTCCAGAGACATGTTGGACAAAACCCACT
This sequence comes from Salvelinus fontinalis, assembly GCF_029448725.1. Lineage (NCBI taxonomy): Eukaryota > Metazoa > Chordata > Actinopteri > Salmoniformes > Salmonidae > Salvelinus > Salvelinus fontinalis. The sequence continues at coordinate 11,757,893 of NC_074684.1, read as the reverse complement.
GAGTCGATGATGGCTCCGAAAGCCTTTTGGAGTGGGTCTGTGGACTTTTCCATGTGACTATTAAAATCACCAAAAATTAGAATATTATCTGCTATGACTACTTTGTCCAATAGGAATTCAAGGAACTCTGTGAGGAACGCTGTATATGGCCCAGGAGGCCTGTAAACAGTAGCTATAAAAAGTGATTGAGTAGGCTTCATAGATTTCATGAATAGAAGCTCAAAAGACGAAAACTTATTTTGTAAATTGAAATTTGCTATCGTAAATGTTAGCAACACCTCCGCCTTTGCGGGATGCACGGGGGATATGGTCACTAGTGTAACCAGGGGATGAGGCCTCATTTAACACAGTAAATTCATCAGGCTTAAGCCATGTTTCAGTCAGGCTAATCACATCGAGATTATGATCAGTGATAAGTTCATTGACTATAACTGCCTTTGAAGTGAGGGATCTAACATTAAGTAGCCCTATTTTGAGATGTGAGATATCACGATCTCTTTCAATAATGGCAGGAATAGAGGAGGTCTTTATTCTAGTGGGATTGCTAAGGCGAACACCGCCATATTTAGTTTTGCCCTACCTAGGTTGAGGCACAAACACAACCTCAATGGGGATAGCTGAGCTGACTACACTGACTGCGCTAGTGGCAGACTCCACTAAGCTGGCAGGCTGGCTAACAGTCTGCTGCCTGGCCTGCACCCTATTTCATTGTGGAGTTAGAGGAGTTAGAGCCCTGTCTATGTTGGTAGATAAGATGAGAGCACCCCTCCAGCTAGGATGGAGTCCGTCACTCCTCAGCAGGCCAGGCTTGGTCCTCTTTGTGGGTGAGTCCCAGAAAGAGGGCCAATTACCTACAAATTCTATCTTTTGGGAGGGGCAGAAAACCGTTTTCAACCAGCGATTGAGTTGTGAGACTCTGCTGTAGAGCTCATCGCTCCCCCTAACTGGGAGGGGGCCAGAGACAATTATTCGATGCCGACACATCTTTCTAGCTGATTTACACGCTGAAGCTATGTTGCGCTTGGTGACCTCTGACTCTGTCATCCTAACATCGTTGGTGCCGACGTGGATAACAATATCTCTATATTCTCTACACTCGCCAGTTTTAGCCTTAGTCAGCACCATCTTCAGATTAGCCTTAACGGCGGTAGCCCTGCCCCCTGGTAAACAGTGTATGATCGCTGGATGATTCGTTTTAAGTCTAATACTGCGGTTATAGGAGTCGCCAATGACTAGGGTTTTCAATTTGTCAGAGCTAATGGTGGGAAGATTCGGCGTCAAAGACCCCATAACAGGAGGAGTAGAGACGGCTCGGCCTCAGGCTCCGACACGCTGCTTAATGGGGAAAACCGGTTGAAAGTTTGTCGGCTGAATGAGCGACACCGGTTGAGCATTCCTACAGCATTTCCCTCCAGAAGCCATGAGAAAGTTGTCCGGCTGCGGGGACCATGCGAGGGGATTTATACTAACATTACTATCTGTACTTACTGGTGGCACAGACGCCGTTTCATCCTTTCCTACACTGAAATTACCCTTGCCTAACGATTGCCTCTGAAGCTGGGCTTGCAGCACAGCTATCCTCGCCGTAAGGCGATCGTTCTCCTGTATATTATGAGTACAGCGACTGCAATTAGAAGGCCTCATGTTAATGTTACTACTTAGCTGGAAGTCCTGACGAACCATGTCCAGATAAAGCGTCCGGAGTGAAAAAGTTGAATGAAAAAAACAAAGTTGAATGAGGGAAAAACTAAAAATATAAATGGTAATTAAAAAGTAAAAATCGTAAAGTTGTCAGGTAGCAAAGTAAGGTTGGCAACAAAACGCACAGCAACACGTAAACAAATCGGAGTGAGTCTAGGATTTTTGGGATAATGGTGTTGATGTGAGCCATTACCAGCCTTTTCAAAGCACTTCATGGCTGTGGACGTGAGTGCTACGGGTCTGTAGTCATTTAGGCAGGTTGCCTTTGTGTTCTTGGGCACAGGGACTATGGTGGTCTGCTTAAAACATGTTGGTCTTACAGACTCAATCAGGGAGAGCGTGATCACACAGTCGTCTGGAACAGCTGATGCTCTCATGCATGCCTCAGTGTTGCTTGCCTCGAAGCGAGCATAGAAGTGATTTAGCTCGTCTGGTAGGCTCGTGTCACTGGGCAGCTCGCGGGTGTGCTTCCCTTTGTAGTCTGTAATAGTTTACAAGCCCTGCCACAACCGACGAGCGTTGGAGCCGGTATAGTATGATTCGATCTTAGCCCTGTATTGATGCTTTGCCTGTCTGATGGTTCGTCACAGGGCATAGCGGGATTTCTTGTAAGCTTCTGGGTTAGAGTCTTGCACTTTGAAAGCGGCAGCTCTACCCTTTAGCTCAGTGCGAATGTTTCCTGTAATCCATGGCTTCTGGTTGTGGTATGTACGTACAGTCACTGTAGGGATGACGTCCTCGATGCACTTATTGATAAAGCCAGTGACTGATGTGGTGTATTCCTCAATGTCATCGGAAGAATCCTGGAACATGTTCCAGTCTGTGATAGCAAAACAGTCCTGTAGTTTAGCATCTGCTTCATCTGACCACTTTTTTATAGACCGAGTCACTGGTGCTTCCTGCTTAAATTTTTGCTTGTAAGCAGGAATCAGGAGGATAGAGTTGTGTTCGGATTTACCAAATGGAGGGCGAGGGAGAGCTTTGTACGCGTCTCTGTGTGTGGAGTTCAGGTGATCTGAATGTTTTTCCCCTCTGATTGCACATTTAACATGTTGATAGAGATTTGGTAGAACTGATTTAAGTTTCCCTGCATCAAAGTCTCCGGCTACTAGGAGCGCCGCCTCTGGGTGAGTGGTTTCCTGTTTGCTTATTTCCTTATACAGCTGACTGAGTGCGGTCTTAGTGCCAGCATCTGTTTGTGGTGGTAAATAAACAGCCACGAAAAGTATAGCTGAGAACTCTCTAGGCAAGTAGTGTGGACTGCAATTTATCACAATATACTCTACTTCAGGCGAGCAAAATCTAGAGACTTCCTTAGATTTCGTGCACCAGCTGTTGTTTACAAATATGCACAGACCGCCCCCCCTCGTCTTACCGGAGTGTGCTGTTCTAGCCTGCCGGTGCAGCGTATATCCCGCTAGCTGAATATCCATGTCGTCATTCAGCCACGATTCTGTGAAACATAGGATATTACAGTGTTTGATGTCCCATTGGTAGGATGTTCGTGATCGTACCTCGTCTAATTTATTGTCCAATGATTGCACGTTGGCGAGTAATATTGATTGTAATGGCAGCTTTCCTACTCGCCTTCTGTGGGTCCTGACGAGGCCTCCGGCTCTTCGTCCTCTGTACCTGCGTCTCTTCCTCTTGCAAATAACTGGGATGTCGGCCCTGCCAGGTATTTGGAGAATATCATGCGAGTCTTGCTTGTTGTTGAAAAAAATCTTAATCTAATCCGAGGTGAGTGATCGCTGTCCTGATATCCAGAAGCTCTTTTCTGCCGTTAGATACGTTTGCAAAAACATTATGTACAAAATAAGTTACAAATGACGCGGGAAAAAAACACATTTTAGCACAATTGGTTGGGCGCCCGTAAAACTGCTGCCATTTCTTCCGGCACCATGTAACATATATGTAATATGTAGAAATAGCTCTGCTATTTCCTGGTGTCTGAAACGTTTGTCTGATTTCAATTTCTGTGACAAAACAAGCACTGTAGAGAATCATTGTGCATTCTAAACCCCTGTGAAATATATTTTGAATAATCAAAACTATTGTATTTTCAGCTCATGTACAAAACAGAAAGTAAAAAAAAAATCTAAAACATGACAGTTACGGAGGAGAAGCATAGAAAATATTACTAATAGAACAGGGCCCGTATCCGCAAAGCAGATCAGAAAAGGTCTTAGGAATCCTGTTAAAACCTGTTTTAAGGTAACAACAAACAAAAAAACTCCCAGCTCAGAGTAGGTTTTAGGATGACACTGCTCAGACAAACGCTGAGCCAGGAGTAAAATCAACTCGTAAATGTTTCTCAGCTGGTAAACACAACAGTTTGAGGTACCGCAAAGGAAAAATAGTGATGATGCTCATTGACATTGTTTCAAATTATGGGAATTAACCAATCGTGATGAGGCATCGCCAGCTGTGCACGCTTCAGACAAGCACGGTGAATGTGACTGTCAAATTTTGGTCAAATTAGGGACGCACCGATATGACGTTTTTGGCCGATACAAATATCCAATATTTTCCCGGACCAATTTTTTTTAAAACATTTTTGCGGCCTTTTAAGCATTTTAGTACAGTTAAATAGTTGAAACACACACACGTACGTATGTCCCCATTACCAGTAAAACATAATAATAACCTATTTCTTTCACTTACTTGCTGTACTCTTTCGTTGTTCATTTGTTCAGTCTCAACCAGGATTTCATCATACATGTCAAGCAGTGAAGTTTCAGCTCTGTCTGTCCGTGGCCTCTCGTCCTCGGTGCGCACTGTCGCTGTGTCCATTTCCATCTTGTCCAGCTGTGTATGTAACATTTCAACTAAACCTTGTTTCTTGTCTGCATCGAAGTAGCGGTCCTTGTACCTAGCATCGAGCATGATGGCGGCACAGTAAAGAGGCTCAAAAGAATCACATGTTCACAGCCCCTTGTAGAGTACTTTTGCAAGTTCTAACCCCACGGTCTGCGTCGGCAGTTTTGTTGAGCAGGCGTTTCAATGCCATGACAGAGGGTTTCACGTCTGCTACAGACGCAGTTGATGATCTTATTTCTCGAGTCAGTTGTTCGAATGTAGCTAGGAGTGTGTTCATGTTTCCAAGTTTCAAACATGTTCTCAAATGCCATTGAAATGACAGCAGCGGTATGAGAACCAGCACATTCTTGAGCATAAAATATGGCTTTCCTCAGTACGAAATCCTCATCGACCCACTGTGCTGTCAGACTCAGCATGCTCATGGGGCTGACATCGCTGGTCCAAATGTCAGTTGTGAAGCCAATAGCAGTGACGCCCATAGCAAGAAGCTCAGTTGGCGAAAGCCAACATCATCCATGACAGAGTTGATTGTCAAGGGCAATGATTCCATTATTTTGGCGTTAAAGGATTTCGCCTTGGAGTTGTCTCACTAACATTTTCTTACTCTTTTAAATGACTGCTCGACTTGAACTTGTTTAGTTGCTGGAAGTGTGCGCTTAGTATTTTTCTGCTTTTGTTCTGTGTAGCGCTGTATTTTTCATGGCGTCATTAAGTCATATAGGTATGCACGTCAGCTTTTACATCGGTTTTGCACATCGGCGTTAAACTAGACAATGTTCGCATTTTTAGCTAATATCAGCCGATTCCGATATGCTTACCGATATATCGTGCATCACTAGGTAAAATGTTTGATAACATTTTCGCCTGACACAATCACTTTGCCTACTCTTAATTATTTGCCAAAATGTTGACGTGCATATTATTTTTGTGACAAATCAACACACTTGTCACACTCGTTATCAACACACTCGTCACTCCCATTTAACAACTCTAAATTGGTTTGGCACAGTTGGCATCCAACCACTTGCTGATAATGTTACATAAAACGTTAGAAAGGTCTATAATTCTAATCGAACAAATTCAAAGTTAACATAGGCCCGAGATGCCTTTAATTCCCCAACTTATAGGCATGACCACTTAAGGAATAGTTTTTCACGTGATGTTGCGCTCCAAAGGGATAACTTGAAATAACATGATGTAGGTTAATTAAATAATTGAAAGAAAAATATGTGATTATTTATTAGCCTGTGGGGTTATAAGCATTTAGGCACATCATGTGAAATAGGACTCATGTGAAATCATTTTCAAAAGCATGTATGTCTACATTATTTATGGATTTATCATATAGAAATATAAAAACATTATTTTAACAACTCCAAGCAATTGCATGTGGCGCAGGAACCACATACTACTTTTTCTATTATCAAGACACCTGCTGGTAACTCTTACCTGGTTACCTGTTCAGAAGTCTGGAGTACCAGATTACCTCACGAGGTGTCCTAAATATCTGTCAACTAGGTAGGACTCTTATGACTAAAGAGACTTCATGCATAGCTTTAATTTTTACCCATAAGAGTAGGAGTAAAATGTTTCCATTCTCAACACTTACGACCAATTTCCTCCTCTGAGACGCTTAATACTGACCAAGATCTACAGCTTATTAAACTTGTTTTCAATGAGAGTGACAGATCTTTAACTCGCATTTCCATCTGAAGTCAGTCGGGTGGTACACAGTCGGGTGGTACACATAAACAACATAATTGTCCTTTAAAGAGATGTAACATGAGGGGAGCTCATCCACCAGCCAGATAAATACAGTGGCAATTCAGCCAGGTCACACCAGATCCACTGCATTATTAGACGTTTGTCCAGGTACCTAGGACATCGGGAGATGCCTTCAATACCGTCCACTATGGGCAACATGAAGGCCTATTACCATCCAATACCATTGCGGCTTGGATGTTGATAAAGGAAGGGCTTAAACCGCGAGCTACAGCTCCGAGGTTATGGGTTCAATCCCAGTGCTAGGCACTATTGTTTTGTTTCGTGTTAACCCTGTCCAAAACCTTAACCCTTACCTTAACTACTCTGAATTAATTCCCAAACGTAACCGTCAAACCCTTACCTACTTTCACTTCACCCATAGATGTTTACCCCCCCCCCCCCTCCGGATACACGTTGAGTACTGAAGTGAGACCGTGAGATTGTGTTGGGCAATTAGCCTGGGGATGAGGTTAATCATAAGGTAGACTCTGTTCAGCTGGTCCATGTCTTATTAGGTTGACAGCTCTCATTTCACAGCACGTGTTTGTCACAAATGGCACCATATTCCCCATAGGGCTCTGGTTAAAAATAGTGCACTATATAGGGAGAAGGCTGCCATTTGGGAAGCAAACCTGTGTCTGCACTGTAGCTTACCTGATCAATGTTCCAATTTCCTCATATCTATCCCATACTAATTATGCTATTCCTGTGAATTCTCATCATGGATTTCACACAAAGATCCAAGTGCCTACGCCATCGCTGATGGATTTAATGACGCTGGGTTTCTATTTCTGTGTAGCTAGATGTCCCTGTCCGGGTAACAAACCTGCTGTATGAAGGATGAAGTGTTGGACTGTGTGGTCTGCGTGACACACACACACACACACACACAACCATACCACAACCTAGCTCCCTCTCCAACTTCATCAAATTCACTTCCTCTAATAATCACCTCATGTTTCATTGGGAGCTAGCCATCCCCAGGAACAAATTATCACTATAAATATACAGGGAAACAAATTAACCAGCAGTGTCAAGATTCTAATGGTCACAATTAGTCAACACTTGGGCTAATGTGAATAATTTATAACTTCTACACACTGGATCTAATTGTAATTGCTCAACAGTTTAAAAGCTGCAAAACAGATGGAGTCCGGTGGTTATTACACATGTCCTCTGCAGGCCTTTCATGAGTATTATTGGTATTAATCAATAGGTTTGGAAGGAGATTGGATATCTAATGTGAGACTACTTCAGTACTGAGACACTAACATGCAGAATCCAAGAGCCACATCTTAAGCCTAATTTACACCACTTGTAGTTAGGTCGCTGGTTCCTCTCCGGCTGGAAGGACCTTGAAACAAAATAGAGTCACCCTGTAGTATGTGGAGGGTTTTGTATACCAAGGGATATACCTAGTTATTTAGTAGTAGAAGTTCGGTGTGAATAGGACTTTAGACGGTAGGATATCATATTAGCCAAACATTAGAGTGTAATGGCCATATAAGATTATTTCAAAAAGGCTCTGAGAGTGGATTGCCGAAGCTAGACAGCCACTGGAGTGTCAGCATTGACTCTGAAAGTGGTTTGAATTGCAGGAGCAATCCAGAGACAGCCACTTGAGTCTGCAGCATTTATTGCCTTGACATAAAGGCTCTCCCCACAGTTGAACTTAAAGCTAAGCCCTTGGTAGTAACGACATAGGCCAGGTCAGCACTCTCAGTCAGACCCAGCATGCTTAGTCTCTCTAGACCTAGGCCAAGCCAGCAGCTATGTCATGCAGGGATCTGAAGCTGTGAAGGACGACGCCTTGCCTCCTCCTCTCCCCTCCCTGCCTTTACTCCCACTGTGATATCTACTAAAGTGCCAAGGGGGAATTAGGTAGAAGAGAGAGAGGAAACAGAGAGAGACGGTGTGCCGTGCCGGGCGATAAGAGTAGTTTGTGTGCACGCGTGAGTGTGTACACTGTGTGTATTTGTGCCTGCCGCGGTGTGTGCTTGTGTGTGAACGATAGTATGTGTATCCCTGAATGCGTGTGTGTGTGTGCATCAATAATGCACTGTAGAGTGTGTTTCTGTGTTCTTAGATGTATGTGTGTGCGTGTGTGTGTGTGCGTGTGTGCGTGTGTGTGTGTGTGTGTGTGTGTGTGTGTGTGTGTGTGTGTGTGTGTGTGTGTGTGTGTGTGTGTGTGTGTGTGTGTGTGTGTGTGTGTGTGTGTGTGTGTGTGTGTGTGTGTGTGTGTGTGTGTGTGTGTGTGTGTGTGTGTGTTGCTCATCGTCTCCCTGCTCACTGCCGTGGTTAATTATTCACTGGGGCTGTGCTGCAGAGATTAACTGAGAGGCCAGGGGATAAAGGCACCGGAGGAAGAAGATGAAATTATTAAATCCTAATGCTGGAACTCTGGCTGCATGGTAATTTCTTCAATTGATTTTAAAGAGGTGCTCAGACAGCAGGAGCAGTGCGCAGGAGATGCACTCCTAAGTTCCCTACCTCCATCGTTCTATCTCTCTATCTCGCTCTTGTTAACTCTGGCTGTCTCTCGCTCTGTGACAAAGTCTCTCTCTAGCCATTTCTCCTTCTCAGTATCTCCTTATCCATCTCTCTCCTGCCCTCTGTGTCTTTCCATCTCTCCTCCTTACCGTGCTCTCTCCCTCTCACTCTCTGCTCACATCCCACTCTCCTTCTCCACCTCTATCCTGTTTTTCACCTTCCTTCCTCCCACTTCCTCTCTAACTGATCCCTCTCCTCACACTTACCTCATTCATTATACCATCGCTCAACCCTGCTCTCTCCCAGCTACTCTGCCCTTCTCCATCCAGCACCTCCATCTTCCTCCCCCCGTCCCTCCCATCTCGCTCCTAATCCCTAACTCCATCTTTCCTTCTTTCTCTCCCAGCCAGTCTGCCTCATTTTTACCCCCCTTCAACCCCTCTTCTATTCCATATCACTTCCTCCATCTCCCTCTCTTGCACTCCATCTCCCCCTCTTCTTCCACTCCATGTCTCTCCCTCCATCTCCTTCTCCTCTTCCATTCCATGTCCCTCCCTCCATCTCCTCCTCCTCTTCCACTCCATGTCTATCCCTCCATCTCTTCCTCCTCCACTCCATGTCTTGCCCTCCATCTCCTCCTCCTCTTCCACTCCATGTCCCTCCCTCCATCTCCTCCTCCACTCCATGTCTATCCCTCCATCTCCCTCTTCTTCCACTCCATGTCTCTCCCTCCATCTCCCCCTTCCATTCCATGTCTCTCCCTCCATCTCCTCCTCCTCTTCCACTCCATGTCCCTCCCTCCATCTCCCTCCTCTTCCAGTCCATGTCCCTCCCTCCATCTCCCTCCTCTTCCAGTCCATGTCCCTCCCTTCCTCCATCTCCCTCCTCCTCTTCCACTCCATGTCTATCCCTCCATCTCCTCCTCCTCTCCATGTCCCTCCCTCCATCTCCCTCCTCCACTCCATGTCCCTCCCTCCATCTCCTCCTTCCACACTCCATTTCTCTCCCTCCATCTCCATCCTCCTCTTCCACTCCATGTCTCGCCCTCCATCTCCCCCTTCCACTTCCACTCCATGTCTATCCCTCCATCTCCCTCCTCTTCCAATCCATGTCCCTCCCTCCATATCCACCACTTTCTCGCCATCTCCCCTGTACCTACCTCCAGCCCCACCTCTTCCTCCCACTCTTCGCCCTCCATCTCCCCCTCTCCTTGTCCCTCCCTAGTAGTGTGGGGCTGGCTGCAGAGGCATGCTGAAGGTAAGAGATAAGGCCAGTTATGGGCAGATAGCGTGATTGGGGCTCTGGGGTCGTTAGCTTCTGGCAGGGCCAGAAGGAAAGGGATAGAGGGAGAGGAGACAGAGACATGGCCGGAGTTCCCCTCAGCAATTAGAGACATCTGCTATCAGTGATCGGCCTCTGTGTCCCAGGGAGATAGGGAGCGAGAGAGAGAGAGAGATAGGGAGAGAGAGGGGGAGAGAGAGAGAGATAGGGAGAGAGAGGGAGAGAGAAAGAACAGAGAGAGAAAGTGAGAGGGAGCGAGAGAGAGAGAAAGAGAGAGAGGAGGACAGAGAGAAAGAGAATGAGTGAGTGATGTACTACAGAATACGTCTGCTGCCGCTTTTCAATGTCATTCATTGTCCCTTCTTTTTCCACTTGATGGATGAGGCACACACACAGATACTCATTGTGCATTACACAGTCTCTCTCTCTCACACACACACACACACACACACACACACACACACACACACACACACACACACACACACACACACACACACACACACACACACACACACACACACACACACACACACACACACACACACACACACACACACACACACACACACACAGATACCGTCGCACACACACAATTCTCCAGTCCCCTAACCTCACATTAGCATGTTTCAACTCCATGCAAATATCTACTTGACTGTAAACCCTCTTGTTGCTAGCGGCGGATTTACAGTACATTGTGAAAGAGAGTAGCATCCGAGACCAAGAGGTTTTACTGCTTGGCTGAAATGTCACGTCATTTCCCTGCAAGGTTTTATGACTTTAATCTTGCTGGGTGACACAGACGCAGCTCTCACTGCTCTCACTGGCCTACGTCCCAAATGGCACCTATTCCCTATTTAGTGTACTACTTTTGACCAGGGTCCATAGTGCTCGGGTCAATAGTAGTGCACTATGTAGAAATGCTCTAGCTCAGAATGAAGTAATAGTGCATTAGGACACACAGGTGTCAGTATATCATAGAGATTCGCTCTGCTATAATGTGTTATCCGATGAAGCCAATTTATAGGACCATATGTCTACCACTCTAATTCCTTAGATGAGGGACCCATCATTTGAATAATCTATAAGAGAGAGAGAGTGGATGGAGGGATATTTAACATGAAGGATGAGTAGGGCGGATAACGTAGCGTATGTTGACTGTTACATGGGTAGATCTAGATCTTTGCTCTACACCGAGGGGGGAGTCATTGTTTACAGTCTCTGGGTCAGTCGGGGTCTTTGATATTACATTTTCTCTTTCTCGTTTTCTCTCTCTCTCACACACACATAATCACTCTTGCACACACACAGACACACACACCTACGCACCCCCCTCCCCGCCCACACACACACACCTTCTGTTTCTCTCTCACACACACTCCACACTTCCATATCCCACGACTATGACCGTTCTACCAAGAGACCGGTTGCCCCAGCAACCAAGGAATATGCACTTTCCCACAGTTGTGTTTGCTCAGTTGGACTTTTCAAGCTCAGGTCTGTCCCCTCCACACCTGTTGGGTCATATTACTAGTTATATCACACCAGAATATAAGACATTTATTGCTCTTTTGTCTATATGGGGTGAATCCTAAGCGCCGCTTAAAGAGGTTGGTTGTAATAATATTGTAATAATGTTGTGAAAATTATGATAATGCCCTTTTAGTGTAAGATATACTTTTTTGGAGGGTTGGAGTCATCACTACGCGGTTAATTTGTTAATAGACCAATAAGAAAGAGCTTTCCAAACCTCTCTACCAATAACAGCTAATTTTCAGTTTTCCCCTCCCCACTCAGACCACTCCCAGACAGTCCTAGCAAAATTCTTGCTTGAGAAACTGCTCTTTGCTAAGAAGCCATTTTTGTTTATTGTTGACCATTTTAATTTAAAACAATCACAATAAGGTACGTAACTGTTAAACACAAATGATTCAATTCAATAGATCTTCTTAGGGCTAGGAGTTCCGTCAGCAGGACACCTGTCAACAATCTCCGGTGAAATTGGAGGACGCGCAATTCAAATATATAATCGTAAGAATGATGGATATTAAACATCTAGGTACATACGAGTGTCTTATATCGGTTAAATGCTTAAAGTCAGCCTCCCGGGTTGCGCAGTGGTCTAGGGCACGGCATCGCAGTGCTAACTGCGCCACCAGAGTCTCTGGGTTCGCGCCCAGGCTCTGTCGCAGCCGGCCGCGACCGGGAGGTCCGTGGGGCGACGCACAATTGGGCTAGCGTCGTCCGGGTTAGGGAGGGTTTGGCCGGTAGGGATTTCCTTGTCTCATCGCGCTCCAGCGACTCCTGTGGCGGGCCGGGCGCAGTGCGCGCTAACCAAGGGGGCCAGGTGCACGGTGTTTCCTCTGACACATTGGTGCGGCTGACTTCCGGGTTGGAGGCGCGCTGTGTTAAAGAAGCAGTGCGGCTTGGTTGGGTTGTGCTTCGGAGGATGCATGGCTTTCGAACTTCGTCTCTCCCGAGCCCGTACGGGAGTTGTAGCGATGAGACAAGATAGTAATTACTAGCGATTGGATACCACGAAAATTGGGGAGAAAAGGGGATAAAAAAATATATATTTAAAAAAAAAAAAAGCTTAAAGTCTTGTTAATCTAACAGCATTGTCCGATTTACAATAGGCTTTACAGCGAAAGCATGCCATGCGATTGTTTGAGGACGGCGCCCCCAGATTAACATATTTTTACACCAGCACAGGCTTCATAAAATCACAAATAGCGATTAAATAATCTCTTACTTTTGGAAAATCTTCCTCTGATTTGCAATCCAAAGGGTCCCAGCTACAACATGCATGGTCGTTTAGTTAGATAAAATCCTTCTTTATATCCCAAAAAGTCAGTTTAGTTGGCACCATCGATTTGAGTTCAACATGCAGACAAAGGAATCCAAAGAGCTACCGCTAAACTTTGTTAAAACAAGTCAAACTACGTTTCTATTTAATCCTCAAGTACCCTAAAATGTAATTAAACTATAATATTTAATAATTCAAAGTAGTATTTTCAATAGAAATATAAAATTAGCAAGTGCGCACCAACAGACTCCCAGTACCAAAACTCAAAATTCTTTCTCGTTTTGGAAGAAACAAGCCTGGAACCTTGAACAAAGATTATTTGACATCTACTGGAAGCCCTAGGAATTGCAATCTGGGAGCTGAAATTGCATAGGACCCATAGCTTTCCATTGTAAGAGCATGGTATCTCAACAAACAAAAACAATTCTGGTTGGTTTTTCTTTGGATTTTCTCCTACCATATAAATTGTGTTATTGTCTCATACATTATGTTAACATTTCTTCAAACGTCAAAGTGTTGTCTATCCAATGGTACCAATTATATGCAAATCCTGGCTTCTGGGTCTGAGTAACAGGCAGTTTACTTTGGGCACGTCAGTCAGGCGAAAATACTGAAAAAAGGACCCTAGCCCTAAATATTATTTAAGAATTATAAATGTATAACTTGCACTTCATTATCTGATAAATGACCTTGAGGCTTGAGCTACATCATATGGACGTTCAGTAAACGTTCAGCAGACGAAGTTTGAATTACAATGAGTGTGAACTCTCTCTGAGGTGAAGAGGGCAGATCTGTCTTTTCGAAGAAAAAAATTATTCTCTGATGAGAAGAGAGCCGTGAGGGAGCAGGGGTTCAGTCAAGGGGAGAAATTGGAGAATTTGAGCATTTTTCCCTGGTAGATACTCATCATTCAAGCTCAGGTATGTGTGTGTGTGTGTGTGTGTGTGTGTGTGTGTGTGTGTGTGTGTGTGTGTGTGTGTGTGTGTGTGTGTGTGTGTGTGTGTGTGTGTGTGTGTGTGTGTGTGTGTGTGTGTGTGTGTGTGTGTGTGTGTGTGTGTGTGTGTGTATACATGTGAGCGTGAACGTTTATTGATTCCTTTTATCCATTGCAGCTTTATGGTTTCTTTCTCTACCCCTCCCATTAACGTTACAGCTTTAAAATCCCTCTCTCTCTCTCTCTCCAGAGCTCAGCCAGTACGGGCCTCAACATAGCAGGAGAGGTCTTAGCCTGCCTGGGGAGAGATGACTAGGACTTGGGAGAGACATACAGAACAACACAGCCACACGGCATCGATTAACAGTCATAACCACACACACACACGGATGGATGGACCCACATGAACACAGAGACACACACACACTTACTGAACCACACGCACACACACATTACAACAGCCCTGATCATGCTCAATTAACAAAGTTCCACTAACTGTAATAAATAACAATACAAGTGTATCTGGAATAGATTGACAGCTCCTTGTTATCCCATTAGAAACGTTCGACTCGGACCAGAGTCTGGTCAAGTGGGTCACACTTCCCCCTGCAGCAGAGGGATCCCGGTTCGTTCCCTGCATGAGCCCTATGCATTTCTGCTCCCTTTACTCCGCCTCCTTGCTTCTGCTCCTATCCTGCCCCCCCCCAAAAAAAGCGTGTGAGGAGTTCAGAATTCCATTCTTAAAATAATAAAATATTAGATTCTAGTTAGCGCAAGCCGTCTGTCGTGACGATGCGTTCGTTCACTAACAAGCAACACAACGTGCCACGGCGGATTCGTGTCAAGCGTCTCGGTGTTACAGTAATTGGATGTCTCCAGCTGTTCCTACTTCCTCTTGTCGTCTTCTTCTCTTGCTGTTGTTGCGTTGCTTTTGTTTCACCTTCACCTTCCCTGCCTATCCTTCAAAAGCAGACCTGCAGTTCTTTCAGAATAGAGAGTTGGTTGTCTACTGATTTGAGAAACCAGTTCGAAATCAGGTCATTGATAAATAACATGAAACAGCAGGCTTTGGTATTTGTATTCAAAGTCATGGGTTGGTAATTGTGTGTATGTCTCAGAGAGACAGAGACAGAGAGAGCACTAAGGAGCAGGGAATAATTTATGAGTGCCGCAACCTATAGTTGGTAAAAACTAAATTGCGTTTTAGACCCCTTGACCTTTTCCAAACAGCCTTATTCTAAAATGGATGAAATAAAAACAAATCCTCAGCAATCTACACACAAAACCCATAAAGAAAAATCTAAGACAGTTTTTTTTTAATGTATTACAAATAAAAAACATAAATACCATATTTACAGAAGTATTCAGACCCTTTGCTATGAAACTCGAAATTGAGCTCAGGTGCAGCCCGTTTCCATTGATAATCCTTGACATGTTTCTACAACTTGATTGGAGTCCACCTGTGGTAAATTCAATTAGTTGGACATGATTTGGAAAGGCACACACCTGTCTATATAAGGTCCCACAGTTGACAGTGCTTGTCAGAGCAAAAACCCAGCCTTGAGGTCGAAGGAATTGTCCGTAGAGCGCCGAGACAGGATTGTGTTGAGGAACAGATCTGGGGAAAGGTACCAAAACATTTCTGCAGCATTGAAGGTCCCCAAGAATACAGTGGCCTCAATTCTTAAATGGAAGATGTTTGGAACCTTTAGCAGTTGATGTTACTCTTCAATGACACAGACCCCAAAGCAAATCAGGGGGAGAAAAATAGGTTTATTCAAAGAGAACGAATCATGCTGGGGAGTAGAGGGTCAATGTTCATTCTCCCCTGTCCTCAGGGATTTTATCCACAGAACAAAGTGACAGGATGCACTGTCACTTTTTTAACCACCAATGGCCAAATAACAAGTATCCTGTTTCAGGCTCAATGTACAGACAAATTCCTCCCATGTCTCTGACCCATTGATCATTAATAAAAAAAATAAAAACTATTTCCATTGATCGTTCATTCCCTCTTGACCTTTTGTCCTCTGCGTTGTGTATTTATCTTCAAAATGTTCTTACAGAACCACCAAGACTCTTCCTAGAGCTGGCCGCTCGGGCAAACTGAGCAATCAGGGGAGCGGAGCCTTGGTCAGGGAGGTGACCAAGAACACGATGGTCACTCTGACAGAACTCCAGAGTTCCTCTGTGGAGATTGGAGAATCGTCAAGAAGGACAACAATCTCTGCAGCACTCCACCAATCAGGCCTTTAATGTAGATTGGACAGACGGAAGCCACTCCTCAGTAAAAGGCACAAGACAGCCCGCTTGGAGTTTGCCAAAAGGCACCGACAGACTTTCAGACCATGAGAAACAAGATTATCTGGTCTGGTGAAAGCATGATTGAACTATTTGGCCTGAATACCAAGCGTCACGTCTGGAGGAAACCTGGCACCATCCCTACAGTGAAGCATGGGGATGTTATTCAGTGGCAGGGACTGGGAAACTAGTCAGGATCGAGGCAAAGATGAACAGAGCAAAGTACAGAGAGAGCCTTGATGAAAACCTGCTGCAGAGCTCTCAGGACCTCAGACTGGGGTGAAGGTACACCTTCCAACAGGACAACGACTCTAAGCACACAGCCAAGACAACGCAGGAGTGGCTTCAGTAGTATCTGAATGTCCTTGAGTTGCCCAGCCAGAGCCCAGATATTCTTTTAAATAAATTAGCCAACATTTCTAAAGACCTGTTTTTGCATTGTCATTATGGAGTATTGTGTGTAGATTGATGAGGGGAAAAAGCGATTTAATCGATTTTATAATAAGGCTGTAACCTAACAAAATGTGGAAAAAGTCAAGGGGTCTGAATACTTTCTGAAGGCGCTGTATGTGGGAGGCAGTTAAATACAGGCCAGTTTCTGTCAAAGGCCTTTACAAAGACCCAACATGAACTAGCACACTACAGTGTCTTTCTACTGTCTTTCCTTCCAAGAAAATGATGAGCGGTCTTAATAATACAGCGGCTAAAATGAGACGACATCTTCAAGAGTGATTTAGTCCCATTTTGACAGGGCCCGACAGCCAATGCTCTTTTGATTAATTCCTCCTTCTCAATTACACTTTGGCATTTAATCGGTTCATTAGACTAGCCCACACCCTAAGAATTAACATATTGGGATGAAACCGAAGACTGTTGAGATACTGTTGAGAATGAATGGTGAACCTTTTGGGATAGTGTAATAGCGACCTGTGAAAAACTGTTGTTCATCTTAAAATTGGCATCTCCCTTTCTATGCGTGTGATGAAGGGAGATGACCATTTCATTAGACCTGAATACTCACATTGGCTCAAGCTAAGGGCCTTTAGCTCAGTGGGCTAACAAAATCTTGAGGTGCACAAGAGATCTGGGTTTGAACACTGGTCGTTCACACTTCGCTTCTGTGGGAGGTCTGGTATAGATCAGTACAATGTACTGGAGGAGGAGGAGGAGAGGAAGAGGAGGAGGAGCGGGGGAGAGGAGTAGAGGAGGTAAAGAGGAGGGGAAGAGCAGAGGTTCTCTCTCTGGCTCGTTGAGGGATCCGTCCTCATTCTGGAGAGGCTGTTAGCAGGTGGTTGATTGATCACTTTGGCTTTTAACCGACTACACACTGTCCAGCCTATCAGGCGCAGACATCCATCGATCAGCTGACAAGCACTCTCGTCTGGTGAGGAGGAGGGGTGGGGGGGTGGGATGGGTTAAAGACTCCTCTGTGATCCTTCCCCAGTTAGGTGCCCTCTAGGGGGGATTGAGACCAGACAGCCTGGCTGGATCTCCCTGGCTGTGGATGGGGCATGGCATCGGTCTGTGTGGGGATTGCTTTGCGAGTCCCTTTAATAACCATCTGTTGGTGTAGTACAGTGGCAGGAGAGGTCTGTTCTTTTCAATGGGGAAAGCTGCCACTGAGCTGCCATTTTGTGTTTGCTGATGCCAAACAAGGCTTCTGATGTTTTGTTTGGCCTCAGTGGTAGATAACTGCCTCTTAGGGGAATAAGATAGTAAAATACATCCATATCAGTCTGAGTAGTGTACATGGAGTTTCAATTTGTAAGTTGTGTTTACACTCTTAGAAAAAAAGGTGCTAAGTATAACCATATAGTGTTCTTTGGCTTCTTCATAGAACCCTCTATAAATGGTTCTACCAACAACCCTTTCATCGTCTAAAGATTCTAAAAAATTTACTCTGACAATACATTTTTATTTTTTATTTATTTATTTAACCTTTATTTAACCAGGTAGGCAAATTGAGAACACGTTCTCATTTACAATTGCGACCTGGCCAAGATAAAGCAAAGCAGTTCGACACATACAACAACACATAGTTACACATGGAGTAAAACAAACATATAGTCAATAATACAGTGAAAAAAAAAATAAGTCTATATACAATGTGAGCAAGTGAGGTGAGATAAGGGAGGTGAAGGCAAACAAATATATGTATAAATAAATAAAAATATAAAAGGCCATGGAGGCGAAGTGAGTACAACACAGCAAGTCAAATAAAAACTAAAAAAACCCTGGAATGGTTGGTTTGCAGTGGAAGAAAGTGCAAAGTAGAGACAGAAATAATGGGGTGCAAAGGAGCAAAATAAATAAATTAATAAATACAGTAGGTAAAGAGGTAGTTGTTTGGGCTAAATTGTAGATGGGTTATGTACAGGTGCAGTAATCTATGAGCTACTCTGACAGCTGGTGCTTAAAGCTAGTGAGGGAGATAGGTGTTTCCAGTTTCAGAGATTTTTGTAGTTCGTTCCAGTCATTGGCAGCAGAGAACTGGAAGGAGAGGCGTCCAAAGGAAGAATTGGTTTTGGGGGTGACTAGAGAGATATACCTGCTGGAGCGCGTGCTACAGGTAGGTGCTGCTATGGTGACCAGCGAGCTGAGATAAGGGGGGACTTTACCTAGCAGGGTCTTGTAGATGACCTGGAACCAGTGGGTTTGGCGACGAGTATGAAGCGAGGGCCAGCCAACGAGAGTGTACAGGTCGCAGTGGTGGGTAGTATATGGGGCTTTGGTGACAAAACGGATGGCACTGTGATAGACTGCATCCAATTTATTGAGTAGGGTTTTGGAGGCTATTTTGTAATCACATACTGTATATCATACTGTATATCATACTATATCATAAGCCCTTTCTTTGAGGGCCTGGTTATACCCTAACACAGTGGTCTAAACTCCTGGTTTACACACCAAATCAGGCTCGCAAGTCACATTATACTGGCTTGCAAAATGATGTGTAATTCCTATAGGAATCCAGCTAAAGTGAAGATATTCAACAATTGGATCTTTGATCAGCTACAACCACCATTTAGAATGACTGCCTGGGTATGAAAGATTGATTATTGAGACTACCTCAATCATCTAAACTGGAACAACCATCTCAGTAACGGGTGCAATAAATCGAACTACCAACAGATTTAATTTGTTTGTAAAAATGTATGTTATTTATCTTTGTGCCACATAAGATTAAGAAACCAATCAATGTACATGCAAAAACACAGATATTAAAACAAGAAGTTCTGAAAATCAACCTACAATAGAGGATGCTGGGAAATACAATAATGATGGGCATGGTTTTGAGTAATCAGAGTAAAAATGACATACTGTAATCACACAACGCTGGGGTTCTTTAACACCACTGAGTCACAAAAAACCCTAGGTAGCACTTGCGAATTTGCTGTGTACCATACGCTGCTTGTTCACTCAGATTCCCTTCTATTCTCCTACTCTCTGCTCAATAAAAATCACAGAAAAAAACACATTTTAAAGACAGAGATCATGGCAAAGACAACTGTGTCAGTACTGGATATGTAAAATGATTAAGGGAATACCAGATGCATGCACAACAATTCCTATACTCTAGGTACCGAGAAAAACATTCTCACAGCTATCTTTTTAGCAGCTTCAGATTACTCAAACTCTTGATGTTAAAGTTTAAAAACTGAGGTAAACAATAATGCTCAGGCACTACATAATCCTCATACTACCGACGACCCCAGAGGCATCTTTATCCTATAACTAGGCATAAGTGTGAACAAAATCTAAATTACCTTTCATATATGCTTAGCTGCAGTCAAAAACAGCTTAGGAAAGTATGTCAGCGGTATGAATACATGGTAGAACTGTACGTGCGTATTCTCTGAAGAATAGTTATTTTACGGGAAATGTTCTATAAATACCAGAATTCCCATAATATCCGCCAATATTCTATATGTGCATCTTGTTATGGTATTTCGGTTGCTATAACATTTGGTTTGAATTGACTTTGAGGATGTAGCCATGAATTTTTGAAGCACCCTGCCATAGGCCCTACCACTCCCATTGTTTCACAAGCAGCGGTGCTAATGCTAGCTGTGGGGTAAGTAAATAAAGGCAACTAAGCCATAGTTTTGGTAATTCTCTCTCAATATCAATGGATGAATCACTTGTTGTCAATAAAATTAAGTATATTTAACATTTTGGTGTACTGCCCCTGTAGATGGCTGTCATTTTTACCACATACAGTACCAGTCAAAAGTTTGGACACACCTACTCATTTCAGTATTGTTCATTATTTTTACTATTTTCTACATTGTAAAATAATAGTGAAGACATCAAAACTATGAAATAACATATATGGAATCGTGTAGTAACCAAAAAAAAAGTGTTAAACAAATCAAAATACATTTGATATGAGATTCTTCAAAGTAGCCACGCATTGCTTTGATGACAGCGTTGCACACACTTAGCATTCTCTCAACCAGCTTCATCTGGAATGCTTTTCAAACAGTCTTGAAGGAGTTCCCACATATGCTGAGCACTTGTTGGCTGCTTTTCTTTCACTCTGTCGTCCAATTCATCCCAAACCATCTCAAATGGGTTGAGGTCGGATGATTGTGCAGACCAGGTCATCTGATGCAGCACGCCATCACTCTCCTTCTTGGTCAAATAGCCCTTATACAGCCTGGAGGTGTGTTGGGTCATTGTCCTGTTGAAAAACAAATGATAGTCCCACTAAACCCAAACCAGATGGGATAGCGTATCGCTACAGAATGCTGTGGTAAAAAAAACTAAATGGTAGTCAACTACCATCAAATTATTGTAAAGCAGCTTTTTAGTACTTATGTGGATTGTAAAAGCTGCACATTACTTAAGGGAAAAAATATTTTCATTTTACATTATATTACATTGTAATTTTGCAGAAATATGTCTTTTTTGGTTATTGTATATTTCACTTAACATAATTTACTTGTCTAATGATATTTTGATAAGAATTATGTTGATATTTTGCTATGATTGTTGCTTCTAGGTAATCCATGTACAGTGCATTCTAAAAGTATTCAGACCCCTTGACTTTTTCCACATTTTGATAAGTTACAGCCTTATCCTAAAGATATATTTTCCCACATCAATCTACACACAATACCTCGTAATGACAAAACAAAAAACAGATTTTTTTAAATGTTTGCAAATTCATAAAAAATAAGTCAAATGAAATAGCACATTCACATAAGTATTCAGACCCTTTACTCAGTACTTTGTTGAAGCATCTTTGGCAGCGATTACAGCCTCGAATCTCCTTGGGTATGACACTACAAGCCAGAGATGGAAATTCGAGTGCGAGTCTCAGGAAATGACTTGCGACTTGACTTGGACTCGTGATCAATTGACTTGAAACTTGACTTGGACTCTAGATGAGACTTGTGAACAATGCAAGTCAGTACTGGGATACATTTTTGCCGTGCATCCTGTCAGATAACATGGAACAGGCTGCGTTGTAACACAGAGAAAGTAGTTTACCCTTTCACACGTACCATCACACAGGGTGTGATCGTTCTACAGTGGTCCCTGAAGCGTACGATCACACCCTGTGTGATTAGAACACCCATTTAGAACGCTCGTTTAGAACGGCCAGTTTCGAATGACGCAACAATCAGCGTTTGAGTTGGCCACACTTTTTTCAGAAATTATTTACACAAACAGTCCTTACAAAGTTATGTCCAGAATGTGAGCAGTTTATTTTTTGGATTCAATGTTCAGACATTCACAGAAGTATATACAGTATAGCATAACACAATCATCCTAACCGGGAAAATGTAGGCTACAATAGTCCTAGCGCTAAGTGAGGAAAGATTGACCCAACACAAGCAGTTATATTTTCTAACTCTAGGCTGACATAAACTACAATATGAATTAGCTAATAGCAATTACTATGTATAATTAATCACATCACGGGTGTTCTCACCATTGATCGAAATAATTAGGAAAAACTTTATAGAAATCGAAAGTAATCCGATGATTAGTTTCAGCGCGCAGCCATGCATTTTTCCTCACAGAAACCGAAGAGAAGACGAGATGAGTTTGGTCTGTTTATAGTATTGTAATGAAACAGCAGGGTCGTTACAGTATGCATGTTGAAGGGGTGTGTCATCTACCATCGTTCACATCCCACCATTCATTTCCGGAAGTACTCAAAGAATTTATGAACTCTTACTCACCTCATTTTGTTATAACATCTTTGGTCAAACAGACGATTACGTGAACCCAGAATGCATTGTATGTCAACAAACATGGCTACACAGCTGGAATTAGCTTAGCTCATCATAATCAGAATAACCTTCAAAATAGTATTTTACACACATATGTGCCCATTACAATCTGTGCAAGAATCGGAATGCATGATTTGTCACCTAGATTTGAAAACATGTGAATAAAACGGTAAATACACAAATAATTGCCACACGAAACATTTTCTGATAGTGATTTATTGATACAAGTGGCGCGTGCCGGCAGTCAACCACGTACCCTCTCACTGTAAACCATTCAGTGTTGTTGTTTATGTATGTAGCTAGTGAGCTAAGCTGAAGCATTAGCAATCTTTCAAAAGGAGACAACAAACAAATGTGGAAATTATGGAGATTTTTTTTTAAATTCTGACAATGAGTCAGAGTATGAAAGTCAGGAATCAGATTCTGACTGAGTGAGGAGCTGCCCCCCAACCTTGTAGCCACTGAGAACCCTGAATCTGAATTTCCCTTGTCCACTGACGAAGTCCCAGGTCCCTTTGAAGATGCTGGTGGTGATGGTGGCAGACTGACAGTGGATGAAGTACAGTTCTGTGGTAGCTGGAAGGCCACCAGTCATTTCACCCCTCCTGGCCCTGCTGTTTGCTTTGGCGAGTCCCAGTCTGGAGTGCAACGCCCCTTGCCATTTCCAACTGAGGCAGAGTGCTTCAAGTTGTTTCTGACAGAGGAGCTGGTGGGAGACATAGTAGAGACCAATCACTATGCCTTGGAGCTACAGGAGAAGAGAGAGCCAGGAGTGGGGGACAACCACAATTTGTGAAATGTACACATTCCTGGTGACAGTAAAGACTGCTTTCTAGTTCTGCTGCTATGACTGCATTTCATCAACGCTACTACCATCCTAAATGACCCGTTATACAAAATAAGAAATGTTAACAGCTGGCAGTAAAGTGGCATGACAAACGAGACGTCCAAGTCCTCTCCACTGTCCATTTGGCAACCATGTTGGCCACAGGGAAGGTGGACCACCTGACGGGAGAGAGAAACAAACCAGACAGAGAAACATCAAACCAGACTGCGTGCTTGACTATTACCTCAAAATGGGGGCAGTGGATAAGGCTGACATGATAAACAGCTTTGTGGAATGTACTCAGAAAACGACCAAGTGGTATAAGATATTTCTCCAGGGTAGCGTCAAAATACAACATGCCAATACTTCTGACGCCTTTAGCATTGTTTTACAGAACTAATAGAATAATGTAACTAGCTACATAAGCACGATTGAATATAACACCATAAAAGGTGAGTAACATGAGTAACGTTACCTAGCGTGTCCGCGGTTATACGGAATATACACAAATATATTATGCTCCATACACAGTGAGCTACGGTAGAAACGGTATAACACGACACAGAAACTATTATAACGTAATTAGGCACTTACTTTGATAGAAACGCAGTCTTGATTTGAAGATGGGTCTCTGTAGTGACGCTTCTAGCGCTGAGACGCTGTGCCACTTGGGAGTCATAAGGCTAGGGTAGCTTCGAAATACAACACATGCTAATACTTCCCTGACGAAATTAGCATTGTTTTCCAGAGCTAATAGGAGAATGTAGCTAGATACCTAAGCATTGAGTATAACACCATAAATGTTATGAAATGAGTAACGTTACATCGCCTGTCCGCGGTTATAAGGAATGTACATAAAAACATGACGTTACAGTAGAAACGACATAACACGACATGCAGAAACTATTATAACGTATTAAGGCACTTTGATAGAAACGCACACATTACCAAAGGTATTATTGGTAACGAAAACAACTTTGATTTCGATGCAGGCGACAGGTGGAAAATATGAACACGTGTATGCAGGACGGCAGATGAGTAAATGTCCTGCACAAACAATTGAGAAGTGTTTGGGGAATTTTGTCCGGGTCAGAAATGTCCCAAAAATTAATTGGTCCGCAAAAGTAAAAATGACTACTTTTATGTGAATGAATAAGGCGAAACACACATCATTTCAAACTGTTATTAGAAAATAAAAAACTTGTTAGAAAATAATTTAAAATTGACAAATAAAACAGGCTGCGTGCTTTGGTTTGAGGGCAGCGCAGGTTAAATGTACTGTTACATAACAATCACATTCTGGAATGGAGAGAACGTTCTAACATCACGTGCATAAAAAAACTCACGCTGGGGCGACCGTTAGAAATATTTGGAACTCACGCATGAAAGGGTTAATACAGAGGGCTGAAAAACGTTCTAGAACGTCTCCGTCAGCTGTACGTCGCTGTAGTACTACAGCCAATCGTACATCAGCAAATGTCATCAGGTGGTGAGGCTTTCGTTATTACATTTGGTTACAAGAACCTGCAGTGTAATGCCAGTGGCAAAAAAACTAAATGCTGTTTTTCAAAACTTGTGGAACTAACATTAAAAGATGCTGGCGCAACTACATCGAACTTCATCCAACGTTTGAAAACTCACCGCGAAAGGTCAGTTAGGCTAGCTAGCTAACAAC
Organism: Salvelinus fontinalis; assembly: GCF_029448725.1. NCBI lineage: Eukaryota > Metazoa > Chordata > Actinopteri > Salmoniformes > Salmonidae > Salvelinus > Salvelinus fontinalis. The sequence continues at coordinate 11,733,050 of NC_074684.1, read as the reverse complement.
ATTTCAATGTAGTTAGACTAATAGTAGTCTGTTAAGCAGATGCCAGCTAGATATAGCTAGCTTTCTTGCGTGTCATCTTTTAGCTAACTGGAAATGTCTACTTTTTAGCAGAGATGATTAAGTTACATCTCGGCGACATGCATACCACTCTGAGATGTAATGTACTTTCTGTTGTAGCCTGGTCCTAGGAAGTAGCTTAGTATGAAACAAGAGTTCAAAGCAAGGAACTTCTTGGACATGTCTGCTGAAAAATCTCATAGACCATATATATTTGGTTGTGTACTTGTACTTCCATCTCCAGCCAGCAACAACTATCCATCATGTTGTTCATTTGCAGTTTCACTGAATTCTGCAAAGCAAAAGGTGGCTAGCACAGGGCCAGAAGGACAGAGCAGCATTGACTCATTCTTGACCACCACAGGTGTCCATGTGTACAGCCAGGGCCACCCCAGGCAGAAGGCCATAACGGAGGCTATACTCCAATATCTGATCATTTCCTGCAACCTGCCTATGTCCTTAGTGGACAACCCTCACTTTAGGCTTTTCATGTCAGTGGTAGATGACAAATATAGACCAGTAAGTATGCCCACGTCGACCAGGCGCCTGCATGACTTAACACTGAACAAAGAGGCTACAATCAAAAGTGCCCTAGAGAAGACAGAATCAGTGTCTGTCACTGTAGATATATGGACTGACAGGACCATGAGGGGCTTCATGGGAGTATTACATGGCCATGGAAGAGAAAAAAACACCCAGACTGGAGTCAGTTCTGTTGAGCTGTGATAGATTCACAGGGTCACACACTGGGGAAAGAATCAGTGACACATTTTGAAATAATATGCGATCATTTTGCCATAAAACATAAATTAGATTATATCATATGTGATAACGCTGTAAACATGAAAAGGGCCTTCACAGTTTGTTTCCCCAAAGCAAGCGATGATGATGAGGATAACCCTAGCCTATGGGAAGAATTTGGTGAAGAGTACAATGCTGACGTAGAAGCTATCCAAACCAACAGCAGGCAACAGCGCTTACAGCGCTTACATTCATTACAACTGTGATTTAGAGATGGACTAAAGGAAACAAAAAACATAAACAGTGTGATGGCTAAGGTAACTAAACTTTGCAACTTACTACATACTACCTGTGGTCTGAAAAAAGCATGTGAAGCTGAGTTCGGAGCCAATCGTAGTATCCCTGCTGCTGTGTCTACCAGATGGAATTCAATCCTCCGGCTTGTTAAAGCAGTCACCAATCTGAATCAACAAAGCCTCAATACTCTACTTGAGGCCCAAGGACACAAGGAGCTCTGCTTATCACCAAGGGAATGGAGACAGCTATTGGAGCTAGTGGACATTTTGTACCCTTTTTGTCAGTCACTCAAACGCTGATTCCAGGGAGTGTTTGTGAACGTCAGAATGGAGCACTCGGATGAACAGGCAACAAAACTTCCATTTGGTGACAATGTATACATAATGGCTGCACTGCTGGACCCATCTTTCTGCCTGTTCTGGCTTGATCATGATGTCCTCATACCACATGAAGATAAAGCTCAATTGAAAGAGAGTTTGATTGGTAGGTACAATGCATTGCAACACACAATGTTATCTAAGCCACTTGCATTCAAATAATGAATAATTTTTTTCATGTACTGTCACGATCGTCTGTGGTGGTAGAAGGAGAGGACCAAAGCGCAGCGTAGTTAGTGTTCATCTTGATTTTAATAGACAGAGAACACTAAACGAAACTAATACAAAAACGACGACCGTGAAGCTAAAGAACAAATAGTGCTGACACTAAACACTACACATAGACAATCACCCACAACCCACAATACAAAACAGGCTACCTAAATATGGTTCCCAATCAGAGACAACGCAAAACACCTGTCTCTGATTGAGAACCATATCAGGCCAAACACATAGAAATAGACAAACCAGACATACAACATAGAATGCCCACTCAGATGACACCTTGACCAAACAAAACATAAAACATACAAAGCAAACTATGGTCAGGGCGTGACATGTACAATGTATACTGTTATATTCTTCATCATATACATCAAGTCACTGTTTCGGAGAGGATTAGTGGAGAAGAAGAACAACCACCTGCCAAAACCTCCAGACTGGTCTCTTGCTACCGCAACAAGATCAGCAAGAAGAAAGGAGACAAAGTCATCTGTCAGAGCAGAGATTATTCGTTACATTCAAGTATCTTCTGATGAAAATTAAGTTGATTGCTTGGATTTTTGGAGAATACATGCAAAAGACTGTTCAAGGCTCAACCAGGTAGCAATGACCGTGTTGGCTGTACCTGCCACCAGTGCCCCAGTGGAGAGGGTGTTTAGTCATGGAGGCCTCATCATGCACCCTCATCGTGCCAGGCTCAGTGCAAGAACGATGACAAACTTGACCTGTCTGCAACATAAATGTTCTCGGTCTTAGGGCACAGGAAGTAATTTGCTACTTGTTACAGAAAATTGTATTTCTATTAAGTGTCCAGGTCAGTAAGTATATTTTAGGGATAAAGGTCATTTATAGGACACTTTAGTGGTGCAGTAATTGAACAGTTTTACATTCACACTTGTCATTTATCTTCATATATCTTCCCTCACCTACATATGTTCTGTTTGTGTGACAGAATGAAGTGAAATAGACTGTCTGACACAAAATACCATACACTTTTAAATGTTATGTTTGCTTTTTTTCATATCCAGTATAATTACTTTTATTCATGTAAACTGTCTACATTTTAAAAGGAAATATATTTTGATTTATATAGTGCCTGATGTGCTTTCTTTCATACAGGTATGGACTAATGAACAAGGGAGTCTCTTCAAATAATTTACAAGGTTTATAGACCTAACCCACAGCAGGAAGAAAGCCATTGCCAAAAGGGACTTGACTTAGACTTGGCCCTAAAAGACTTGAGACTTGACTTGGACTTCACCTCAAAGACTTGTGAATATCTCTGCTACAAGCTTGGCACACCTGTATTTGGGGAGTTTCTCCAATTCTTCAATGCAGATCCTCTCAAGCGCTGTCAGGTTGGATGGGGAGTGTCGATGCACAGCTATTTTTGGATTTCTCCAGAGATGATCGATCGGTTCAAGTGGATGGGCCACTCAAGACATTCAGAAACGAATCCCGAAGCCACTCCTGCGTTGTCTTGGCTGTGTGCTTAGGGTCGTTGCCCTGTTGAAAGGTGTATGTTCGCCACAGTCTGAGGTCCTGAGCGCTCTGGAGCAGATTTTAATCAAGGACCTCTGTACTTTGCTCCGTTCATCTTTCCCTTGATTCTGTCTAGTCTCCTAGTCCCTGTCGCTGAAAAACATCCCCACAGCATTATGCTGCCACCACCATGCTTCACCGTAGGGATGGTGCAAGGTTTCCTCCAGACGTGACGCTTGGCATTCAGGCCAGAGTTCAATCTTGGTTTCATCAGACCAGAGAATCTTGTTTCTCATGGTCTGAGAGTCTTCAGGTGCCTTTTGGCAAACTCCAAGCGGGCTGTCATGTGCATTTTACTGAGGAGTGGCTTCCGTCTGCAGAGATGGTTGTCCTTCTGGAAGGTTCTCCCATCTCCACAGATGAACTCCGGAGCTCTATCAGAGTGATCATCGGGTTCTTGGTCACTTCCCTAACCAAGGCCTTTCTCCCCCAATTCCTCAGTTTGGCCAGCTCTACGAAGAGTCTTGGTGGTTCCAAATTTCTTCCATTTAAGAATGATGGAAGACACTGTGTTCTTGGGGACCTTCAATGCTGCAAAGATGTTTTGGTACCCTTCCCTAGATCTGTGCCTCGACACAATCCTTTCTCTGCGCTCTACGGACAATTCCTTTGACATCAAGGCTTGATTTTTGCTCTGACATGCACTGTCAACTGTGGGACCTTATATAGACAGGTGTGTGCCTTTCCAAATCATGTCCAATCAATAAAATTTACCACAGGTGGACTAAAATCAAGTTGTAGAAACATCTGAAGAATGATCAATGGAAACAGGACGCACCTGAGCGCAATATCGGGTCTCAAAGCGAAAGGTCTGAAAACTTATATAAATACAGCATTTCATTTTTTTTAACTTATAAATTTGCAAACATTTATAAAAACCTGTTCCGTCATTATAAGGTATTGTCTGTAGATTGATGAGGAAAACATTTAATGTAATCCATTTTAGAATATGGCTGTAACGTAACAAAGAGGGGAAAAGTCAAGGGGTCGGAATAATTTCCGAATACACTGTATATCAAATATATTGGTCATATGAGGGTAAACAAAATATACAAAATACAACAAAAAAGTTTATTCAGATGCAGAAGGGCTCTATGTAGATTCCTTCTTGGCTTTCAAAGAATCATCAACGGTTCTTAGAATGATTAATGGTCTAGGTAGAACCCGTTGCCTTACAAAGAACTCTCGCCTTCCAAAAAGAGCAAAACCCTATCTCTCCTCAAATAACCCCTTTTTCTAAGAGTGTAGCTATATTTGCATTGTCTTTAAATAACATGTTCGGGATGCAGTTCCCATGGGTACATATGAATTGTATGACACACATTCTCAAACTTTCACTTCATTTTTTCTTTCTCTCATTCCTCGCCGGAAACCGGTTGCTATGGAAGTCAACGTGTGGTGGTGTCTTGTCATCGTGTAAACAGGAATCTCTAAACCTGAGTGAAATATTGTTTTCCATTTCATTATCGTACAGAGCAGGTGTCGCCGTGGGGAGCGAGAGAGCGACAGTTGAGTGTCATTTTATCAAAACTCCTGTTTTGGAGTTATTCGCAAGACAACATCCAAAATATTATTATGAAATCACAAAGGGGTTCGAAGACCTGTCTGACATATCCACACTGCCTCCTTTGTTGGTCTCTGCGGAAGTCTCTTGAAAAAAAAAGTAAATTCATTCTGTTCTCTTTTAGAAAGCTTCCTGGGACTGCTACATAGTCTGGTTCATTATACCTGTGCTTCAGATGATTCTCCCTGTGTGTCTGGCTGGCACTCAATCAGTTTGAGAGATTTCCTCGCTCGTTTTCTCTGTATTGGCGCCTCTCCCCTTTGATTGTAGTTCCCTCCTTTCTCTGTATTGTCCCCCCCCCCCCCCCTCTTTTTCGCTCTCCCTCTCCCTCAGTATCTTCTTCTCCAATCCTTTATTTTCACTCCACCTCTACACCGTTGCGCCAGTGCATGAAAGTGACTGCTCTCTGCCCTTCACTACACGTTGGTCTTAAGCACGCCATAGGGGCGAAGGGAGACTGTGTGTTTGTGTATGTGGTGTGTGTTTACCTTGGATAGGAACTACAGCGAGTCATCTGGCCTGGGGGCAACAACAAAACTCACAACTTTTAAAATGACATTTTTAAACAGATAATAATTACAGCATTTAAATCCATTACTGCTATATTTTATATTGTGCTAGGTCTCGGATTGTGTCCGTCTTTTGAGAGTCATTTTCGTCGATATCGTGAGGCAGTGATGATACCAAGAATGCCATGCAACATGAATACAATGAAGTTAGACGCCACTCCCGTAGTGCGGCAAGAGCAGAAATGTCAACTGTCTGAAAGAAAGAGCAAAAGAGAGGAGAGAGAGAAAGGGGGAGGGAGAGGGGAAAAAGAGAAAGAGAGAGAAATGGGGAGGGAAAGAGAAAGAGAGAGAAATGGGGAGGGAAAGAGAAAGGAGGGAGGGAAGGGGAAAGAGAGAGGGGAGGGAAAGAGAGAAAGGGGGAGGGAAAGAGAGAGAACGGAGGAAGGGAGGGAAAGAGAAATAGAGAAAGGGGGAGGGAAAGAGAAAGAGAGGGAGAGAGAGAGGAGGGAAAGTGAAAGTAAGAAGGGAGGGAAAGAGAAAGAGAATGGAGAGGGAGAGGGGAGAGAGAGAAATGGCAAGGTTAGGGTTATCCAAAGAGGAAGTTGGGGGGAAATATCGACACAAAGATTAAGTGGATCTCCCCTGCATAACCAGTGGATAAAAATCACTACTGGCCTGAGGTGATCAGAGCACCAAATCATCATTAGAGAACTGTGCCATGTTTTGCACAGGCAAAATCAATATGTTCCTAACTCTCACTGAGGGAGAATTCCACTTAAGCAGTAGGCTGCTTTATTACATACAGTAGCTTGTTACCAGTTTAAGACACGAAGGATGGATGTGAATCATTACAAGACATTTCCAAGAACTGGAATAACTACAGTATATTTCGAACCACTATAACCACAGTATATTTATTGGCTGTTGCTGTGTGAAGCACCGATCCTTCATTTCTTCATCCCTGTTTTGCTGCTATGCTGAGGGGTGCAGGTTCCCCCCCTATAAACACCTGGCAAAAAATGGCCCAATGTTAGCTAACCAGTAAAACTAAAATATACCATGTGATACTTCAATAGAAAGGAACTTTCAAATCGTTATTTTTTTTTGGGGGGCTATTTGGACTATTTCTTTAACAAGGGGTCTGGTGGAAGCTCTGTCGACACTGGAATATGCATCTACCCTGGGTTACGTGGGTTAACATGTTGATGTAAAGCTTTTTCAAGTATCCTCCTCTTCTCTCCTTTCCAACCATACTGTAACAAATGGACCTAAGGAGATTGAAATTCCCCTCTCCTTTGAAGGACTTTATGAATACTCCCACACAGTGACAGTGTCACTCTCTGCACGCATGAGGACCTTGGCCCTTACAAGTACTATTTGTTCCTCCCCTGCATTAGTGACTTATACTGTCAGGAGGAATGTGATGTCAGAGGGCTGTGGATTTCCGTTTGATGATGACTCTTAAAGCCGTGATTCACCGTGATTCTTTCCCCTAGCTTCGTGAGTAAAGAATGTGCCACGTGTGACGGTTTTCACACATTTCTAGCATTTTGATGAAAAAATGCAAGTCTGTCAAGTTGAAAAAGCACCCGTTTTTTACTGTTGAGATCGAGTTGGAGTGAGAGATTTCTGAGGGGCTTTAAACATAAATGTAACCTAGGGGAGTGTGAGAGAAGTATTTTTTTGCCCGTCCAACGCATGTCATGTTCGATATATTTGATTGGGGGATTACGTTTGATCCTATTTCAACAATCGTTAAAGAAAAGCTCTTGAATACGCTTCAGGAATCCTGATCACAGGAGAGTGCATTGAAACGCTCAAGTTCTTTGAACATACAATATGACAGAGTGCTTTAGAGAGGGAACATCAACCTTAATCATCCGTAATGGATGGTAAAATAAGCTTAGCCTCAGCTACAAACACCACAAGCCTCTTTACTCAAAGGTTGTTCTACTCAGTATTCCGCCCCACTGCAACCTCACAAGCAATTATAGCCAAATTAAACCGCAGTACCACACTAATAATGTAAAGCAACCGAGAGAAGAAAGGGGTTTTAAGGTGTGCCTAAATAGCTGAACACGGTGTTGTGTTCCCATGAAACACCCAAGCCTCGCATTAAACTGCAGGAATATTTTTTTTAGAAAACGACAAAAAAAACACGCCTGAAATAATGATAACAAAAGAGAGCAGGCAATTTCCACACCTACTTCAAGCCAATAAATAAATATACAATTGGAATGATTATGCATTAGGAGCAAGGCTTAGGCCCATGAGAGCCCTGAGTCCTGCAGTTAGCATATGTTAAGTAAATAGATTGCCACACATACAGTAATGCAATATGGGTAATCCCATTGTATTTGCTTTCTCTGATGGAATTTAACTGTGTTCCACTGAGCTTGCCTGAGCTTGTCTGGTGCAATGGAACCCATGGAAGAGTCCCAAAAGTGCAAACCCCCGCCCGATAGTGCACTACAGACAGGCTCAATCAAACCCTCACATACTATTTGAACCCAGGTCTCTTACTCAGGCCTATTAGGACTAGCCCCAGTAGGCGGTATAACAAACATACTAAGGTGGTTGGACTATGATGCTTTACTGCTGTAAAAAAAAACATGGGGTGCATGTGGTTACAGCATGTGACCGGGAAGTGATGGACGTGAATGTGAGAAAGACATGATCCAATGATAACCACCCTGTCAGCCTCCTCCTCTCCTTCAATGAGACATTAACAGGGTAGAGAGAGAGCTGTGTGCAAAGTTCCTCTGTGTTCCACTGGGAGGGTCTGAGGCAATCTGCCACCTATCAGCAAAACTGGCAGAGTATTCATTGCTCAGCCCAAACACAAAAGGACGTCAGAATCAGAAAGCACCTGCTGGGAGGGATAGCGATGGCGGAGAGCCAGGCCGACATATGGATCTCATGTTGGAGACTAATGAAGACAGCCAGACGTAAATACAGTTGATGTCGGAAGTTTACATACACTTAGGTTGGAGTCATTAACACTCGTTTTTCAACCACTCCACAAATTTCTTGTTAACAAACTATAGTTTTGGCAAGTCGGTTAGGACTGCACATCTACTTTGTGCATGACACAAGTAATTTCTCCAAACAATTGTTTACAGACAGATTATTTCACTTATAATTCACTGTATCACAATTCCAGTGGGCCAGAAGTTTACATACACTGGAGTTGACTGTGCCTTTAAACAGCTTGGAAAATTACAGAAAATTATGTCATGGCTTTAGAAGCTTAGAGGCTAATTGACATCATTTGAGTTAATTGGAGGTGTACCTGTAGATGTATTTCAAGGCCTACCTTCAAACTCAGTGCTTCTTTGCTTGAAAACATGGGAAAATCAAAAGAAATCAGCCAAGACCTCAGAAAAAAATTGTAGACCTCCACAAGTCTGGTTCATTCTTGGGAGCAATTTCCAAACACCTGAAGGTACCATGTTCATCTGTACAAACAATAGTACGCAAGTATAAACACCATGGGACCACACAGCTGTCATACCGCTCAGGAAGGAGACGCGTTCTGTCTCCTAGAGATTAATGTACTTTGATGCGAAAAGTGCAAATCAATCCCAGAACAACAGCAAAGGACCTTGTGAAGATGCTGGAGGAAACAGGTACAAAATTATCAACATCCACAGTAAAATGAGTCCTATGTCGACATAAGCTTAAAGGCCGCTCAGCAAGGAAGAAGCCACTGCTCCAAAACCGCCATAAAAAAGCCAGACTACGGTTTGCAACTGCACATGGGGACAAAGATTGTACTTTTTGGAGAAATGTCCTCTGGTCTGATGAAACAAAAATTGAAACGTTTGGCTATAATGACCATCGTTATGTTTGGAGGAAAAAGGGTGAGGCTTGCAAGCCAAAGAATACCATCCCTGTCACGTTCCTGACCTGTTTTCTCTTGTTTTATATGTCTTTATTGGTCAGGGCGTGAGTGTTGGGTGGGCAGTCTATGTTTTCTATTTCTATGTGGGGTTTTGTGTTCGGCCTGGTATGATTCTCAATTAGAGACAGGTGTGTATCGTTTGTCTCTGATTGAGAGTCATACTAAGGCAGCCAGGGTTTCACTGGTGTTTTGTGGGTGTTTGTTTCCTGTGTTAGCGTTTGGGCCACACAGGACTGTTGCAGGTTAGTCACGTTTGTTGTTTTGTTAATTTGTAGTGTTTGTTGGTTTGCCATTAAAATCATGAATACCTCCTACTCCGCATCTTCGTCCGATCCATGCTCCTCCTCGTCTGAGGAGGAGAACGACATTGACAGCCGTTACAGAAACACCCACCAAACCAGGACCAAGCGGATTGGAGAAGGACGGCAAGAACCAAAGCAATGGAGAGAAGAGGAATGGACTTGGGAGGAGATCCTAGATGGTAAAGGACCCTGGGCACAGCCAGTGGAGTGTTGCCGCCCCAAAGCGGAGCTGGAGGCAGCGAAAGCGGAGAGGCGGCATTATGAGGCGCTTGCAAGGCAGAGTGGCTGGAAACCCGAGAGGCTCACCCAGAAATTTCTTGGGGGGGGGGGGGGGGGCTAAAGGGGAGTGTGGCGAAGCCGGGTTGGTTACCTGAGCCAACTCCCCGGGCTTACCGTGGAGTGAGAGGGCGTCGTACTGGTCAGACACCGTGTTATGCGGTAAAGCGCACGGTGTCCCCAGTACGCGTGCTTAGCCCAGTGCGGGCTATTCCACCTTGCCGCACTGGGAGGGCTAGGTTGGGCATCGAGCCGGATGTCATGAAGCCGGCCCAACGTATCTGGCCTCCAGTACGTCTCCTCGGGCCGGCGTACATGGCACCAGCCTTACAGGTGGTGTCCCCGGTTCGCCTGCATAGCCCAGTGCGGGCTATTCCACCTCGCCGCACTGGCAGGGCTACGGGGACCATTCAACCTGGTAGGGTTGGGGAGGCTCGGTGCTCAAGAGCACCTGTCCTCCTTCACGGTCCGGTATATCCGGCGCCACCTTCCCACCCCAGCTCAGTACCACCAGTGCCTACACCACGCACCAGGCTTCCAGTGCATCACCAGAGCCCTGTTCCTCCTCCCCGCACTTGCCCTGAGGTGCGTGCCCTCAGCCCGGTACCTCCAGTTCCGGCACCACGCATCAGGCCTATAGTGCGTCTCAGCCGGCCAGAGTCTGCCGTCTGTCCAGCGGTGCCTGAACTGCCCGTCTGCCCAGCGGCGCCTGAACTGCCCGTCTGCCCAGCGGCGCCTGAACTGCCCGTCTGCCCAGCGGCGCCTGAACTGCCCGTCTGCCCAGCGGCGCCTGAACTGCCCGTCTGCCCAGCGGCGCCTGAACTGCCCGTCTGCCCAGCGGCGCCTGAACTGCCCGTCTGCCCAGCGCCGTCTGAGCCATCTGTCTGCCCAGCGCCGTCTGAGCCATCCGTCTGCCCAGCGCCATCTGAGCCATCCGTCTGCCCAGCGCCGTCTGAGCCATCTGTCTGCCCAGCGCCATCTGAGTCATCCGTCTGCCACGAGCCATTAGAGCCGCCCGTCTGTCCCGAGCCAGTAGAGCCGTCCGTCAGTCAGGAGCCGCTAGAGCCGTCCGTCAGTCAGGAGCTGCCAGAGACGCCAGCCAGTCAGGAGCTGCCAGAGACGCCAGCCAGTCAGGAGCTGCCAGAGACGCCCGCCAGTCAGGAGCTGCCAGAGACGCCCGCCAGTCAGGAGCTGCCAGAGACGCCCGCCAGTCAGGAGCTGCCAGAGACGCCCGCCAGTCAGGAGCTGCCAGAGACGCCCGCCAGTCAGGAGCTGGCAGAGACGCCCGCCAGTCAGGAGCTGGCAGAGACGCCCGCCAGTCAGGAGCTGCCAGAGACGCCCGCCAGTCAGGAGCTGCCAGAGACGCCCGCCAGTCAGGAGCTGCCAGAGACGCCCGCCAGTCAGGAGCTGCCAGAGACGCCCGCCAGTCAGGAGCTGCCAGAGACGCCCGCCAGTCAGGAGCTGCCAGAGACGCCCTCCAGTCATGAGCTCCCCTACAGTCATGAGCTGCCCTCCAGTCATGAGCTCCCCTACAGTCATGAGCTCCCCTACAGTCATGAGCTCCCCTACAGTCATGAGCTGCCCTACAGTCATGAGCTGCCCTACAGTCATGAGCTGCCCTACAGTCATGAGCTGCCACTCAGTCCGGAGCTGCCCCCCCTTATCCCGGAGCTGCCCCCCCTTATCCCGGAGCTGCCCCCCCTTATCCCGGAGCTGCCCCCCCTTATCCCGGAGCTGCCCCCCCTTATCCCGGAGCTGCCCCCCCTTATCCCGGAGCTGCCGCCCCTTATCCCGGAGCTGCTGCCCCTTATCCCGGAGCTGCTGCCCCTTATCCCGATGCTGCCCCTTCATTTAGGTGGGTTGAGTTGGAGGGTGGTCATTGGGAGGGGGATACGGAAGCGGGGAGTGACTATGGTGGGGTGGGGACTTCGCCCAGAGCCTGAGCCACCACCGTGGTCAGATGCCCACCCAGACCCTCCCCTAGACTTTGTGCTGGTGCGCCCGGAGTTCGCACCTTAAGGGGGGGGTTATGTCACGTTCCTGACCTGTTTTCTCTTGTTTTATATGTCTTTATTGGTCAGGGCGTGAGTGTTGGGTGGGCAGTCTATGTTTTCTATTTCTATGTGGGGTTTTGTGTTCGGCCTGGTATGATTCTCAATTAGAGACAGGTGTGTATCGTTTGTCTCTGATTGAGAGTCATACTAAGGCAGCCAGGGTTTCACTGGTGTTTTGTGGGTGTTTGTTTCCTGTGTTAGCGTTTGGGCCACACAGGACTGTTGCAGGTTAGTCACGTTTGTTGTTTTGTTAATTTGTAGTGTTTGTTGGTTTGCCATTAAAATCATGAATACCTCCTACTCCGCATCTTCGTCCGATCCACGCTCCTCCTCGTCTGAGGAGGAGAACGACATTGACAGCCGTTACAATCCCAACCGTGAAGCTAGGGGGTGACAGCATCATGTTGTGTGGGTGCTTTGCTGCAGGAGGGACTGGTGCACTTTACAAAATAGATGGCATCATGAGGATGGAAAATTACGTGGATATATTAAAGCAACATCTCAAGACATCAGTCAGGAAGTTAAAGCTTGGTCGCAAATGGGTCTTCCAAATTGACAATGACCCCAAGCATACTTCCAAAGTTGTGGCAAAATGGCTTAATGACAACAAAGTCAACGTATTGGAGAGTCCATCACAAAGCCCTGACCTCAATCCTATGGAAAATATGTGGGCTGAACTGAAAAAGCATGTGTGAGCAAGGCAGACTACAAACTTGACTCAGTTACACCAGCTCTGTCAGGAGGAATGGGCCAAAATTCACCCAACCTATTGTGAGAAACTTGTGGGAAGTACCCAAAACTTTTGACCCAAATTAAACAATTTAAAGGCAATGCTACCAAATGCTAATTGAGTGTATGTAAACTTCTGACCCACTGGGAATGTGATGAAAGAAATAAAATCTGAAATATACCACTCTTTACTATTATTCTGACATTTCACATTCTTAAAATAAAGTGGTGATCCTAACTGACCTAAGACAGTGAATTTTTACTAGGATTAAATGTCAGGAATTGTGAACAACTGAGCTTAAATGTATTTGGCTAAGGTGTATGTAAACTTCCGACTTCAACTGTATCTCACAAAACGGACTGCGCCTCAGCTCCTCAGTCACTGCAAATCCAAGCTGTCCCCCCACTGCAGTGTTTTTGACATTGAAGTAAGTCAAGTAGTTTACCACAGAATTAAATCAAACACTGAGGCAAACACACTGTATATTCGACCTGAGGTATTTTGAGTGGGAGGAGGAAGCTGGTTTGCGGGTCTAGCCAAGCCGCATACTATGATAGTTATTTCATGCATAACAATACATCTTCCCAACAGCATAAACATCACGACTCCGATAAATGAGTACGCAGTTTTTGAAGACACCGAGCCACAGGTAAAGAGGCAGATGCTCAAAGCTTTGATATGACGGAGGGAGTTTCTACGGTGCCGGTGCCACAAACGCACGTCTATCTCAAGGCAACAGTTCACCAAACAAACTTTACAAAAGAAAACATTTACTTCTGTGGAAACTACTCCTAGTAGTTTTCAAAGACTTGAATGCCCTTGGGCACAAAGCTAACATGCTGTATACGCCAAACAATCAAGTGTAATGAAAAGTGCAAACGGAGAACACACTAACCCAACAATAAAGGAAAAACCTGAAATGAAAATGTAAAAATACCTCAAATAAGCTGCCTGTAAATCCTTTTCTAAACCCTTGAAGTTCTGGGTTTGATAAACCTAGATAGCTAACTATTAAAGCTCTGCCACCTTTCTGTCGTCTTCTTCTCCCCTCATCACCTGTTACACATGTCCTGTCTTCCCTTCTCCAGGCAGTGGTGTTTTAGAGCAGTTGGCAAATAAACTAAATTGGTGCTTTACTACCCCTGTCTGCCCCGACCGACCTCTGTCATTGGTGTGATACATAGCTGGGCCTGAGGAATTGTCTAGATAGGACCCTGGATGTCTAGATAGATAACAAGGTTGTGACTGCCATGTACATTGAGTGTTCAAAACATTAGGAACAACTGCTCTTGCAATGACAGACTGACCAGGTGAATCCAGGTGAAAGCTAAGATCACTTATTGAGGTCACTTGTTAATAAATCCACTTCATTTAGTGTAGATGAAGGGGAGGAGACAGGTTATCGAAGGATGTTTAAGCCATAAGAGAACTGAGACATGGATTGTGTATGTGTGCCATTCAGAGGGTGACTGGCTAAGACAACAGATTTAGGTGACTTTGAACAGGGTATAGTACTAGGTGCCAGGCGTGCCGGTTTGAATGTGTCAAGAACTGCAACGCTGCTGGATTTTTCACACTCAACAGTGGAAAGCATTGGCGTCAACATGGGCCAGCATCGCTGTGGAAGGCTTTCGACACCTTGTTAAGTCCATGCCCAATGAATCGAGGCTGTTTTTAGGGCAAAAGGGGGAGGTGCAACTCTCGATATTAGAAATGTTTTCCTCAGTGTAAATAGAATGGGTATAATAGATATTGTGTTCCATAGTATTGTTGTTGCATGAAGAACAAAGCATTCTAAGATATGTGATAAGCATAGAGATACAGTGCCCTCAGAAAGGATTCATACCCGTTGACTTATTCCACATTTTGTTGTGTTACAGCCTGAATTTAAGATGGATTGCATTGTTGTTTCTCACCCATCAACACAGAATTCCTCATTTTCTTGCACATTAATTGAAAATGAAATATAGAGTTTACACCCCGAAATCAATACTTTGTAGAAGGGCCTCCCGAGTGCTGCAGTGGTCTAATTCACTGCATCGCAGTGCTAGCTGTGCCACTAGAGATCCTGGTTTGAGTCCAGGCTCTGTCTTAGCTGGCCGCGACCGGGAGACCCATGGGGCGGTGCATAATTGGCCAAGCGTCGTCCGTGTTAGGGGAGGGTTTGGCCGGCAGGGATGTTCCTATCCAATCGCGCACTAGCGACTCAGTATGTAAATGTAATAAAATGTATGCACTCTACTGTAAGTCGCTCTGGATAAGAGCGTCTGCTAAATGACTAAAATGTAAATGTAAATGTCTGTGGCTGGCCGGTCACAATTCTCGCAGACACGGTCGCCAGGTGTACGTTTCCTCCAACACATTGGTGAAGCTGGGTTCCAGGTTAAGTGTGCGTTGTGTCAAGAAGCAGTGCGGCTTGGCTGGGTTGTGTTTCTGAGGATGTTTAAAAAAGTCGTTTAAAAAAAATGTTAAACACTATTATTGCACACAGAGTGAGTCCATGCAACTTTTTATGTGACTTGTTAGGCAAATGTTTACTGTTGAACTTATTTAGGCTTGCCATGACAAAGGGGATAAATACTTGACTCAAGATATTTAAGCTTTTCATTTTTAATACATTTGTAAAAATTTCAAAAACATTATTCTACTTTGACATTATAGGATAGTGTGTGTAAATCAGTGACAACATGTTTTCATTTGATCCATTTTAAATTCTGGCTGTAACACAACAAAATGTGGAAAAAGTCAAGGGGTGTGAATACTTTCTGAAGGCACTGTAAATGATTCCTCAGGTGACAGTTGTTAATTCAACAAACATTTTAAATAATAGACCCAATATGGCTGCCAATCCACATAATGGATCATTTTCCTGGAATGTCTATTCTACTTATTCTAGCTCTAGCTAAACCCCAAGATGGATCTACAGTGGATGAGCTACACATTACGGATGTGCTAATAGAATTGATATGCAAAACGCTGCCACACACGCCTCACTCCACGTTTCTGCAGACTAAGGCGATTTAGCAGCCAATGTGACAGAGTAGATTAACAGTCATCCATTACTGACAAAATGTATCACAATTTTCGGTTCTCGCTTCACTACGTAGCACTGAAACATTGATGACATCTCACGGTTCTCCCCATTTCATTCCTGAAGAGGTCCAAACCGTCCAATTAAAACGGGCTCATGTTATCACAAGCATATAGACGCTAATCCGTTCGTTAGGAAAACAAATCTCTAACAAAGTTTATAATTAATGTCAGTTAAATGATTATGTGATATATATATATATATATATATATATATATATATATATGGGTGCACTGTTCCTTATAGCATGAGAATGACACAGGCTTCAGCTAATCAGTCAATTAATCAACATTTTATGAATTTAATCTCTCACTTTGGCCCTGTTCTACATAATAGGTTTTAAACATTCAGACACTCGATAGGATTACAAACGAGGTGCACAGTGCCCTTACAAGGATTCCTCTATCCACTGTGTTGTCCAAAACCTACCATATTCCTTTCATTTTCTTACCATGTGTATCTATCAATTTCTTCCAAACAAAAATAACTAACAAGAAAGAGGGCTCGACCGACACAAGGCAAAGTTACTTTCATAAACCACAAACTTGTTAGAAATGAAAGATGAGGGAACTTGGTCTTTGCAATATCAGTCTATTCGATCGGAAAATCATAGGGGTTCAACAAATGAATAGTCCTGTCAGAGCCAACTGTCCGAAGATGTAAATGAAAACCTTAGCCCTACCTGAACATCTGGTTGAGTCGTTGGGTCTTCGGTCCAATTAAAAACCATTACAAAAACTAAGATATAAAGTCAATTAACTAACAGAAATCCAATCGGTCTAATGGAAATGGATAGCTCTGTCTATTTTCCACTAAAGCAGTCTGGAATATTAGAGAAAAGTGGCCTAAAATCACTATTTTTAGCAGACAATGCTAGGCTCTCCTTTGCCCCCCAAAAATCTGACTTTGATACCAATTCTTGGTATACAGTCTGAAATAAAGCACTGCAAAATGGAGGACATTTTCCTTATAAGCCAGAATGTTTAATTAAATTACATTTGAACTACCTCTACCGGTTGGTCCTTCAGCTGCTCAAAGTTTTTAGAGTGCCAGTTGGCTCAGGTGCAAAACCATGTAAGCGCCTGTTAGTATGCATGCATCGCGTGCAAATACTTCGGTCATGAGCAAACATTTTGATTGCCACACACACACAAAGTCAGGTTAATAACACTTTCCTGAGGATATTTTGTCTACGATTTCGACCAGCTGAAGAACCAACACCATGGACAATCGGCAGAGTATCTTCAAATACCTGTATTCAACATTTGTGACAGAGAAGGGACATTTAGTTGGGGGGTTTTCTATGTGAATGTGCTTGGCGTTGCCTAGACAATTGAGGCATCGTGACAAGGCTCTCCTCAAACAATTGGTCGTTACTAGTAACCACAGCCTATTTATACAATTTCTCTTCTTAAAATATGGATTTTAACCTAACCCTTACCACTGCTAACTGTATGCCTAACCCTAACCTTAAATTAAGACCAAAAAGCACATTTTTATTTTCATACATTTTTACTATATAGCCAATGTTGACATTGTGGCTGTGGTAACTACTGACCACCCAAACATTGGGCTTGCAGCCCAATTCAAGAAGGACACACCTCCAACCACACCTATAGCTTCAGCCTTGAAGGCCTACTATTCAACAGGCAATTATCATCACAATACAGTTTGTAAACATATTCTTGGCCAGGTACATACAGTAACAAAATGGTTTTCATAGTTTCATAATTCCATTTCTTTTAGGGGCAATGTCTAATTTAAAATGTTCACTTTATCCTTTCATGCCAATGCATGTTACACAGTCAGCTTCAGGAGGCACACATTTGTCTGACTGAATGTGTCTCTAATGATTTGTAGATCAATGTTGGTTAATACTGCTTGTTGAACATCCCTCCAGCATTAACACATTCGGATTTTCAAAAGCACATAGCAGCGTGGCCTTGTGTTTCTCCTAAACAGAAGTGAAACTACAGTACTGTCTGTATCACCAGATGGTCTTTGCTCGAAGCTTCCTCTCACAAGTGGCAATCTACGTTTGTGTCCAACGCAGCTCTGAGTCTCAACATATAGCGCTGAGATATTCTGTCTTGCAGTGTCAAACAAAGAGGGTATGTTCTTGGAAGAGTAATGTAGGATATGTACAGTATATACACTTCTATTCATTTTCTTGACCCAATCATTGCAATGTTGAACAACTTTGTTAAAGAGTAGTTC
The DNA here is from genome assembly GCF_029448725.1 of Salvelinus fontinalis. Lineage (NCBI taxonomy): Eukaryota > Metazoa > Chordata > Actinopteri > Salmoniformes > Salmonidae > Salvelinus > Salvelinus fontinalis. The sequence goes on along the minus strand of NC_074684.1, from coordinate 11,715,167 downwards.
AGGTATATTTTGAATGCTGCATTGTAATTGAAATTGAAATGCTACATACAATACATGACTAAAAGTATATGGACACCTGCTCGTCGAGCACCTCATATCATTAATATGGAGTTGGTCCCCCCTTTGCTGTTATAACAGCTTCCACTCTTCTGGGAAGGCTTTCCACTAGATATTAGAACATTGCTGCAGGGACTTAATTCCATTCAGGCACAAGAACATTACTGAGGTTCTGGGACTGATGTTGGGCGATTAGGCCTGGCTCGCAGTCAGCGTTCTAATTCATCCCAAGGGTGTTCGATGGGGTTGAGGTCGGGGCTCTGTGCAAGCCAGTCAAGTTCTTCCACACTGAACTCAACAAACCATTTCTCTATGAACCTCGCCTTGTGCACAGGGGCATTGTCATGCTGAAACAGAAAAGGGCAGAATCGTCTAGAATGTTATTGTATACTGTAGCGTTAAGATTTCCCTTCACTGGAATAAAGGGGCCTAGCCCAAACCATGAAAAACTGCCCAAGACCATTATTCCTCCTCCACCAAACTTTACAGTTGACACTACGCATTGGGGCAGGTAGTGTTCTCCTGGCATCCACCAAACCCAGATTCATCCGTCGGACTTCAAGATGGTGAAGAGTGATTCATCACTCCAGAGAACGTGTTTCCACTGCTCCAGAGTCCAATGGCCAGCATGCTTTACACCCCTCCAGCCGACGCTTGGCATTGCGCATGATGCTCTTAAGCTTGTGTAAGCTGCTCGGCCATGAAAACCCATTTCACGAAGCTCCCAAACGAACAGTTATTGTGCTGATGTTGCTTCCAGGGGCAGTTTGGAACTCGGTAGTGAGTGTTGGAACTGAGGACCGATGATTTTTACGCGCTACGTGTTTCAGCATTCAGTGGTCCCATTCTGTAAGATTGTGTGGCCTACCACTTCGCGGCTGAGCCGGTGTTGCTCCTAGACGTTTCCACTTCACAATAACAGCACTTACAGTTAACCGGGGCAGCTCTAGCGGGGCAGAAATTTGACGAACTGACTTGTTGGAAAGGTGGCATCTTATGATGGTGCCACGTTGAAAGTCACTGAGCTCTTCAGTAAGGCATTCTACTGCCAATGCTTTTCTATGGGGATTGCATGGCTGTGTGCTCGATTTTGTATACCTGTCACGGCTGTCGGACGTAACAGTGTGACAACTGACGCTCCAATTAAAATTGAAGAAGACATTTCTCGATTAACCCGTTCTGTTTCTTCTCCCTTCTAACATTTATACGCTGGTGTGTTATTTATGGATAAAGCGAGCAAGATCGAGTGGCTGGCGTATGCTGGTAATGTTTAGCGCCCAGCATAATTCTTTTTTTTTCTTTTCTTTTTTTTATTTTTTTTTTACAAAGTGCAGTAAATGTCGGAGCAGACGGTTGACGAGTGCACCTGTGACCTCACCTGTCATAGCGCTCAACGTGCACGTCAATATGAATACTAAGCAGGTCAAACCACACGCACCTTCAAACATCATTCAACAGAATCGGAGGGAAAGCTTGATACATTATTGATATATTAAGTAACACTCTGCAGGATGGCTGAATGTTCTACCGTTATTGACTGGCATTGAGACTTCTGTTTTTATTGAGAAAATACGTTTTCTCCTGTCTGTGGAGGCATATTCTAGACATATCCTGTCTCTTTAACTTGTGAAAGTGTGTATTGAGAAGTCTATTCTATGATATTGTGTACCCACTTCTGATCACTTGGGACTAATGCAGATCCTGTGAATGATCTAGGAGTAAATGGGGCAAAGGTCCAAACAGTTATGAAGTTATTGTAGTACGAGCTATCGTCTTTTATCACAATATGATAGGGGAGACTGAGGGCAATTGTGACAGTTTTTGTATTTTACTCTTTTGCTCAGAGACCACTTGAACTCCTAGTCTAGTAACTTGTTTATATATATAACGAAACGTACATCTGTCTCCTAATCATTCATACCATTTATACGTCTATACATAAGACGGTCAGCTCACAGTATTGATTTGAATCAGAAAAGTCCGGAAGTCTGCTACATTTGTCCCGGTGCCAGGGGTAGCTGCAGTAGCTGGGGTCAAATGTAGCAACTAAAAAATATGAATTGTCTATTATCATAGACATATGTAATGATTTTGTAAGAAATATGAGTTTGTCTTTGTACGAAACCAATAATTATAGTAACACTCATTATTTTGCATGGTCATTCAGTTCCTCTCAAAACATCTGAATTCTCTGATGGTGGCCAGGTTATATGTGTTGACAACTTCTTTGTCAGTCTACAGGACCACAAGGTTATTTAAAGTTATTATATGTATAATTCATGTACAGTGCCTTCAGAAAGTATTCAGACCCCTTGACTGCATCCACATATGTCAGCCTTATTTAAAACGTTATCGTTTTTTCCCCCTCAATCTACACACAGTATCCCATAATGACAAAGCAAAAAACTGTTTTTAGAATTTATTGCAAATGTTTTAATAAAAAGCTAACTGAAATATTACATTTACCTAAGTATTCAGACCCTTTACTCAGTACTTTGTTGAAGCACCTTTGGCAGCAATTACAGCATTGAGTCTTCTTGGGTATGACACTACAAGCTTGACACACCTGTATTTGGGGAGTTCTCCCATTCTTCTCTGCAGATCCTCTCAAGCTCTGTCAGGTTAGATGGGGAGCGTCGCGGCACAGCTATTTTCAGGTCTCTCCAGAGAGGTTCAATCGGGCTCTGGCTGGGCCACTCAGGGACATTCAGAGACTTGTCCCGAAGCCACTCCTGCGTTGACTTGGCTGTGTGCTTAGGGTTGTTGTCCTGTTGAAAGGTGTACGTTCACCCTAGTCTGAGATCCTGAGCACTCTAGAGCAGATTTTAATCAAGGATCTCTCTGTACTTTGCTCCATTCATCTTTGCATCTATCCTGACTAGTTTCACGGTCCCTGCTGCTCAAAAACATCCCCACAGCATGATGCTGCCACCACCATGCTTTACCATAGGGATGGTGCCAGGTTTCCTCCAGACATGACGCTTGGCATTCAGGCCAAAGAGGTTTGAAACCATCTTGGTTTCATCAGACCAGAGAATCTTGTTACTCATGGTCTGAGAGTCCAAGCGGGCTGTCATGTGCCTTTCACTAATTCATACAATCCTAAAGTTCAAATGACTTGTTATCATCATCATTTGGCTGCTTGGCTCAGGGTCATTTTACAATTGCCCCCAACCCAACAGCCATGACAAAACCTCATATGCCTAGCAAGAGACAACAATATTGACACATGTCATTCATGTCAATGTTTGGTCAACATATAGTGATGAAAATTATGCTAGTTTGAATTATTGTACATTAATGCTCAGGGCAGTATAAGAAAAATAGAGCTGGTGGGAAAACTTATTTCACCCCTAAAAAAACAACCATTTGCAAATAGTGAAATATTTGTCTGTAACATTTCAAGACAAGAGAGAACCTAAATGGGTATGTACTGTGTGAGTTTTATCACTCTAGCTTGTGTTACACTTGCCCACTGTTACAATTTCCCCCTGTCTCCCCTACCTGCCATTCTAAGTTATTTTAACATGGACCAAGCCTTCAGGCACTCCCTATTACACAGTGATATAGCGATGACAGATGGTCTAAAATGGTCCTGAGTGGTGCAGCATCTTCCTCCCACCCTACACTGTAACAAGCAAGACCACATCTTAACCATACTGACACACTTCCTGGCTTCTAGCTTGTTGACAGCCTGCTGTCTTTGGCAATGAGCGCTGCATTATATAGCCCAGTTGCACTGACAGTTCTCTTTTTCTCCCTTTCCCCATCCCCCTCTCTACCTTTCACTCTCTCTCCCCCAGGCAGTGGCGAGGCCAGCACGTGGCGGAGGGGCGAGAGGATGTTGTGTCTCTGGCCCAGTGTGAGAGCCTCCCTCCGGGGAAGCTGGCGTTGGACGCGGGGCCCAACGGGTCGCTGACCCCCCCTCCCTTGTCTCTGTGATTTATGGCTACTGGGGATCTGGCCACTGCAGAATCCTCTTTCGCTTCCACATTCACATACACTGCACCACTGGACAGAGCCACACACACTGCACCACCTTCGCCAGTGCTGCCCCACAGGGTGATTCCGCCACACACCGAATAACAGAATCTCTCTCAGCCTTCACACGCACTGAGAGACTGAGCTGCACAAACACACTGCTTTTCTCTACCCCATAGAACCTCACATTGCACTCTGTGTCCTATACATGCCCCTCACACACCCCTCTGTGTATCTTCAACTCCCCCTCAGTGTGTGGATTAGCATCCCAGTATCAGTCATGGACCGTCAGCCATATTGCACCTCACTGTGGCGCCTGCTTTACTAGCAGAAGGGGATCAATGGAACTGCGCTGAGTGATGAGATGATGTTCCTGTGTTCGCATGGCCTGAGAAATGACCTACCAGCCCTTCAAAGACCCCTCCCACAACTTCACTGTTTTTACTCACTGGACTGACTCTCAATAGATTAACTGTATGACTCACTGGTGTTCCCACAGGAACCCATTATTTTTCTAAACTCGGCAACCGTGAACTGGAGGTGAGAGCCAGCAGGCGGTCGGGTCCGGTCCTCGCCATGGTGTTGCCACCTCCGGACAAACGCCACGTGTGCCTGACCACCATCGTCATCATGACCAGCATGGCCTTCATGGACGCCTACCTGGTGGAGCAGAACCAGGGGCCCAGGAAGATCGGCGTGTGCATCATCGTGCTGGTCGGGGACATCTGCTTCCTCATCGTGCTGCGCTACGTGGCCGTGTGGGTGGGCGCCGAGGTGCGCACGGCCCGCCGCGGCTACGCCATGATCCTCTGGTTCCTCTACATCTTTGTGCTGGAGATCAAGCTCTACTTCGTCTTCCAGAACTGCAAGGCGGATAGGAAGTCTCTGGAGACTGTGGCCCGGAAAGCCTTGACTCTGTTACTGTCCGTGTGCGTCCCAGGGCTTTACTTGGTTCTAGTGGCTCTTGACAACATGGAGTACGTGAGGACCTTCAGGAAGAAGGAGGACATGCGGGGGAGGCTCTTCTGGGTGGCACTAGATCTTCTGGATCTTCTGGACATCCAGGCCAACCTGTGGGAGCCTCAGCGGACCGGCCTGCCCATCTGGGCCGAGGGACTGATGTTTTTCTACTGCTACATCCTTCTCCTCATCCTGCCCTGCGTCTCGCTCAGTGAGATCTCCATGCAAGGGGAGCACGTGTCGCCCCAGAAGATGATGCTCTATCCCATCCTCAGCCTAGTCACCATCAACGTGGTCACCATCCTGATCCGTGGGGTCAACATGGTCCTGTTCCAGGACAGTAGAGTCTCGACCATCTTCGTGGGCAAGAACGTGGTGGCGATCGCTACGAAGGCGTCCACGTTCCTGGAGTACCGGCGTCAAGTGAAGGAGTTCCCTCAACCGCAGAACACCATGGCGTTGGAGCTGCAGCAGAACTCGGTATGCCATGGACATGCGCCCCACACATCGCACTCGCAGACCCTGCCCAACTCCACCAACCTGCCCCACGAACCCTCGCCAGCTCGCGACATAGACACATGACCGCCAGACACATGAGTCACTCCACCGTTGTGATCAGTGACTAACAAAAACCCTAAGTTCTGGTTGGACTTGTTCTATCTATCCAGCCGTGGAAAGATTGGTGTTAAGAGAGAAATGGGTTTCAAGACAGGATTGTATTGTTCTTCCTGTCATACAACTGTGAACAACTGTGGATATAACAACTAGAGGAATATTTATAGCCTAGACTGTCTGTTGGAGAAGGAGATTCACCTTCTTGATTCTGACAAGAAGGAACTGACATGGTTTTTATTGAATTGTGTATCGAATTGTGTTTTTAAATTAACCGTTTTAAAACTTTATCAATAATATCGGACAATCTCCAAATTCTGCAGCTCAGTGATGTACGTATGTTGTGTAACAGTAAATTGGAAAACGTGTTCCTCCCTGAATATATATGGGATTTTTTCAAATGCCCCTTTTCAACCGTCCAGTACGTGGCTTTTATTCTTTGTTGTCCTTAGAAACGGAGGTACACCACTCGCTCTGAAGAATCACTTCAGTTGAAGTGGAGAACGAGAGGATGGAGAGAAAGCGAAGGAGAAAGGGTCAATAAGGTTTGTTTGAGCTGTGGTGGGGGATGGGTGGCAATAGAGTGAAATTTAGCCTCTGCTTAGTTCTGCTGAGAAAGGAGCCTGCTGCCTCTGTCAGTGTGATGTTTTATGATCAAATGTCTGATAAAAGCACCAGAGCTCAGCACTATACACTCCACTCAAGGCAGCCAACTCTCTGTGTGTGTGTGGGCGGATGGGGGGGATTCGTGTGAAACTGTATTTCGATGTACTGTAAGCGTGTGGCTTAAAAAAAGTGGGTGTGAAAGAAACAGCAAAGGGGAGAAGAGATGTGTTCATGTCAGAAAAACAGAAGGGAAAAAGATCATGTTGATTTCCCTTACTGAACAGCCTTGAAGTCAAAGAATGCAGAGAAGTGCAGACATGGCCTCGTTGACAAACGTTAAAATATAAATGTACAATCCAAATTGAAAACTGCAAACTATTTCTACTTAACTGATGAAGTGAGTGTTAAAGTATTATTCATATGATTAACATTATTATTATGTACATTCTTTACAAAAACGTTATGTTGGAGGCAAGTAATGTTTTAATAAAAGTATCCAAAGAATGTGAGAGATTTGTCTTTCTCTTAACCCACAATTTCTGACTTGGAGGCTACATAACCGAGGACGTGTTGTAGTACTCAGCATTATACAGAAGAGGAATGTAACCTTTAAAAAGCCAGGTTAAAAAGGATACAAAATGTACTTTTGTCTACAAGAAAATTAATTCATTCTCTTTTCAATTTTTCTAAAGAAAACCGATGTAAAAAAATAAATAATAATTGACAATTCCAATGACTGCACTTTTTCCAAATAGCACTTTCATATTTTTCAAACCCCCCTCATGTTGTATTCTCTATTTTCTCCTATTGTCTGAACTCTTCCATGGCCCCTGTCAAATCTCACTTCAAACGCTATGTGAACTCTGATGTTGCCATGGAAACATTGTTACATGGGCCAACCCTAGCATTACAGAGAGAGTTCAGCCACGTAAACAATGTACTATTATGTAACCGGAATGATCCATGCACAGGTCAAATACAGGTAACAGCACTCCAAGACACAATGGAGAATCATCAGGGCCCTTTGACCCCATCAACAATAACTGACTGGAACTCAGTGACAGAACCCTTTAACCTACAGAAAGAAAAGAAAGGTGGCACCTGACGACAGCAAATGGAAGAATGACAATTCTCTTTTTCCATTCTTTGAAAATGAGCAGAGCCCTTTCAAATTTACACTATTGCTTTAATAAGATTAAAGAGGATACATGCCAGAAACACTGTTGTGAAGATCATTCAGCTTACTAGAAGGTAGAAATATGGGTTTGTTACATCTAAGCCTTGCTCTCAGTGTGTCTCCAGCTCAGGGCAGTTGTTCCAATAACACCATGTTAACACCACCACAGATTGCCACTATTGTTTGAATAAATCTTGTCAGAGGGGAGGGAAAGTAAATGGCAAACTTGGAAATAGGAATAAATTACCTGTAGCCGCCTCAGCAGGAGCTCACCTTAGCGAGAACTCTTGCAGGGCGAGACTCATTCACAAATCAACCAGAGCCTGTGCATCAGGAAATTAATTGTGTTCCCTCCATACGTAATACGGTTTGTGAAAGCACTTTCTATCTCTACCTACCTGTGATTTATTTTGCATCCATAACTTTGTGAAATATTCAATTTCGAGAACATTAATTCAGGACGGCATGCATGGAGGCGATAAGGGGACTCAGGCGAGCTACTGTAGTGCGGGTGTTGTGGGTGTTGACCAACCTTGCCGACTCTACTGTTTCTCCAATCTCCATGCGGCTGGTCTATCCTCTGCTCTACTACGCCCCAAACCCTTGAATCACTTAGCCAGCCACGCTAGCTGCCCTGAGCCCAATACCACTTCCCACTGTGTGAGAAGAAGCCCCATCTATATGGAAATACAGGTACTGGAGCTCTGCCTCTGGTGGGTACATGTCATTCACACTTTTGCCACTAGAGACCTCATCAACAAATTGAGAGAAAGGGAGGGTTATTCCAAATGACGCCTTGTTCTTTTTAAAGTGCACATATTTTGACCAGGGCAATAACACACGCACAAGGGAAATAAAAAACACTCACCAAAAAGTTTTCAAAATACATCAAGACTTTACCACCTCACCCAACACAACACACCTATTCCTGTAGGCCTAGTCAGCTGCCATTTCTCATTTTCAATGCCTTTCTCTCTAGCCTAAACCAATCCAAAAAAGTTTGAATCCCCGTGAGCGACACAACACATAACTTTAACACTAAAGAAATGTATACTGAAGCAAACATTTCACCCACCTTTCAAATATCTGCATACCTTTCTGTCATATCCATCCAAATGAAATAATTCCATGCACCCGCTTGGCTTTTGTCTTCATAAAAACTCTCACTCAAAATGCAAAGCACACTACTAAAATTCTGCACAGACATTCCATCGAACCTTGCAGAAACCTCTGGAGTTCATGACTCAACGTTAGTTCCTTTCTCTAGGTCGCGTCGGTATGTCAGATTAGCTCAATCGCCAATTTCTCAGCCTCTGGGTTTCACAGAAACACAACACTTTTAAATGAATGATGTGACAAATGTTTCTAACAAGTGGCTATGGGTGAAATGTATCAAAATATATTTTCAAAACATGGAAAATGTACTAAAATGTATTATTTCTTCATCTGCAACGGAGGGATATTTCTTCAACTGCAACAGAGGGCGCCCTAGCAGTGGAGGTTTTAGTGAAGAGGCAACAATGTGGAGCATATTTTCTTACACAGAGTGAGGCTTTTATTTGCAAGTGGAGATACTAGCCAGCGACTGTACCATATTTACAAATAAAAATAAACAGGAGTATACTGCAAAGCAGGTTCAATGACTTAGCCAGCTAACATCAATAAACAGACAGAAATAACTATAGATTTTCTGGTTCATTAGGAAAGCTAAACTTGGTTGTTATTAAGATAATTAGACCATGCCCATTTCATTCTTATCTTTCTGTATCAGTCGTCCGTTCTAAACATTCCATTGCCACACTGGCTGGCAAAATTCTTATCCCTTGCTTGCTAACTAGCCAACTACGGCTAATTTACAGTCACGTCAAACAGTGCAGACAGAATAACAGCAAAGTTGCTGCGTTTGTTTAAGCTGTTGTCTAGTGACATTTGGATACAACCATAACAATGAGCTAATAAGTAGCGATTTCTCCTGGCATAGAAAAAGTACTCTATCGTCAGGAAGGAGCAAGCCAACTTCAAACTTGTTAGGATTTATGTTTATGCACTATAGGCTGTTAGCATATTGGTTGAAGGTGAATGTTGTTTTGTTGCACACACACACACAATACAGAGGGGGGTAGGTGTGTAAGGACTGCCCACCACAGGCCATAAAAGCTGTGGACAGTCTGGAGAGGGGAGGGGTGCATCTCTCTAGACCAACCAGGAGTTTAGATTACTGGACAATACCATATTAGGAACTGTTTCAGTGTAGAATTGAGGGGGACACAGGATGGAGCTGCTCTACCCAACAACCAGATGTGGAGAAGGAAAACGCCAAGGGGCTTGGACAAGTTTGGGGGCCCACAAAGGAGGAGCAAGAGTATGAACCATGCTAAACCTCTACTATGATAGGCCAACTGGACAAGTTGAGAATGAAAGTGTCATAGTATAAAACTACTATTTTGAGTACATTCCACAGTTCTCTGATCTACCCTGCGCGGAGATCCAGAGAACCCGTATATACAAAAATTGCATTTACCATTTATCGTTTGAGTTTAATTAAAATACTTAAAATATATTCGGTGACTATGAATCACATTTTGTCCTGATGCCAGATTTGAACTGACGCAAATCTCTTTCAAACTGAAGATGGAAAGACTGCAAACTAGCTGCACTTTGTTTCGTTTTTACCTTTTTTTCTATTTCCATTTCTTTGTATATATCAGCTGATTCATGATTTCGACTGGCTGAAATACGATGTCTGCCTGTCTGTCTGTCTTGTCTACACTACCGACCCCGACACGTTCATTACTATTGGACAGCTGGAGATCGAATTTGAATATTCAAACAATGTTGCAAACGTCAGAGAGACAGACAGTAAGATTTATACAAATCTCTTCGCTGTTGAAAACTACACGTTAGTCTAAAAGAAATGTGAGATAATGTCCACATGCTTTTTATAGTGGAGATCAAGTTGATAACTTGCCTGCCTGGGCTGATGAAAAAAGTGGATTGTGCAGTCAGATGGAACAGAGTAAATAGTCATTTTAACGTCATAGATTTAGCCAGTGGTAACTTGTGGATTAGACACCAGCTGGAATGCGGTTTTTTACAAATCCGCATTCAGGATGAGACCCACCCCTTGTATAAACAATGATTAATTAACAAACAAAGGCAATAATTGTTTTATCAGTTAGAAGTGTTCTTTTGATTGGTATAGTTATTGTTATATTTTCTCACAAGCTTTAGATTAGATTTGTATTGGGAGTACATTGTAACATTGTTACACATTCACATAATGATATATACTGTCACTTCTTTACATCAAGTTTGCCAATACAACTCTGATAATACCCTAGAAAAAGTATATTCGTATTCAAGTCATATTCATACTTTTGAATTCTAAAAGTATATTTCTGACTACTCTGTTTTAGGGCAATATGACATGCCTAAAATATCAAATGAAAATATTGTTATATCAGATTCAAATCAGAGAATATTTCAATTACCTCTAATTTTTGCCATTGAAGACCATGTAATAATTAGCCCTGCAGCCTGTTATACAATGAGCCATGTGATAAATACATGGGGGGCATTTTACCACCACTTTTGGTTGAATTGTAAATGACTGGTATGTCCTAGAAATGTTGTTACAGTGTGTAATGGTGGCTAACACCGTACCCAAACCGGCCGCGCGCGTACACAAATAGACTTTGTCCCCCCACACCAAACGTGATCACGACACGCAGGTTGAAATGTCATAACAAACTCTGAACCAATTATATTAATTTGGGGACAGGTCAAAAAGCATTAAACATTTATGGCAACTTAATTGCAGTTGCTAGCTAATTTGTCCTATTTAGCTAGCTTGCTGTTGCTTGCTAATTTGAAATGGGAAATAAAAGTTAAGTTGTTATTATGCACAATGCACAAGGTCCTCTACTCTGACAATTATTCCACACATAAAATGGTCAACCGAATCCTTTATAGTCATCTCTCCTCCTTACAGGCTTTTTCTTCTTTGGACTTTATATGGCGATTGGCATCTAACTCTCATAGCTACCACAACGACCGACCAAACTCAGTTCATCTTTCAATCACCCACGTGGGTATAACCAATGAGGAGAAGGCACGAGGGTATCTGCTTCTGTTAACCAATGAAGAGATGGGAGAAGCAGGACATGCTCCGCGTTCAGTGTCACAAATAGAACTGACTTCTATTTAAGCACTTGGCAACACAGATGCTCGTTGGCGCACGCAAGCAGTGTGGGTGCAATAATTGAATACATGTATGTTTAAATTTATTTTGCAACGCTCACGCACGCGACGCGAGCAGTGTGGTCAGCATGATAGATATGTTGTATGTTGTTTGTATACAAATATTATGAATCTACCTCAAATAATATTTTCTAAATAAGCAAAACATATAAGTGTTACTTTGTGCCCCGATCTCATGAAGGACAAACAAGGTAAACATTTGCATTTCTTTAGATTTGCCTTCAAGTTGTAATTGGTAAACATATGCCCCGTGCAACAAAACCTCTGGATCGTGAAACGCATTGTACATGAACAATTATATTAGTGGGAGACGCACAACAAAAGCTTTTGGTGCCAAACACACTTCAGGTGCTCCCAACTCAAACTCTAATACATGTCTCTTTTTGTTCACAGGGGATCAACAATCAAAAAGACATGGTCTTACACATAATATTTAATTAAATAAAGGTGCACTCATAATCCAATAAACCGTGTCAGATGTCGGTTATTTAGAGTTTATTGACACACCCGTCAGTCAATCTATTTAACATAATAAAAATATCCACATCAAAATCTGTTTAAACTAGAGATATCTGTTTTTTGCATGGGCTGTGTCTCATTCCACCACATCCGCCTATGTTAGCGTTTCGTATCTGTGGTGGAAAGTGGCTGGGTGAGTTACAGCGATATTTGTACGACCAGGAGACATCCTGAAAATCGGTCTTCTAACAAAAACGTCCGTAGCGTGCATACGGTTTAGCCGACTAACGACTAACTAATATGATATTCGATTTTCTCCGTTTTGGGACTTGTCTGGGGTTAACTAAGTACTACCCATTAAAACAATTTGTGGAATATGGAGGTAGTTTAGTGCCAACAAAAAAAGGGGTTAAATATATGTCCCTAAAAGTATCCTAGATATAAAACAGACACTTCAAAACCTTCCTCCTAATGATTTTTTGTTTACTCTGTTTTAACATTAAGGAATGTGCTATCCAATGCATTTTTATGGTCTATAGTAATAAAGCCCAAATTCAATATTTTATCAGATAATTTGTAAAAATACAGTACCAGTCAAAAGTACAATGAGTAGGTGGACACACCTACGCATCCAAGGGTTGTTCTTTATTTGGACTATTTCTTACATTGTAGAATAATAGTGAATACATCAAAACTATGAAATAACACATATGGAATCATGTAGAAACCAAAAATGTGTCAAAATATATTTTATATTTGTCAAGTCTACTCCCGCTTCTCCCATCCAGTGTTCGACATTGCCGGTTTACTAACCACCGGTCCTTGGCAACCATCATTACACACACCTGGAATAAATCATTACGCACACCTGCACTTCATCATGAGGCCCACCTAGACTCCATTACCTCCCTTTATCTGGCACTCCCTTAGGTTCATTTCCCAGGCAGTATTGTTTCTGTCTTTCATGTCAATATGCTACTCCTATGTTGTGCTGATCCAGGTTCTTTGTTGTATTAAAATTACCACCTGCTTCTCATCTCCCTGCATCTAGGTTACAGAATACTGCCTCAACAAATGGAAGCAGCAGGAAATCAGAACATCTCCCAGATGGTTGACGAGCAGGGATACGTACTTCATCAACACCACGACCAGCTGTCGCAACTGGGGACGGCTGTGGAAGAGGTTCTTCGCAGTGTTCAACGTCTCAAACATACCCAAGATGCATTCCCTTCAACTATCGGAGGATACTCTACCACCAGTCGGACAGCAAGCCAGCACACCAGCCCATTCAGCAACCCACCCAGGTCAGCAATGCCCGTTTGTCTGGATTCGTATGAGGGGTTCATGGCTCTGTTCAAAGGTTTCTTCGATCATCCACCAGAGGGCAGAGAGGGGGGTGAGGACCTACTCCAACTATGGCAGGAGGACCAGACTGCTGCCGAGTACGCGCTCACCTTCCAGACAGTAGCAGCATCCTGAATTAGCCGGCGCTTCGTACGCTATTCAGAAGAGGACTGTGCGAGGAGGTCCAGACGGAACTGACCTGTCGAGATGACAACCTCTCCTCGCGATGGCCATCTGTCTGGATAACCTACTTTGGGAGCATTGGTACTCTAATTGCTTCTTTCCCTCCCTCAGTGAAAACTTTGGATCAGAGCCTGAACCCATGGAGGTAGGGGTCACACGCCGCCCCACGGCGCAGCAACACAGACAGAGACAGCTGGGTCTCTATTGTGGTTAAGAAGGGAACCAGCTCCAGCAGTGTCCGAAACGTCCCAAATCGAGAGCAGAGGGACAGCCAAGATATCTTCCACCTCCGGGGGCAAGTGTGAGTATCCCGTCATCACTTTCTGACAAACCCTTTTTGGTGTTGATCACCAAAAAGGGTGTCCCTCATACTGTTCATACATTCCGGTGCCACGGGGAACTTTCCTCCTCTCTTAACATCCCCTCATACCTGCTCTCCTCTCCTTTCCCGGTTCAAGCCTTTGATATTCATCCACTAGGATCCGGGACCCTCACACACATCACCAAACCACTCACCCTCACCATGGAGTCCATCCATCTGGAGAACTTTCCCTTCTTCATCACCAGTGCATCAGCTCACAAGATCATCCTCAGCCTCCCTTAGCTTCAACACTCTAACCCCACCATCTAATGGTCAAGGATGAAAATCACGGACTGGGCACCCGAATGCCGGAGGACCTGCTTTCCCATCACCTGTGGTTCCACGTCGGTTGAGAGTCCTGTGGTTGCCCTTCAGCCCAACATCCCGGAGGTATACCATGCCCTGCGGGAGGTATTTTCCAAAACCTGTGCCACCTATCTCCCTCCTTACCGTCCGTGGGACTGTGCCATCGACCTGCTGTCGGTGGCTGAAACCAAAGCCATGGAGGAGTACATCCATGAGGCGCTCCAACAAGGTTTCATCTGCAAGTTCACTTCTCCTGTATCTGCAGGCTTCTTCTTCGTGGCCAAGAAGGATGGAGGGTTCCGCCCATGTATTAATTACAGAGGACTCAATAAGATCACCAAGTACCGTTACCCTCTCCCGTAGGTGACGGCAGCCATCGAACAGCTCCGCGGGGCCCGGTTCTTTACCAAATTGGGTCTGCATAGTGTGTACAATCTCATCCGCATCCGGGAGGGGGATGAATGGAAGACAGTTTTTAGCATAATGTCTGGTCACTAAAGGCACTTGGTGATACCATTTGGCTTATCCAGTGTTCCAGGCATTCGTCAATGAGGTGTTCTGGGACATGCTCAGACGCCAGGTGGTTGTGTATGTCGACAAACTCCTGGTCTACTTGGCTACCTTTGAGGATCGCTTCACTTACATCCGAGTAGTCCTGGAACGATTCCTGGCTAACCAACTGTTTGTCAAGGCAGAGAAGTGTCAGTTTCATCAGGAGGCTGTAGCCTTCCTAGGCTACCAAATCAGCCTGCAAGGAGTGAAGATGGATGTCAAGAAGGTAGATGCGGTAAGGTCATGGCCAGTCCAAACCACTATTAAGGGGTTCCAACGGTTTTTGGGGTTTGCCAACTTCTACCTCTATTTCATAAGGAACATTAGCTCCATCGCTGCTCCTCTCACCTCTCTCCTCAAAGGTGGTCCCTATAGGTTGGTGTGGAGTCCAGCAGCTGACTAAGGCTTTTGCCAACTGAAGGGATGTTTAACCTCCGCCCCATTGCTCAAACACCCAGATCCCACGATACCCTTTGTGGTGGAGGTGGACGCTTCAGAGGTGGGCGTGGGGGCAGTTCTGTCTCAACGACAAGGTAATGCACAAAATTGCATCCGTGTGTATTACTCTAAGAAACTGTCTCCTGCAGAGAGGAATTACGATGTCAGTGATCGAGAGCTCCTGGCGGTGAAGATGGAATTAGAGGAGTGGCTGGAGGGTGCCAAGGACCCATTCATTATCCTCACCGACCATCAGAACCTGGAGTACATATGGACAATGAGGAGGCTCCAAGCATGGTGGGCCCTTGTCTTTACGAGATTTGACTTCACGCTGACCACCACAGTCAATGCACCGGCCCCTCTCTACGATTCGGGAGAGGATCCTGTCCTGAATGCACCCATAATTTCTTCCTCTCAAGTCGTTGCCCCTGTGGTCTGGGATGTGGACATTCGCCAGGCTCTGGAGAGGGAGCCCACACTCACTACCTGTCCTCCTGAGCGCATCTACGTTCCCACAAGGATAAGGGAACAGCTGCTGACCTGGGTGCACACGGATGTCGTCGCTGGACATCCAGGTATTTCTCGTACTCCTCAATCTATCTCCGAGTAGTATTGGTGGCCTACCTTGGCGCAGGACGTTATTCGCTACGTCAACTCCTGTTCCGTATGTGCTCAAACCAAATCCTCCCAGCACGCTCCAGCAAGGAAACTTCTTCCCGTGCCTCAGCGTCCCTGGTCTCATCTATCCATTGACTTTGTCACTGATCTCCCCTCCTCTGACGGGTTCACCACCATTTTGGTGGTTGTAGATAGATTTTCCAAATCCTGTCGTTTCATCCCTTTCTCTGGTCTCCCTACTGCTCTCCAGGTCGCTGAGGCACTATTCCAGCAGGTCTTCCGGCATTAGAAGTGTGGAGCGACGCTCACGTGAGACTCCAGCGTGCCGTCCACCGTCAGAAGAAGCAGGCAGACCGCCACCGCAGTGCGACCCCTGTGTTCCTTCCTTGGGATCGTGTCTGGCTCTCTACCAGAAATCTCCCACTCCGCCTGCCCTGCAAGAAGCTGAGCCCCCTGGTTTTGGGGGCCGTTCAACGTTCTCCAGGGGGTCAACGAGGTGAAGACAGCTTCCCAGTGACTACGTATTGCAACTTCTTCTCATGCCTCCCTTCTCAGGCCGGTGGTTCCTGGTTCCCTGGCTGATGCTGTCCCCCACGACACCCCACCGCCCCCCCTGGACGTTGAGGGAAGTCCGCCTATGTCGTCAGATCCCTACTGGACTCCCGACGTCGTGGGGGTTGGCTTCAGTACCTGGTGGACTGGGAGGGGTACGGCCCAGAGGAGCGGTGTTGAGTTCCGGTGGAGGACATTCTGGATCCCTACATCAGCCATGATTTCTATCTTCTATTTTCTTCCCGCTCCTCGTCCTCGGGGCCGTCCCTCTGGCCGGGTCCGTCCTGCAGCTGGAGCTGTGTTTCGGAGGGGGGCTACTGCCACGTCTACTCCTCCCATCCGGCGTTCGACTTCGCCGGTTTACTAACCACCGGTCCTGGCAACCATTACACACATCTGGCACCAATCATTACGCGCACTTGCGCTTCATCATGAGGCACACCTGGCCCTTTATCTTTCTCTTCCCTTTATCTGGCACTCCCTTCGGTTCATTCCCCAGACAGTATTATTTCACTTCAAGACGCTACTCCTATGTAGTGGCGTTCCATGTTCTTTGTTGTGTTTAACTTACCACCAGCGTATCAACTCCAAGTGTCTACGTTACAATATTAGAGATTCTTCAAAGTAGCCACCCTTTGCCTTGATAGCTTTGCACACTCTTGGCATTCTCTCAACCAGCTTCATGAGGTAGTCACCTGGAATGCATTTCAATTAACAGGTGTGGCTTGTTAAGTTAATTTGTGGAATTTCTATCCTCCTTAATGCATTTGAGCCAATCAGTTGTGTTGTGACAAGGTAGGGGGGTACACAGAATATAGCCCTATTTGGTAAAAGACCAAGTCCAAATTATGGCTCAAATAAGCAAAGAGAAACAATCGTCCATCATTACCTTAACCTCTCTAGGGTATGTGGAACGGTAGCGTCTCACCTCGTCAACAGCCAGTGAAACTGCAGGGTACCAAAATAAAAAAAAACTGAAATCCCACAATTAAAATTCCTCAAACATACAAGTATTTTACACGATTCTAAAGATACACTTGTTGTAAATCCAGCCACAGTGTCCGATTTCAAAAAGGCTTTACGACGAAAGCATACCAAACGATTATGTTAGGTCAGAGCCAAGTCACAGAAAAACACAGCCATTTTCCAGCCAAAGAGAGGAGTCACAAAAATCAGAAATAGAGATAAAATGAATCACTAACCTTTGATGATCTTCATCAGATGACAAAAATCCAAAAATCTGAGTTTACAGTCGCGGTTCTCTTCAGTAGTTCCAAAACATTTTGCAGAGAGCCACATCAATTTACAGAAATACTCATAATAAACATTGCTAAAAGATACAACTGTTATGCATGAAATTTTAGATCCACTTCTCCTTAATGCAACCGCTGTGTCAGATTTCAAAAAAACTTTACGGAAAAAGCACACCATGCAATAATCTGAGTACACGCTCAGAGACCAACACAACCCAAACAGATATCCGCCATGTTGTGTAGTCAACAGAAGTCAGAAATAGCATTATAAATATTCACTTACCTTTGATCTTCATCAGAATGCACTCCCAGGAATCCCAGTTCCACAATAAATGTTTGTTTTGTTCGATGATGTCCATCATTTATGTCCAAATACCTCCTTTTTGTTTGCGCGTTTAGCCCAGTAATCAAAATTCATCACTCGGTGCAGATGAAAAGTCAAAAAGTTCCGTTACAGTCCGTAGAAACATGACAAACGATGTATAGAATCAATTTTTAGGATGTTTTTAACATAAATCTTCAATAATGTTCCAACCGAAGAATTCCTTTGTCTTCAAAAATGCAATGGAACGCAAGCTAACTATCACGTGAAATGCGCATGGTCAGCTCGTGGCTCTCTGGCAGACCTCTGACTCAATCCCCTCTCATTCGCCCCCACTTCACAGTAGAAGCCTCAAACAAGGTTCTAAAGACTGTTGACATCTAGTGGAAGCCTGAGGAAGTGCAATATGACCCCATTTCCACTGTATATTGGATAAGCAATGAGTTGAAAAACTACAAACCTCAGATTTCCCACTTCCTGGTTGGATTTCTCTCAGGTTTTTGCCTGCTCTCTCAGTTATGTTATACTCACAGACATCATTCAAACAGTTTTAGAAACTTCAGAGTGTTTTCTATCCAAATATACTAATAACATGCATATCCTAGCATCTGGGCCTGAGTAGCAGGCAGTTTACTCTGGGCACGCTTTTCATCCGGACGTGAAAATACTGCCCCCTACCACAAAGAAGTTTTAAGACATGAAGGTCAGTCAATCTGGAAACCATCAAGCGCTATGATGAAACTGGCTCTCGTGAGGACCGCCACAGGAAAGGAAGACCCAGGTTGTGGGTTGGAGAAAGCTTTCAGCATGCCCTTTGAATACGTTAATCATTGCTTTAAGCCACACCCCACCACATCAGACGACGCAAACGTACCTCAGTCTGTTCAAGAACATTGGTGAAAATTTGCAAAGTTGTGTAAAGGTTTGAACTGAACGACACTTTTCCCCAAAACGTTCTTCAAACTGAACGGACAGGTAGTGATGGCTTCCAGATTGGTTTCCAGATGAATCTGTACTATTAATCTGTATTATAGGTATTAATCTGTATTAAGAAGTGACCTGAGCGAAGCCCAAAGCCTATACACATCTCAAGGAACCATGGAACACGTTTTCTGTTGCAAGACGGTTTAAAAACGTTTTCCGTTACGTGCCCTAATATAATCGAGCTCGGAGCGTCACACTGCAGTATCATGTATTAGCCTATTAATTCAGTCTCATGGTAATTTCTCCCTGCTTGTGGGTTCTAAATGCCTAAATTGCAATGTCATAAACACAAATAAGAATTAATATGGCATGTGTCTATCTTTAATAAATCTACTTTTCAAAATGGGTGCCACAATCACTGACCTCAACTTTTTTTCTATTTATTTTTAATGTAATCTAAATGCAAGGTTCCCAGACAGTTTTAGAAGGCGCATACAGGTCAAATTGGAATTTTAAATGGAACAGTATTCAGACCCAGAGACACTTAGGAATTTTTGGAGGTAGTCGAGAGACCTTGAAGGTGCCAGAAAGAGCACTGTTCAGAATACTGAGTGAGATATTGGAATAATGGTTAAGTCCCTGAGAGAAAATGTACCCTTCTGTCCTTATTACATCAGCTGATGTCACAAAGTGCGGTACAGAAACCCAGCCTAAAACCCCAAACAGCAAGCAATGCAGGTGTAGAAGCACGGTGGCTAGGAAAAACTTCCTAGAAAGGCCAGAACCTAGGAAGAAACCTAGAGAGGAACCAGGCTATGAGGGGTGGCCAGTCCTCTTCTGGCTGTGCCGGGTGGAGATTATAAAAGAACATGGCCAAGATGTTCAAATGTTCATAGATGACCAGCAGGATCAAATAATAATAATCACAGTGGTTGTCGAAGGTGCAACAGGTCAGCACCTCAGGAGTAAATGTCAGTTGGCTTTTCATAGCCGATCATTTGGAGTATCTCTACCGCTCCTGCTGTCTCTAGAGAGTTGAAAACAGCAGGTCTGGGACAGGTAGCACGTCTGGTGAACAGGTAGTTGTAGTAGGTTTCATTGGTTTCTCGCAGTCATAGACTGAATTGTAAACCAATTTACAATCATACAATTATCAAATAGTAAAATCCTAAACTATCAAAACAACGTTAAATATGCAATATAATGTACGCAAAACAACAATAACAAGGTTTGGGGTGGAGTTTTAGAAAATACATATTTAAAGTTCTTAGGAAGGTATTTCTAAGGCCCCTGGGCTATATGGTGTGCATTGATCAGTTTAGTAAAGTATAGAATGGAATTTACAATCTGTTACGGATTAATCTGTATTAATGTAAAGATTTATATAAAACAAAACGTATATCTAATTTTAAAAAACAGGATTGAGGAAAGTTTCAAATATATCCTCTGCAAAAAACGATATACTGTATTGTTGTGAAACAGATACCTGGAGGTATCCATTCCTTTTCTCTACTCTCTGACAACGTTTTCAATACACTACCGGTCAAAAGCTTTAGAATACATACTCATTCAAGGGTTTTTATTTATTTAGACTATTTTCTACATTGTAGAATAATAGTGAAGACATCAAAACTATGAAATAACACATATGGAATCACGTAGTAACCAAAAAAGTGTTAAACAAATCAAAATATATTTTAGATTTGAGATGATTCAAAGTAGCCACCCTTTGCCTTGATGACAGCTTTGCACACTGTTGGCATTCTCTCAACCAGCTTCAGGTGCCTTGTTAAAAGTTAATTTGTGGAATTTCTTTCCTCCTTAATGCATTTGAGCCAACCAGTTGTGTTGTGACATGGTAGGGGTGGTATACAGAAGATAGCCCTATTTGGTAAAAGACCAAGTCCATATTATGCCAAGGACAGCTCAAATAAGCAAAGAGATATGACAGTCCATCATTACTTTAAGACATGAAGGTCAGTCAATATGGAACATTTCAAGAACTTTGAAAGTTGCTTCAAGTGCAGTCGCAAAAACCATCAAACGCTATTATGAAACTGGCTCTCATGAGGACCGCCACAGGAATGGAAGACCCAGAGTTACCTCTGCTGCAGAGGATAAGTTCATTAGAGTTACCAGCCTCAGATATTGCAGCCCAAATAAATGCTTCACAAAATCGAATCAAAATGTATTGGTCACATACACATGTTTAGCAGATATTATTGCGATTGTAGCGAAATGCTTGTGTTCTAAAGAACTTTCTTCTAAACCTCGTCAGCCAATTCTTGTACTGAGAAATGAAGGCTATTCCATGCGAGAAATTGCCAAGAAACTGAAGATCTCGTACACCGCTGTGTACTACTCCCTTCACAGAACAGCGCAAACTGGCCCTAACCAAAATAGAAAGAGGAGTGGGAGGCCCCGGAGCACAACTGAGCAAGAGGACAAGTACATTAGAGTGTCTAATTTTAGAAACAGACACCTCACAATTCCTCAACTGGCAGCTTCATTAAATAGGACCCGCAAAACACTAGTCTCAACGTCAACAGTGAAGAGGCGACTCCGGGATGCTGGCCTTCTAGGCAGAGTTCCTCTGTCCAGTGTCTCTGTTCTTTTGCCTATCTTAATCTTTTCTTTTTATTGGCCAGTCTGAGATATGGCTTTTTCTTTGCAACTCTACCTAGAAGGCCAGCATCCCAGAGTCGCCTCTTCACTGTGGACATTGAGACTGGTGTTTTGCGGGTACTATTCAATCTCAAATATCAAATATATTTTGATTCAATTTGTTTTACACTTTTATATGTGTTATTTTATATGTGTTATTTCAAATGTTGTTTTTTTGTATTTGCTACTTTGAGTGTAGTTTCCCTCAACATCAGCCCAGTATGCCTACCTACCACCCACCATCCATCCATCACTGTGAGCAGATCAATTTGCAGAAACAGTGGGAATGAGTCAAAAATACCAGGGAACAAACACGAAACAAAATGCTCCAAAAAACTACCACAGATGGCTGGAAGAACATAGTTTTTCCTCCAGAACTCTAAAATGGCAGTTGGACTACTAGCTAGATATGTAGGCCAAAACCTGTATAGGCCATTGTTTCATGAGTGATATATTCATGAGGTAAAGCAGTTTGAATGGAACACTTGTTATGGGCATTAACAAGAAGAGGCTCAGAGCACAAGATAATGGTTGAGAGAGAAGAGAGGATATTTGGTTAATTTTCATTTTCTCTATAATTAAAAAAAAACTCTTATACACAGTGCATTCGGAAAGTAGTCAGACTCCTTCCCTTTTCCCACATTTTGTTATGTTACAGTCTAATTCTAAAATCGATTAAATTAATGCATTTCCTCATCAATCTACACACAACAACACTTATTTACATAAGTATTCAGACCCTTTGCTATGAGACCCGAAATTGAGCTCAGGTGCATCCTTGTTTCTGTAATGTAACCGTCACGTCTACTCCCGCTCCTCCCCTCCGGAGTTCGACGCTGCTGGTATACTAACCACTGGTCCTGGCATCTATCATTATGCGCACGTGCACTTCATCATGAGGCACACCTGGACTCCATTACGTCAGTTATTACCTACCCTATATCTGGCACTGTCCTAGGTTCTTTCCCCAGTCAGAATTGCTTCTGTGTTGATGTGAAGGCGCCACTACTATGTTGTCTCGTTCCATGTTTGTTGTTTGATTAAACGTATCACCGGCTTCTCGACTGTCTTCATTACAGTATCAACATGTGGGAAAAGTCAAGGGGTCGGAGTACTTTCCAAATGCATTGTACATATTTTTTTATTTATGAGTGGGACATACAGACTAACAACATGGAAAACTTAGATAAAACTGAGGGTATATATTTATTTAGCTTGGCACCATTGTTTTCCCACCAAAGAAATTATGACACTTGCTGAATGTGGTGTCATTGTAGGAAGGGGTTGTTTTCTTAAATGAACAGGGTTGAAAGTGAAATCCGTGACACACAGAACATTTTAAATATGGTCAATACAATAATCATGATGTTGTGTTAATGATAATAGATAATGTAACTATTTAACTGTAAAATAATGAAGAAATATTTTGAATAATAAAAGTTGTATTTCCTGTGGACAGAAAAGGCACTACATTGTAGGAATGACCCAACTGGCATTTGCCCCAGCACTTTTCAATCAGGTTAATTTAGTTTTAAAAATATTGAAGCGTTGAAAAGAGGGACAATGTAGGCTACTGTTTTTTGTTTGCCTCATAATTTGTCAACTTGTGCACCATCTATCTGTCTTTCACATTGAAGTCCTGCAGGGTCTGTGTGTGTTTGACCAATCAGATTCACGGAAATCACAGGTCTTGCTAGGCTACCTAGACCTTCAATCCAAAATGATTAACTGGAATTAACTGGAATTAATCAATCAACACAATATTGATGACATGCCTACATAGACTGTGTGAGTAGACTAACTTTTTAATTATAGTTGCATATACCTGCCTACATGATACAAACCTGCATAAAGCATGCTCAGCCCTGCATGGTTTATATTGTCGAATCGCAATTGTTGTTTCTGTGTCTGTAGTCTGTGTACAAAGAAAGCCCAGCTGTTAGTCTTGTTTTAAAATATAATACATATGAACAAGTACAAGGTTGCTGCAGACAGTTTGACAGGGTTTTCATCCTCCCTAACCTGATTAGAAACCTCTAGTCCCATCATAGTCCATATAAAACCTTTTTACAACTGATTAATCACTGTCCCCCCAAAAATTCACCCCACAACACTAACACCTGTGATGCCACCTCTGAACAGAAGGGGGAGGGGGAGAGAAGCTTGTTAACAGTTAGGTGACTTGGGGGAAATCAGCCCTGTATTAACGGGAAATTTATATTTTATGACAGAAAAACAGCAAAGTTTGGTCATTTTTATTCAATAAAAATAGAAACTTTAGAAAGGGGCGTTTTGCCCTGTATTCGTGGTAAACCTGAAGATTAGTCTGCTAAAATCTATTTTATATGTTTTATTTCAGCTTTTTGGGGGGGCGGGGGGGGGGGGCTTCGGAAGCAAACGTTCCATTCTACACTGAGCAAAATATAAACACAACATATAACAATTTGAAATATGTTACTTAGTTACAGTTCATATAAGGAAATCAGTCAATTGAAGTAAATTAATTAGGCCCTAATAAATGGATTTCACATGACTGTGAGTATCGGTATGCCTCTGTTGGTCACAGATACGTAAAACAAAATGTAGGGCTGTGGATCAGAAAACCGGTCAGTATCTGATGTGACCATCATTTGCCTCATGCAGCGTGACATCTCCTTCGCATAGAGTTGGGCAGGCTGTTGATTGTGCCCTGTGAAAT
Organism: Salvelinus fontinalis; assembly: GCF_029448725.1. Classification (NCBI taxonomy): domain Eukaryota; kingdom Metazoa; phylum Chordata; class Actinopteri; order Salmoniformes; family Salmonidae; genus Salvelinus; species Salvelinus fontinalis. The sequence goes on along the minus strand of NC_074684.1, from coordinate 11,690,840 downwards.
ATTGTCCCGCTCTTCAATGGCTGTGCGAAGTTGCTGGATATTAGCGGGAACTGGAACACAGAGGAATGGCACGACAATAAGCCTCAGGATCTCGTCACGGTATTTCGGTGCATTCAAATTGTAATCAATAAAATGGAATTGTGTTTGTTGTCCGTAGCTTATGCCTACTGTTCTGTACCTGTTTTAGCACCCCCTAGTGGTAGTTTAAGCGCAGCAGTGCAGAATTTACCTGTTTGTGTCATGTGATAGGAAGCAGTTCCAGAAGTGAAGGAATTTGAAAGATGTGCAAGTCCGACCGAGTAGTTACAATCCTTCTTTATAAGCTTTGTAAGACACAATGTCTGTATGTACATTTGTTTATTAAGACAAGATGAATGTTTATCAACCATTGTTTTGAAATTTGTCAGTATTATGAATTTAGTTAGCTACTTAGCATCAGCTTCTGCTGTTTCTCCATAGGGGGGGGACACCTAGCTTAGCAATATCAAGCATACATTTGCATTTCATAACTTTATTTCATACATTTAGTACAGTTATTGTGTAAGATATTCTGTGCATTATGTCCTTCTCATTTTTTTGCAGTTTCACACTTATTTAAGTAGACTTCCAAAACGGCACCCTGCTTCTCATGGAGTTATTGGAATGAGTGTTTAGCTAACTGGATAGCTGGGTAAGAGCTACTGTACATTTAGCGATTCCAGTATACCGGCCCATACCATAACCCCACCACGACTACGGGGGGCACTCTGTTCACAACATTGACGTCAGCAAACTGCTCACCCACACAACGCCGTACACGCTATCTGCCCGGTACAGTTGAAACCGGGATTCATCTGAACAGCACACTTTTCCAGTGTGCCAGTGGCCATCAAAAGTGAGCATTTGCCTACTGAAGTTGGTTACGTTGCCGAACTGCAGTCAGGTCAAGACCCTGGTGAGGACAACGAGCACGCAGATGAGCTTCCCTGAGATGGTTTCTGACAGTTTGTGGAGAAATTCTTTGGTTGTGCAAACCCACGGTTCAATCTGCTGCCCAGGTGGCTGGTTTGACAATTCCGGTGAAGAAGCCAGATGTGAAGTTCCTGGGCTGGTGTTGTTACATGTGGTCTGTGGTTGTGAAGCCAGTTGGACGTGCTGCCAAATTCCTTACAATGACGTTGGAGGCAGCTTATGGTAGAGAAATGTACATTAAATTATCTTGCAACAGCTCTGGTGGACATTCCTGCAGTCAGCATGCCAATGTCATGCTCCCTCAAAACTTGACATCTGTGGCATTGTGTTTTGTTACAAAACTGCACATTTTAGAGTGCCATTTTATTGTTCACAGCACAAGATGCACCTGTGTAATGATCATGCTGTTTAATCAGCTTCTTGATACACCTCTCAGCTGGATGGATTATCTTGACAAAGGAGAAATGCTCACTAACAAGGATGTAAACAAATGTGTGCACACTTTGAGAGAAATAAGCTTTTTGTGCATTTGGAACATTTCTGGGATCTTTTATATCAACTCATGAAACATGGGATTAACACTTTACATGTTGTGTTTATATTGACTAAACTGAATAGTGTGCTTGTATACAACATTTTGATATGTTTTATACTGTTTAAACTTTGTCCATCTTAAATTTACTTTCATGGCATTTTCTCAAGGTTGTAAGGAGCCCCATTGTGACATCATCACTTCCAACATTCCATTCACTGTAAATGCAACTTGATGCAAATCAGCTACTTTGACCACTTTGCCAAAAACTTTTAAAAAGGTTAATGTATGAAATCTGTTATTCAAATCTGACATTTGAACAAAAATATCTTATTCCGATAAAAAGTTACCGCGGTTTTAGTAACCGTATCAACAACATTTTCTGTAACTTTCTATAAACATACATTTTGACCATTTCCCCAAACAGTTAGACAAAAAAATGTAGGGTATGAGGTCTTCGTCCACTTATCTGCTATTGAAATCTGGTCGCAGAACAAAAATACTGTATATTCTACGGGTCTAACGTTACAGCTGTTTTAGTAACTGCATTAACACATTTTCCCCAAACTTTTTCCAAACAACTGCCTTTTTGACCACTCCCCCAACAAGTCAGCTACTTACTACAACTACTGACCCACACAACCACAACTACTAACTTTTTTATTTACCTTTATTTAACTAGGCAAGTCAGTTAACAACAAATTCTTATTTACAATGATGGCCTACCGGGGAACAGTGGGTTAACTGCCTTGTTCAGGGACAGAATGACAGATGTTTACCTTCTCAGCTCGGGGATTCAATCCAGCAACCTTTCAGTTACTGGGCCAACACTCTAACCACTAGGCCACCTCCCTCCCCAAATGACCACAACTACTGACCACAACCACAACTACTGACCACAACTACTGAACCACACACCTACTTACCACAACCACACAACTACTGACCACACAACTACTTACCAAACTACTGACTACTCACTATTAAACCAAAAAGACTGATCAAACCTACGTTTTCAACTATAACCAGTCACCACCATTGCTACTGCAGACACTACCACTGCTATAACTTATTTCAATACATACATACTTTAAAACAAGCTAGCAAGCACACCACATTTTCTTCAGGAAATGTACTTTTGATTACTGTTAGTCTAAGAGTTTATTTATGAGATAGGTGTAGGTCTATCTATCAGTAGGTCTACATTCAAACCTATTATTCAACTACCAGAAAAATATTTTCAAAGAGCTGTCATGACTAAATGCACTATCATATTTCTCTCCCCAAGTAATAGCATAACTTTCTAATCATTATATCATTAAGCTAAAATCATACATAATTTATACTGATGGTTTTACAAAAGTAAAACGTGCACCTACTGTATTTATCTGAAACCCACAGCATGCATGCGTCAGAGTTTATTTGCTTTTCTAAGAGTGTTGTACACTTGATCATGATCCTTCTGACAGAAGATTGCTTTATCCTATGACTGTCTTCTTTCAGTTTTCACACGCAACAACTGCCCCACAATCCAAAGTAATAAGGTTGATATAGTAGTCTATAAAGTAATCAGACCAATTATTTTAGAAAATTTAACTTTGACTATACAGTATAACGGCTTTTAAAACAACTACCACAAAGATAATTTGAAAGAGTTGAAGCAAGTCCCACCAATTGTACTACATGTACAATTACCATCTAGTTGACTCTTAAAAAGCTAAAGTCTAGGTATCTTATTTTAATTAAATATATCAAGTATCGGAAACAAAATGACATTGCACATTACTATTAATATCCTCGCCCTTCCTGTCCAAATCATCCTAAAGTATCTCAAAATGACTTCTAGATGATTGTCATTATTTGGAAAATGCTAATATAGTTACCATTAACTTGCACAGATTTTTTTGCCCCAATTGTACTACTTTATTAAAAACTGATTACACATTTTAGAATAAGGCCATAACATACCAACATGTGTTATAAGTCAAAGGGGTCTGAATACCTTCCAAAGGCACTGAACAAAAACATAAAAGCAACATGTAGAGTTTTGGTTTCAAGAGCTGATATAAAAGATCCCAGAATGTTTCCATATGCACAAAAATATTATTTCTCTAAAATGTGCACAAATTTGTATTACGTCTCTGTTAGTGGACATTTATCCTTGGCCAAGATAACCCATCCACCTGACAGGTGTGGCATATCAAAAAGCTGATGAAACAGCATGATCATTACACAGGTGCACCTTGTGCTGAGGACAATAAAAGGCCACTGTCTGTTATAAAGCCCTTGTGTGTAAAAACACATTTTGATTGGCTGGGCCTGGCTCCCCAGTGGGTGGGCCTGGCTCCCAGTGGCTGGGCCTATGCCCTCCCAGGCCTACCCATGGCTGCGCCCCTGTCCAGTCATGTGAAACTATAGATTAGGGCTTAATTAATTCCTTTCAATTTACTGATTTCCTTATTTGAACTGTAACTCAGTTAAATTGTTGCGTTTATACAGTATATTTGTTCAGTATAGTATGTATATATAGTCTAGTGTGTGCATAGGGTCAGTGCAGATAATTCGGTTAACCATTCATTTACTATTTAGCAGTCTTATGACTATTTAGTAGTCATATAGCTTGGGGGTAGAAGCTGTCTCAGAGCCTGTTGGTCCAAGAGCCGATGTGTTGGTACCGTTTCCTGGACGAAAAAAGAGTGAACAGTCTATGGCTTGGGTGGCTAAAGTCTTTGGCAATTTTCCAGGCCTTTTTCTGAAACTGCCTGATATAGAGTAGAGGTCCTGCAAGGCAGGGAGCTGGGCACCAGTGATGTACTGGGCTCTCCACACCTCCCTATGTAGCGCTTCGCGGTCGAGGGCAGTGTATTTTCCATACCAAGCTGTGATGTAGCCAGTCAGATGCTGTAGATGGTGCAGCTGTAGAACTTTTTGTGGATCCGAAGGCCCATGCCAAATCTTTTCAGACTCCTGAGGGGGAAGAGGCACTATCGTACCATCTTCATAACTGTGCAGGTGTGTTTTCAAGCGATTGTTAAATACATTTTTACTATTCGGTTGTAATATCAAATTGCTATAGCTAATTCCCCTCTTCCTCTGTTTCTGAATTAATTTGAGGCTGTCTTTTTCTAGCTGGCAAAATAAGTGAGCTAGATTTCGTTTGTGTACTGCCATATGTCGATAACAGCCAAGTTTGTCACTGGTAGAGGGATAAAAACTCTAGATCAACTTTCCTTCACACACAGAGATGCGTAATGTACAAAGTTCTCCCCTGCCCTCCATTTGGCAAGTCGGACCATAACTTTAACTTCCTGATTCCTGCTTACAGGAAACATCCTCACTGAGCTAAAGGCTAGAGCTGCAGCTTTTAAGGAGCAGGACACTAATCCGGACACTTAAGAAATCCCGCTACAACCGCCGACGAACCATCAAACAGGCAAAGCGTCAATACAGGACTAAGATCGAATCCTACTACACTGCCGAGAGCTTCCCAGTGACGCAAGCCTACCAGATAAGCTAAATGCTTTCTATGCTCAGTTCAAGGCAAGCAACACTGAACCATGAGTGAGAGCACCAGCTGGTCCGGACGACTATATGACCACGCTCTCCGTCGCCAATGTGAGCAAGACCTTTAAATAGGTTAACATTCACAAAGCTACAGCGCCAGATGGATTACGATGACGTGTACTCAGTGTCTTCACTGATATTTTCAACCTCTCTCTGACCCAATCTGTAATACCTGCATGTTTCAAACAAACAACCATAGTCTCAGTGCTTAATAACACCAAGGTAACCTGTCTAAATGACTACCACCCCGTAGCATTCACATCTGTATCCATGAAGTGCTTTGAAAGGCTGGTCATGGCTCACAACACCATCATCCCAGAAACTCTGGAACCACTCCAATTCACATACTGCCCCAACAGATCCACAGATGACGCAATCTCTAGTGCACTCCACACTGCCCTTTCCCATCTGGACAAAAGGAACACCTACGTGAGAATGCTTTTCATTAATACAGCTCAGCGTTAAACACCATTGTGACCTCCAAACTCATCACTAAGCTAAGGACACTGGGACTGAACACCTCCCTCTGCAACTGGATCCTGGACTTCCTGGCGGGCCGCCCCCAGGGGGTGAGGGTAGGCAACAACACATCCACCATGCTGACCCTCAACACGGGGGCCCCTCACAAATGCGTGGCCCCTCACTACTCCAACAGAGGAAAGAATGAACTTTGTTTCATCTACTGCTGGTTTGACAATGTTCACTCAAATACGTTTTTCCACATAATTGATGAAATTAGATTTTTATTCTATAAAGATTGTAATTGTGTCAATATGTTGTGAATATTGTAGAAAAATCCTCAACGTGAAGTACAACCTGGTGCACACCAGCTTACCATGTGCAGTAGGCTCACCGTGTGAGTCATCAAAATTACATCTTGCAATCATTTCAGTGGAGCTGTGGGTCTCCTTGCCCCCCAGCAGCCAAATCAAATGCTCTGCACCATATTCTGATGTTTAATTTATAACCTATATTCAAGGACTGTGAGACAAATGTACAGGAATTATTTAGCCATTTAATTTTTTTCACATTATTGCTTTACAGTAAAATGCATCAGTTGGATATGTCCAGTACAGCAAGACAATACATTCATATAAGTTATACAGATGTCCTCGATAATTTTTTATAGTAACTAACTTTACATTAAATATACACTACATGACCAAAAGTATGTGGACACCTGCTAGTCAAATATCATGGACATTAATATGGAATTGGTGCCCGCTTTGCTGCTATAACAGTCTCCACTCTTCTGGGAAGGATTGCCACTAGATGTTTGAACATTGCTGCAGGGACTTGCTTCCATTCAGACACAAGAGCATTACTGAGGTCGGGCACTGATGTTGGGCGATTAGGCCTGGCTCGAAGTCGGCATTCCAATTCATCCCAAAGGTGTTCGATGGGGTTGAGGTCAGGGCTCTGTGCAAGCCAGTCAAGTTCTTCCACACTGATCTCGACAAACCATTTGTATATGGACCTTGCTTTGTGCACGGGGGCATTGTTATGCTGAAACAGGAAAAAGCCTTCCCCAAACTGTTGCCACAAAGTTGGAAGCACAGAATCGTCTAGAATGTTATTGTATGCTGTAGCATGAATATTTCCCTGCACTGGAACTAAGGGGCCTAGCCGAACTATGAAAAACAGCCCAAGACCATTATTTCTCCTCCACCAAACTTTACAGTTGGCACTATGCATTGTGGCAGATAGGAAAAATAACTGTCGTCCACCTAATTCAGAATCGTCCGTCAGACTGCCAGATGGTGAAGCGTGATTCATCACTCCAGGGATTGTGTTTCCACTGCTCCAGGGTCCAATGGCGGAAAGCTTTGGCATTGCTCATAGTAATCTCAGGATTGTGTGCAGCTGCTCGGTCATGGAAATCCATTTTATGAAGCTCCTGATGAAAAGTTATTGTGCTGACGTTGCTTCCAGAGGCAGCTTGGAACTCGGTAGTGAGTGTTGCAACCGAGGACAGACGATTTTGACCCACTTCAGCACTCGGCGGTCTTGTTCAGTGAACTTGTGTGTCCTACCACTTCGCGGCTGAGCCATTGTTGCTCCTAGACATTTCTACTTCACAATAACAGAAGTTAGTGTACCGGGGCAGCTCTAGCAGGGCAGAAATTTGATGAACTGACTTGTTGGAAAGGTGGCATCCTATGACGGTGCCACGTTGAATGTCACTGAGCTCTTCAGTATGGCCATTCTACTGCCAATGTTGTTTATGGAGATTGCATGGCGGTGTTCTCGATTTTACACACCTGTCAGCAACGGGTGTCGCTGAAACAGCCAAATCCACAAATTTGAAGAGGTGTCCACAGACTTTTGTGTATATATATATATATATTTATAATAGTGTATTATCATAATAATAATAATAATTATTATTATTATTAATATGATTATTATGTATTCCCATTTTTATTGGTTGACAAATGACTCCCACATCACATTGAGCTCACAGTGCATCTGGTCGCATTCATTCAAGAGAATTACATATGGTTCCACTCCGGTGTTCAGTAGTTATAGTTATTGTGTGTGTATGTGTGTGCAACATTTTCATAGTGCAAACAAATTGTGCAAAGAGCAAAAAATACCGTAAACCTCAATCTAACAGCGTGACAAAATGTGAAACTTCTTCACCATCAAGTGACATTTTGACCCTAATAAGAAATTATTAATTAACAATCACAGCAAAATATCAACTTATTTATTATCAAAACGACATTAGACATGTCATTAATGTTATCTGGACTATTATTTTAGCAAAATTACTGTAAATTTGCATATTTTGTAAAAAGAAAACATATGTCCTTTATATAATGTGCAGATTTTTTCCAAAGTACAATTCCACCTTAGTACTGAAAAGCTCATTTACCATTTTACTAAAGTATCATTTAGTTTTCAGTTTTTTTAAGAAAATATAAATGTGGTAAAATTGACTGCCATTTAAAGGGGCAGTACACCAACATTTGAAATAATTTAACCCTGAAAGACATTGACCAAAACTATGGCTTCGTTTTCTTTAATTACTTAGCACACAGCCAGCGTTAGCATTTATGTGAGTGAAACAATGGGAGTGGTATGGGCTATGGTAGCATGCTTCAAAAAGCATGCCCCCAATCCTTTAAGTTACTTTAAACCAAAGGGTATAGCATTTAGAATATCATAACACCTTGCACATAAAGTATATTGGAGGTTATTATAGGAATTCTGGTATTTATAATATTTTCAGTAGAATATTTTTTGGGGGAGAATACACACCAATATTATTAATAGAACCTCACAATAAGATGCAGAGCATTCAATTTGCCTGCTGGGGGGGGGGGGGGGGGGGGCAAGGAGACCCCCAGCTCTGCTAAAACCATGACAACTGTGTGCCATTTCAAAGGGATTGTTAAATACATGTTAACTATTTGGTTGCAATATCATCACCTCTTGAAGAGCAGTCAGAACTACACATTTCAGATTATTCCATGCAAAACAATTGATGACATTTAGCTCTATCAGAGTTATACAGCAAGTAGCTGCCTGCTTTTCATGATCAGTGACCATCAATTGATCATGTCATTTCAGATATATTGTGAGTCTAACCTCATGTATCTCAATATTGGCCACCATTAATTAGATATGACTGATATAAAATATAAGTGAACTATACCTGACAAGTATGAGTGGTTTAGGTTCATTTCCCATCCTTTGTGGGGTCTGCCTGTCAATCAGCAGAAGGGCGCATTTGCCAATGTACTGTCAGTTAGCTGAGAATGTTTACTTTGCAAGCTACCGGTAGAAATGTTGTACAGTTGGCTAAACATAGTGATAAGTAGACCTAATGTACTTTTTTCTCCAACCAACATAGGCCTACCTAGCGAAGTTGGCTACCATTATCCTCTTTTCAACATTGTTTTTACGTGTTTAATCACGATTGCTGCTGACAGATAGGATAGGCTATATTAATGGACCATGTCAGATTGGCTAGCTAGCTAAGAATAGATCACGTCAATATGGATAGTTAACAAGCTAACTTTCAGGGGATAAACTAGATGGCTGTATATCCAAATATGTGACTTGTTTCAGGAAACTAGGCATATGTCGTGCGTCACTGCTTCCCAGGAAAGGCATTTGAACGTAAAAATCAAAACTTATTTTTTGGCAGAAATGCCTTCTGGAACATGCAAACTTTAATGTGCCTTAATAACAAACTTGTATGCCATCTGTAAATACAAATACAATTGTTAAATTACGAGCCTAGTTGGTTTAACCACAGAAAAAGACAAGAACCTTCCCGCTAGCCATGATTGGCTGAGATAATGGATGGGCTGGAATTGCCGAGAGATGAGTTTGGATTGGTCTGCCATGTAGCTCGCTTCTGTCTATAACATGAGCTGGTCAGTATGTGTAGGTAATCCTTTCCAACGCTTAATAAAATAAAATAAATCACGTAGTAGAATTGCAAAATTATGTGTTTACCAGAAACAGTAATGTGAAGAACATGACCTGTACCAAAGTCAAATTATTATTTAACGTTAGGCCAACGAGACAGTGTCCAAGTTCAAAAATGATCTGGTAGAAAGATATTTTCTGTAATTGGCTCGCCGTTAACTTGTAAATAATGATCTTGTTGTGAGTTTATTTTCCTTAATTATATAGACAAAAGAGATAAAGTGAAGACGTTGTCAACAATATGATATGGTCATTATTTGAACTGGCTAGCAAGCTAACATCAGCTAGCTAGCTAACTAACATAACATCAGCTAGCAAGCCAGAAAGAACCAAACATGGTTTAGAAAGTTGCTTTAAGTTGCCTGGTTTGCTAGATTGACATATACATACATTTTTAAACGGGTGGGTTTATTGGTGTTAAACTACATTAGTTATGCTAATTTGGACCACCAGGCTGCTGATGTCATGCAGCCTGTAGTTTTTGTGTTCATACTTCAAATTTTGCTACATAAGACTGAATCAAGCCGGTCGGTCACATACTTATTGATTTGCTTGCCATCTATAGTGGAGATGACAGTAGTCTAATTGACAACTTTACCAGGACGAGGACTTGCCAATGTCAAGCTCTTTCAGAAAAGCCTCATCTCTGATGAAGCAAGCTAAATTACACGTTGTTTGCTTATCTAGCTACATGCTACATGGATAGGCTACCCTCACGTATCTGAAAATACATGATCAATTGATGACAAGCATGCAGTTACTTGCTGTATAACTCTGATAGAGCTAAATGTGGAATAACGGACATGTGTAGTTCTAACTATACTCTTCAAGAGGTGATGATATTAAAACCAAATAGTTATAAAATGTATAAAGCAATCCCTTGAAAACAGAAAGTAGTTGTCAATGGTTTTAGCGGAGCAGGCAAATCAAACGCTATGCACCTTGTGACGTTTTATTGATAACGACCTATACAGCACTATGTGTACATTCAGAGGGTAACTGGTTTCTGTACTACAGTTTTACCAAGTAACAAGTACACTGACAGTGAGCTGCTTCGACTGCAAATAAGCAAATATCGAAGTTCATTTAGATGTTGTACACGGTCATACCTAGTTATAACCATAGGCGAGTGAGTACATAAGGCCCCCCTCCACCCTCTGATGATATGTAGAAACCTGGAGACAGGTTTTCCCTAGAATAACAACTTTTCAGAGAATATACACCAATACAGCTCTCTATGTAGATTCAGAGTGTATCCGAGTTCTGTATTGTTAAGTATTTATATCTTTGGCAGACTTTGTATACCACTGGCAGATTTTTATATGCACAAAAATAAGGTAATTTGGGTTTTGTGGTATATGTGGTATAGAAAAGTACAATCTTAGGTGAGTACATGGGAAGCTATATGTCTGCAGGTGATCTGTCTATCTGGTCAAAATCCATGATACAGGTCCCCCTCCACCCTCTGGTGGTGTGGATAACTTGTTACCATGTCTCCAGAGAAAACTAGATTCAAATAAAAGGTCCCATTTATCAAATTACTATAAGCAGACTTAGGTGTTTTTGACTGGGGTCTTTTAAAAAGTCCATATTCATACATAAACACGAAAACAATTATTTAGATTTAAGAACATGTTGATCGACAAAGTCATGAAATATTTGACAATGAACCCAGTCAGTAGCTTGAGGGTTAAACCATGTGTGTTATAAAGAGGCGGAATATTTAACTAGTTTAATTACCCGAGCAATACATAAAGTGGTCTCTTTATACACACATTGTTGAAGAAAAGTTTTTTAAATTGTCACTCTCAGATTATGAGGTTTATGGTATTTTTGTTGTCTTTGCACTATGATACGTTTCAAATTAAATCACACTACCAGATTATAATTAACAAGGCCTGAGAGGGTGTGGTATATTAGCCAATATACCACGGCTAAGGGCTGTTCTTACGCTTGACGTGAAGTGGAGTGCCTGGATACAGCCCTTAGCTGTGGTATATTGGCCATATTCCACAAACCCCCGAGGTGCCTTATTGCTATTATAAACTGGTTACCAACATAAATAGAACAGTAAACAAGTATTTTTGCCTCACACCAGTGGTATATTGCCTGATATACACACAGCTAAATGCTGTTTTAGCCAATCAGCATTCAGGACCCAAACTACTCAGTTGATAATGAGGTTTACGGTAATTGTTACACTTTTTATAATTATTTCGCACTAAGTAAATGTTGCCCTGGGTGTATGGGGCTATGTGTGCTCTTTTATTTTGTACAACATGGTTTCTATGTATTTTTAATGCAGAGCTATGGCATGATTTATGGTATCTGAATTCAACTTATTTTTTTTAAAAAGTGATTGATAATAAACGTTTGTGGCAGATAAACTGGCAATATGTGTGGATGTGTGTGTTGGATGAGTTTAAATAGTCAAACAGTAGGAGCAGTGTGAGCTGCTGTGCTGTTACTTTCAGGACCTGGCAACCAGTGCCCAATTCCAAGGCAACCCCTAGACCCTATGCTCTATTCGCTTGTGGAGATCCAAGGATTTTATTGGTATTGTTACATTCCCCAATAAATAAATACAAATCGTTGCTCAAAAGAAATAGGGAACGAACAACTGAGCCGCTGACAACCAGAGCGAAACAGTTTTGGTTTCAAAGTGTGTTTTGAAAGGCATCAATGTGGGTGCTGGCCAAGCAAACCACCCGAGTAGCATCTTAGCACCCACTAGACTTGCCTGATATCAGACAAATTAAAGGAAGAAAACACACACAACTTAGGTGAGACACAAGATACAGTAAAAAGCTTTGTTTACAACCTTAAAGAGGAATAGCTAAACGGCAGTGGAGGCTGGTGGGAGGAGCTATAGGAGGACATTGTACTGGCTGGAATGGAATAAATGAAACGGTATCAAACATAGAAACCACGTTTGAAACCGTTCCATTTATTCCAATCCAGGCATTACAATGACCCCGTCCTCCTATAGCTCCTCCCACTAGCCTCCACTGCTAAACAGCCGTATAGCTCTTCCAACATCTCCATTTCCACTGGAACACTGTGCCAGCACAGGTGAAACTATTGGCTGATTAACAAGGCGACAGGTGCAACACATCCTGACCAACAAGGATGATTCCAATCAGGGCAAGCCACACCCAAACAGAATCAACCCTCGAAATCGAGCAAAATCCCAAAGCCTATAACAGTATTAGCACAAAATAGTGAAACTTACACTGAACCTGGACGTTAGGTGGCTATGTGGAGCTATTACTGATTGCTTACACCTGTCTAACCCTCTCAGATCTCCACAAGTGCATAATGTGTAGGATCTAGGGGTCCATTTGGGATTGGTCCAAGGACACGACCACACAGGTGTTAACCCAAACCCACTACTTAAAACCAATGACAAACAAACGGAAATGTACAATGGAAAACAAACCCCCAAAAACTTTTGACATTGAATCAACTCAGGTATATGCTTGTTCTTTTGACCCAAAAAGCTGTTCAAAAATGTACAGTTCAAGTCGGAAGTTTACATGCACTTAAGTTATTAAAACTCGTTTTTCAACCACTTCACAAATTTCTTGTTAACTTGCATGAGTTAACAATACATTTTCCCAACAATTATTTACAGATTATTTCACTGTATCACAATTCCAGTGGGTCAGAAGTTGACATATACTAAGTTGACTTTGCCTTTAAACAGCTTGGAAAATTCCAGAAAATTATGTCATGGCTTTAGAAGCTTCTTATAGGCTACTGCACATGGGGACAAAAAAATGTCCTCTGGTCTGACAAAAATAGAACTGTTTGGCCATAATGACCATCGTTATGTTTGGAGGAAAAAGGGGGAGGCTTGCAAGCCAAAGAACTCTATCCCAACTGTGAAGCACGGGGGTGGCAGCATGTTGTGGGGGTGCTTTGCTGCAGGAGGGACTGGTGCACTTCACAAAATAGATGGCATCATGATGGAAAATGTGGATATATTGAAGAAACATCAAGACATCAGTCAGGAAGTTAAAGCTTGGTCACAAATGGGTCTTCCAAATGGACAATGACCCCAAGCATACTTCCAAAGTTGTGTCAAAATGGTTTAATGACCACAAAGTCAACTAATTGGAGTAGCCATCACAAAGCCCTGACCTCAATCGTATAGAAAATTTGTGGGCAGAACTGAAAAAGCGTGTGCGAGCAAAGAGGCCTACAAACCTGACTCAGTTACACCAGCTCTGTCAGGAGGAATGGGCCAAAACTCACCAACGTATTGTGGGAAGCTTGTGGAAGGCTACCCAAAACGTTTGACCTAAGTTAAACAATTTAAAGGCAATGCTACCAAACACTAATTGAGTGTACGTAAACTTCTGACCCACTGGGAATGTGATGAAAGAAATAAAAACTGAAATAAATAATTCTCTACTATTATTCTGACATTTCACATTCTTAAAATGAAGTGGTGATCCTAACTGACCTAAGACAGGGAATTTTTACTAGGATTAAATGTCAGGAATTGTGAAAAACTGAGTTTAAATGTATTTGGCTAAGGTGTATGTAAACTTCCGACTTCAAATGTACATATGAACCACGGGGTCTGAAATGATTGACACCCTTGATAAAGATGAGAAAAAAATACTGTATAAAATAAATAATTCAAATACTGAGCTATATTGTATTCAAACAAATAATTGGGAGATTATGATTTTATACTAATATACTACCAATTTCTCAGAGAAAGATTTTGTTTAACAAGTCATATTTATTGATGAAAATAGTAGGGGTCCAATTTTACCGTTAAAAAACCTGCTTCATTCTAACAGGAGGCTGAAACTTTGCCGCAAGTGGATGTTCCAGCAAGCCAATAACCCCAAGCACACAAAATCCACAAATAAAATGGTTAAATCGGCCCCAAAATCTACATTTTGCTATTGCCATCTCTTGCCATCTCGTCTCCGGACTTGAAACCCATTGAAAACCTGTGGTTTGAATTGAAGAGGGCAGTCCATAAGCGCAAAGGATATCAAGGATATGGAAGGATACTGTGTGGAGAAATGGTCTATTATTCCTCCCAATGTGTAGAAAAAGTCTGTGCCATTATCCTCACAAGGTGAAGTATTGAAAACAGGGGTGTCAATCATTTTGACCCCTACCCTTTGATGAAAAAATATATATTACTTGCTAAACAAAATCTCTTTCTCTGAGCAATTATATTAGTATAAAACCACATCATTTACTTTTCTTTTGCATACAATATAGCTCAGTATTTTAATTATTTATTTTATACTGTTATTTTTTTCAAGGCTGTCAATCATTTCGGGCCCCACTGTATGTACAGTTAATAAGGAAGAACGAAAAGATTGAGAATGCAACAATCGTTAACAAGAAGGAAACAATGAGAATCAAATTCAAATGGCACTAGTAGAGAATACTTTTTCACTCTTCTACAGGGAAAAGACCCACTGGGGGGCATACAGTGCAGTGAGGGTAACTGCTATAAATTGATAGTCGAGCGGGGTGGAGGACACACGATACGGGTAGCATTGATGGCATTGGGATGTGATGAGGAGGATGGGGGGGTTGAGAGTCTTGAGGACCTATGTGGTCACCTTCTTCCAAGAGAACGCAGCTAGAGTCAAAAACCTCCCCCGGGAGTAGCAGCTTAGGGGTCCAACTCCTAAAATTTCTGCTACTCAGGTTCATCACACACACACAGATGAGATCTCATCTCACAAAGTTGTCTTTCCTGGAGGAGAATTTCCAGAAAGGTCAGAGGACACTGGACTAAACCATCTGTAGCCTGGGGGGTGTTTCCCAGCATCCCGGCTGGTGTCCTTCCCCTCTGGTCTTCAGGTAGAGTTGGTGGTTGAATAATGCCCTTGTGCCAGGAGGGTCGGACTCCCCGCACACACAGAATCCCCCATTCCAGAACGTTCCATCCATGTCCTCTGGCTCGGTTCCTCAGCTGTCATTCACACAAGCGAGCTCAAATGTTCTCCTAACATTATGGCAACCTCCATAGGGGCCCTTCTAATTCCAACACACAGAACGCATAACATTGAGATTGCATATACAAGTACCTGCTGCCAACACAAAAAGGGAAGGTCATGTTTTCGTCATTAACACTCCCCTATTAAAGCAAATCTTTCCAGCTTATTGTAGACTCAGTCTCCGCAGATGTTTTTGCATGATGTCAAATGTCTCAGATTGCAGTAGCTTGTAGCTGCCGTTTTTTGTAAAGTGGGTGGGGGGTGGCAGCCACGCACGCACACCCCTCAGCCTATCACTTTTCGTACTGCCGAGGAGCCTGCGTTTATACTCCCAGTAAGTACAATGCACTGCAGACAGACTGTTGTGTGCTCACGGGTGTGCCCCCACCCCCACGCACGCACACTCACATATAATGTACATACATACACTCAAAGGAAGCACTAGTTGACTCAGACTGAGAGGACGGCCTTGCTTGTTTTAAAGTGCATTATCTACATGTAATTAACATTGAGCTAACACCACCAATGGCGCCACCTACTGGAACTTCAGAGGCTTCAAATATTCCCTGATAACCAAACAGCTGTGGTTGCTTAAGACCCCTGCCATGCACAGACAGATCAGAGTGAGGGGGCAGCATTGCCCCCTAGTGGTCAAAGGGGGGGTCAATGACAGAAGATGAGAAGAACAGACCGATTCAGATCACCTGTGATGCAATACACATTTCTCCATGCTGTTGTGCGAAGATGTCCTAATATGGACACCATTCCAAAGATGACACCGTATCCCCCCGTTCAGTGACGTATCTGTCGCATCTCCCCAAGATCCGGTGTGAGTCGTTTCTCTCTTTAGTGTTTTGCAGTTGGAGGGTGTGTGTGAGAGATATCAGTCTCTGATGGAGGAAAAAAAACAACAGCTGAACTTTCAGCACAACGGGTTATAGAGTCGCCTCCATCAGCCAGACGCCCTCCCTTCGAGGGGGGCCAAATCTCCTTACAGCAAAAAGCATTTTCTCCGTGCGCAATTCCTTTCTGTGAAACAGGCAATGTCCTTTATGATTGCAACAAGCTCTCCTCTACATATTTCATGGTCGTTTTTAAACTCCCGTTTGAAAAACAAAAACCCACACGATACAAAAAGAAAATGAAAAAAAAATACATGTTTACAAGTTTAACAATGTGCAGTGTTGCAACTATACATCATATGCGCTCTTCTTTCAGTCTCAGCTTTGAGTTGACCACGTACTCATTTTACATAAAGATTCCTGACAAAATGTCCTTCTTAAGAGGTGATGAAGTGAAGAGTAAAAGAGTAGTAGATTGAGGATTGAAAGGTGAATGTCTGGTGCAGAGGGGTGGGACGTAGCGATGTGGAAACAGGAAACTATCACAGCTTGGACCATGTCAGAGGGGTCCAGGCCAGAAAGAGTAGAAGAGCTGCCCAAAAAAAGTTCCTCCTCCAAAGGGTGGGGGCACAAGCGGGATTTGGGGGAGAGGTAGAGATTGAGGGCGAGGTCGTGTTTTCTTCCTAGGGTCTTTGGGTAGATCTGTGGTGTGGGGTAGGGAGGATAAGAGAAGAGGTTTTGATGGGGGAGAGTGGGAGAAATGGTTGAGTGTCAATGTTGGGGTTTACGACTAACCCTAACCTGAGGTATGTGTGGGTTCTTGTGAGAGGGAGACTAAGTAGTGTAGGATCCCCTTAAGTCAAAAGCCTTTGATGAAATGCTAATGAAAGCACAGTAAGACTAGAGATAGTTGGAGGGGGTAAATGGAAAACAGATTAGTCTGACACTGGGTCCTGTCTGTTGGATGTGAGAGGGGAGGACGTTTGAGGCATGGAGAGGCGTCCATCCACTCCTCAGAACAAAGCCTCATGGGAAAGCGAGTCCAAGCACAGGGAGAGACAGATTTAAAGACAATGAGCAGATCAAGAGGTCAACAGGTCTGTTATGACAATGAAAGATGGAGTCAGACAGACAGGAGTTTCAGTTACAAGGTTTAGTAATGTAGTGGATGACGGCGAAGAAGGTTGATTGTGATTGGTCGCTCTCTGGGATTGAGGGGATGGAGCTTCCTGATTCAGAGGTCAGCGTGGGTGGGCAGGGTCTAGCTACTCCTCCATGCACATTGGCAGGTTGACGAAGGTGAACACGTTGTACTCGATCATGATGGAGAAACACAGGAAGACAGCGTAGAGGACCAGCGTGTAGATACCCAGCTTCAGATCCAGCTTCCAGTGGTTCACGTGGATCCCCCCCACCTGCAGAGGTGGAACACATACACAGCACACCATACTTAGTGTGTTTCTCTGCCCAGGCGTAGCTGACGCATGCAAGATCATACAATGCCTTATCTTTCAATGCCTTGAAATTACGTATCAGCTAACCCCATCATATGTTATAGCAAACTGATGGCCGACTGTCGATGACATGGCACGCAAACATTGGTTGATGCATGCAACGTCCGAGCAGGGGAACGCGACCATAGTCAAAGGTACATCGGACCTCTGTATGTACACCTGACTAGTGGTTGATGGTTCATCAAGAAATTACTGGCAACACTTTTGTTCATCCGTCTCTGCCACACACACACGCATGTGCAAGAAGGCACGCGAACGCATACACACACGGTTTGGAATGGGACAGAAATATTTACATTTATAAAATGTTCTAAATTGCTATACTTTATTTCAGCATATTATCTTCTCTTTTTTTTTTAAATAGGAAACTATTATCTAATTAAATTTAAAGACACCTGTTAATGTAATTAATCAAATGATGACTTCCATTCGTGTAATTGAGCTTATCAGACACTTTTTTCAATAACACCAATTTATCACTTCAAGCTGCAATATGTAACTTTTTGGGCGACCGACCAAATTCACATAGAAATATGTGTTACAGATCTGTCATTATCATTGAAAGCAAGTCTAACAACCGGTAGATATGTTCTATGTGCTATTGTTCTATGTGTCCTGTTCTTCAGTTTCGTTTTTTGTGTCTTTGACTTTTGCTTTTGCACACCAGCTTCAAACAGCTGAAAACACAATATTTGTGGCTATAGAAAACATATTTCACAGCGCTTTAGACGGTACAATGATCATCTACACGATACTTGCTTTTTTGTCACATACTGTACAGTGCCGTGAAAAAGTATTTACCCCCTTTCTGATTTTCTATACTTTGCATATTTTTAATACTGAATGTTATCAGATCTTCAACCAAAACCTAATATTAGATAAAGGGAACCTGAGTGAACAACACAACAATTACATAATGATTTAATTTATTTAATAAACAAAAGTTATGCAACACCGAAAGCCCCTGTGTGAAAAAGTAATTTCCCCCTTACACTCAATAACTGGTTGTGCCACCTTTACCTCCAATGACTCCAACCAAACGCTTCTTGAAGTAGTTGATCAGTCTCTCACATCGCTGTGGAGGAATTTTGGCCCACTCTTCATGCAGAACTGCTGTAACTCAGCGACACTTGTGGGTTTTCAAGCATGAACTGCTCATTTCAAGTCCTGCCACAGCATCCCTTACAAAAAAAATATTGCAGTTTTGAAAATGCAGTAAAAGTGCAGTAATTGCAGAATAACTGCAGTTATAGTTTAGTGTAACTGCTGTTCAACTACAGTATAACTGCAGTTACAATGCAAAATTATTGCAGTAAAAAAACTTTGGACGCAGTATTTGCAGCATACTGCAGTGATACTGCTCTCTGACTGCACTCTTTTTTTCGTAAGGGACCTCAATTGGGATTAGGTCTGGACTTTGACTAGGCAATTCCAAAACTTGCTTTTTAGCCATTTTCATGTAGACTTGATTGTGTGTTTTGGATCATTGCCTTGCTGCATGACCCAGCTGCACTTCAGCTTCAGCTCACAGACGTATAGCCTGACATTCTCCTGTAGAATTCTCTGATATAGAAGGAACCAGGAATTCTGCTCTGTAAGGCAAGTTGTCCAGGTCCTGAGGCAGCAAAGCATCCCCAAACCATCACAGTCTACATGAAAGTGAGTAAAAAGCAACACATTTGAAGTTTTGGAATGGCCCAGAGCTAATCCCAATTGAGATGTTGTGGCAGGACTTGAAATGAGCAGTTCATGCTTGAAAACCCACAAATGTTGCTGAGTTAAAGCAGTTCTACATGCATGAATGGGACAACATTCCTCCAGAGTGATGTGAGAGACTGATCAACAACTACAGGAAGCATTTGGTTGCAGTCATTGCAGCTAAAGGTGGTACAACCAGTTATTGAGTGTTACGGGGCAATTACTTTTTCACAGGGGAATTGGGTGCTGCATAACTTTATTAATTAAATATATAAAATATGTATACATTTTTTTTGTTATTTGTAAACTCAGGTTCCCTTTATCTAATATTAGGATTTGGTTGAAGATCTGATAATTCAGTATCAAATATGCCAAAATAGAGAAAATCTGAAAGGGGCAAATACTTTCACGGCACCTTATACTGAAATGCAGTGAACCATTTGAACTTGAGCAACCAGGAAATGAGCGATTTCTGTATAGTGCCTCTTTAAATTGAACATACACACAGAAGAGTTTGCAACAAAACAGTAGCATTATCCATATCCACAAAACAGAACCATTCCAATAAAAAAATCTAAGGCCACACAGAGGTGCAAGAACACAGATTAAATTGTATATGCATTCATGAACTGTCTGTTTTTGTCCGTCAACTCAAAGTTGCATATGTACATTAAAAAAAAAAAATTACATTTATTTAACTAGGCAAATCAGAACAAATTCCTATTTTCAAGGCGTGTTTTTTGTGTGGACAATCTTCTCCGTTGTCTATCATCAGCCGACGGATGACTCCCTTTGAAAAAACATTGGTTCCATAGCCTAATACACTGACAGACTGTTCAGTGGCAGAGACATAGATACTGTAGTCTCTATACACAGTAAGACTTGTCAGTAGTATAATGTAATGCATGTATAATATATGCCATTAAGCAGATGCTTTTATCCAAAGCAACTTAGCCATGCGTGCATAAATGTTTTACTTATGGGTAGTCCTGGGAATCGAACCCACTATCCTGGCGCCACAAACATCATGCTCTATCAACTGAGCTACAGAGGACAGAATCGTCTCACCGTTAAAGCCACAGAACCCAGCAGCAGCACCACAGAGTAGAGAAGTCCTCGACTGTTGATAATGACCTAGAGGGGAACTCATAGTTAACATTACATGGGGAATATTTAAAAATACTATTAACTTAATGTACAGTTGAAGTCGGAAGTTTACATACACCTGAGCCAATTACATTTAAACTCAGTTTTTCACAATTCCTAACATTTAATCCTAGTAAAAATTCCCTGTCTTAGGTCAGTTAGGATCACCACTTCATTTTAAGAATGTGAATGTCAGAATAAAAGTAGAGAGAAGGATTTATTTCAGCTTTTATTTCTTTCATCACATTCCCAGTGGATCAAAAGTTTACATACACTCAATTACTATTTGGTAGCATTGCCATTAAATTGTTTAACTTGGGTCAAACATTTCGGGTAGCCTTCCACAAGCTTCCCACAATAAGTTGGGTGAATTTTGGCCCATTCCCCCCAACAGAGCTGGTGTAACTGAGTCAGGTTTGTAGGCCTCCTTGCTCGCACACGCTTTTTCAGTTCTGCCCACAAATTGTCTGTAGTATTGAGGTCAGGGCTTTGTGATGGCCACTCCAATACCTTGACTTTGTGGTCCTTAAACCATTTTGCCACAACTTTGGAAGTATGCTTGGGGTCATTGTCCATTTGGAAGACCCATTTGTGACCAAGCTTTAACTTCCTGACTGATGTCTTGAGATGTTTCTTCAATATATCCACATTTTCCATCCTCATGATGCCATCTATTTTGTTAAGTGCACCAGTTCCTCCTGCAGCAAAGCACCCCCACAACATAATGCTACCACTCCCGTGCTTCATGGTGGGATGGTGTTCTTCGGCTTGCAAGCCTCCCCCTTTTTCCTCCAAACATAACAATGGTCATTATGGCCAAACAGTTCTATTTTTGTCAGACCAGAGGACATTTCTCCAAAAAGTACAATCTTTGTCCCCATGTGCAGTTGCAAACCGTAGTCTAGCTTTATGGCTGTTTTGGAGCAGTGGATTCTTCCTTGCTGAGCGGCCTTTCAGGTTATGTCGATATAGGACTCGTTTTACTGTGGATATAGCTACGTTTGTACCCGTTTCCTCCATCATCCTCACAAGATCCTTTGCTGTTGTTCTGGGATTTATTTGCACTTTTCGCGCCAAAGTACATTAATCTCTAGGAGACGGAATGCGTCTCCTTCCTGAGCGGTATGACGGCTGCGTGGTCCCATGGTGTTTATACTTGCATACTATTGTTTGTGCAGATGAACGTGGTACCTTCAGGCGTTTGGAAATTGCTCACAAGGATGAACCAGACTTGTGGAGGTCTACAATTTGTTCTGAGGTCTTGGCTGATTTCTTTTGATTTTCCTATGAAGTCAAGCAAAGAGGCACTGAGTTTGAAGGTAGGCCTTGAAATACATCCACAGGTACACCTCCAATTGACTCAAATGATGTCCATTAGCCTAACAGAAGCTTCTAAAGCCATGACATAATTTTCTGGAATTTTCCAAGCTGTTTAAATGCACAGTCAACTCAGTGTATGTAAACTTCTGACCCACTGGAATTGTGATACAATGAGCTATATGTGAAATAATCTGTCTGTAAACAATTGTTGGAAAAATTACTTGTCATGTACAAAGTAGATGTCCTAACCGACTTGCCAAAACTATAGTTTGTTAACAAGAAATTTGTGGAGTGAAAAACAAGTTAATGACTCCAACCTAAGTGTATGTAAACTTCCGACTTCAACTGTATAGATTAAAGCAATATTCAAAATTATAAAAGTTGGCCCAACTCACGGGGTGCGTCTCAATAGTCTTAACTGGCTTCCTCTCTGGCCAAGAGTATGCGTTATACTATTGAGATGCACCCCTAGTTGAAGTGTGGGAGAGGAGGAGAGAGCTGGAGAAACAGTAGGGTCACGGACTCAATCACACAGTACTGAAACACTTGTTATTTAGTCCGTAACAAATGTGTTATTCCCTCTCCAACACATGACTGATGAACACTTCCAACTCAAGTGCTCAGAGTCAACATCACTTGACTTCATTTCAGTGCATACGCTTCCTGAAAGATGACTACTAAACTACACGTATTTACAGTGCACATTGAGTTACAAAGTTGTACGTCAAGCAAAGCAGTAATCTCTCAATGCTCCCTACAAGAAAAGCTGTCCCCTATGCTCCAGGGTGAAGGTACAGATCTAGGATCAGCTTCCCAACCTTAAACATTTGTGGGGGAAATGCTATACTGATCCAAGATCAGCGACAAGGGGCAACTGAACCCTACTCCGTTCCCTATAGCTGTTCTTACCTCAGAGCCGTAGTTGACCGCCATGGTCTGTAGCGCCCAGGGCAACCCCAGCCCAACCAGGATATCAAACACATTACTGCCAATGGTGTTGGACACAGCCATGTCACCCATTCCTAAACAGAAATAGTTGTCATTCAAAATACAAGTATTTTACATAAAAGCAACATTCAGAATTAACTTTGAAAAGCCTTAAAACAAGATTATTGCCAAAGATGGTACAGTCCAAAGATACCTTTTGTTTTTCAATGAGTAGGTGCCCTTGATTTCCATCCTCACCAACCGTTAAAGGGAAATTACAGAAAGTAGAGTTGTACCTTGCCGAGCAACGATGAGACTGGCGATGCAGTCTGGTACACTAGTGCCCGCTGCCAGGAAAGTTATGCCCATAATGACGTCTGGGATGCCAAGGGTGTAGCCGATGATGGTGACCTGTGACCACACACACACATTACAACTGATAAGTGACCAGAACAGCCAGACACAACTCCCACACACACCCCTCCTCCACACCACACACAGTCTTGTACAGCTGACCTTGTGGGGACATTCAAAATCATATATTTTCCATAAACCTAACCTGCACTCTTACCCCTAACCTTAATCCTGACCTTAACCCAAAAGCCTTAGCCCTAACCCTAAACGTAATTCTAACCTTAACACTAATTCTAACCTGAACCGTAAACCCCCTATAAATAGCAATTGACCTCGTGGGGACTAACAAAATGTTCCCAGTTGGTCAAATTTCTGTTTGTTTAATATTCTAGTGGGGACTTCTGGTCCCCACAAGAATAATTAAACACGTTCACTACTGTACCCTGAGACTCACCATCCAGACCATGAAGTAAGAGAAGACGGCAATCCAGACAGTGGAGAGGATAAAGGAGAGCATAAAGAACTTCTCCCATCGAGGCTTGGCACAGTTGGGGATGGTGAAGAACAGAAGGAGCAGCAGGGGCCACGCGATCAGCCACTTGCACTTGCTGCTGATGCCCACTGTAGGATTGAAGGGGCAGGTAAAATCAACCATATGTATTTATAAAGGCCCATTTAATATGATATCAAGTCAAAGTGCTTTAAAGTAACAAAGCCCAGAATTCCAAAGAGCAAGCAGGAGCACAGTGGCGAAGAACAACTCCCTAGGAGGACGTACAACTCATTCTAGTACAGTGTTCTGGTCCTGGAAAAACTAGGTCAAATCTAATTTTACTGGTCACGTACACATATTTTGCAGATGTTATTGCAGGTGTAGCAAAATGTGTGTGTTCTCCAACAGTGCAGCACCCACAATACCACATAATGACAAAGTGAAAACATTTTATTTTTACTGAAATACCTTATTTACATAAGTATTCAGACCCTTTCCTATGATAATCGAAATTGAGCTCAGGTGCATCCTGTTTCCATTGATCATCCTTGAGATGTTTCTACAACATGATTGGAGTCCACCTGTGGTAAATTCAATTGATTGGACATGATTTGGAAAGGCACACCTGTTTATAAGGTCCCACAGTTGGCAGTGCGTGTCCGAGCAAATGAGGTCAAAGGAATTGTCCGTAGAGCTCAGAGACAGGATTGCTTCAAGGCACAGATCTGGGTAAGGGTGCCAAAACATTTATGCAGCATTGAAGGTCCCCAAGAACATATCATAAGGTGAATGCACCAATTTGTACGTCGCTCTGGATAAGAGCGTCTGCTAAATGACTTAAATGTAAACAGTGGCTTCCATCATTCCTAAATTGAAAAAGTTTGGAACCACCATGACTCTTCCTAGAGCTGGCCGCCCGGCCAAATTGAGCAATCGGGGGAGAAGGGCCTTGGTCAGGGAGGTGACCAAGAACGCGATAGTCGCTCTCACAGAACTCCAGAGTTCCTCTGTGGACACCATCTCTGCAGCACTCCACCAATCAGGCCTTTATGGTAGAGTGGCCAGACAGAAGAGACTCATCAATAAAAGGCAACTGACATCCCGCTTGGAGTTTACCAAAAGGCATCTAAAGGACTCGCAGACGATGAGAAACAAGATTATCTGGTCTGATGAAACCAAGATTGAACTCCTTGGCCTGAATGCCAAGCTTCACATCTGGAGGAAACCTGGCACCATCCCTACGGTGAAGCATGGTGGTGGCAGCATCATGCTGTGGGGATCTTTCTTAGCGACAGGGACTGGGAGACTAGTCAGGATCGAGGGAAAGATGAACGGAGCAAAGTACAGAGAGATCCTTGATGAAAATCTGCTCCAGAGCGCTCAGGATCTCAGACTAGGACGAAGGTTGTCGAAAATCTTGAGACAAATATTTGCACAGATACCGGAACCTGAAGATTCAGTTAGACTTTATTACAAAGTAACAGAGCCGAGCAATTTCATGAAACAGCTCAAATCTCTTATCACAGAGCACTGCCTTTATAGTATTATGTCTTTGCATAACGTATAGAGTCTCCTCCCTCTATAGGAAAATAACTCCTTGACCTTTCGCCACCATTGTCTTTCAGTCTCAGTTCTTGCTTGTTAACGCCCACATCTGACAGCTGTAAAGGTTATAATGGTAGCGGGGCCCTGGTCCTATATGTTCCATTCCTTATATAGCCATTCTGTCTCAGCACTTTACAGTGGACAGCCTAGATGCTGCTAATAATGGAAATGTTATCATAGTAATGAGTTTAGCTCCCACAAGGTTCACCTTCCAACGGAACAACGAGTGTAAGCACACAGCCAAGACATTGCAGGAGTGGCTTCAAGACAAGTCTCTGAATGTCCTTGAGTGGCCCAGCCAGAGCCCGGACTTGAACCTGATCGAACATCTCTGGAGAGACCCCATCCAACATGACAGAGCTTGAGAGGATCTGCAGAGAAATATGGGAGAAACTACCCAAATACAGGTGTGCCAAGCGTGTAGCTTCATACCCAAGAAGACTCAAGGCTGTAATCGCTGCCAAAGGTGCTTCAACAAAGTACTGAGTAAAGGGTCTGTATACTTATGTAAATGTGATATTTCAGTGTTTTTATATATAATACAAAAAACAGTTTTTGCTTGTCATTATGGGGTATTGTGTGTAGATTGATAAGGGAAACAAACAATTTAATACATTTATAATAAAACTGTAACATAACAAAATGTGGGAAAAGTCAAGGGGTTTGAATACTTTCCGAATGCACTGTACATATGAAGTGGGTAAAACGGTATTTAAGTGACCAGTGTTCAATGACTGAACATAGGGCAGCAGTCTCGAAGTTGCAGGGTTAAGGTGCAGGTATTTGGTCTTGCCCAGCACTAACACAACCAATTTAACTCGTCAGCTACTTCAATCATAAAGCACTTGGAGGTTTCATACACACATTGAAGCAGTGTTTGTCATGCACATAACTCTGTCAAAGATCATTAGAATCAGTCATGATATAATAGTCAATGGATAATTTGGGTAAGGACACCACGTCTACTGAAGTGTAAGCAAATGTTTAAATCTGATGAGCCATATCTTAACATCAAAACATGTACTATCCACAATAATGTCAAGCTCTCTCTGGATAAACAACTCGCAAATACACACACACACCAGGGATATGAAAGGGGGAGATTGTCTCATTTTCGGCCTCCTCCTCTGCAGGCTTGTCCTCAGGCACGTTGCCGTTCTCAACATCCACCTTCCCCTCCAGCACCTGGGTCTCCACTCCGTTGGCACCCTGGACCAGCTTCTGACGCTGTCACAGGAAGAGGCAAAACAGGGAGTTGTTCATTAGGGCACACATCGGAAAATGCTGTTCAAAGAAAAATGAAAGGGAGTGTTTGGTATTGGACCAAGTCCAGATAGTCCCCCCTGATTCAGTCTGTTTTTTTCTCGTTTGATGCCTAATGAACACGACCCAGTAGTCAACAGTACAGCAATGACAGCACTATCAAATCTATACAAATGAGATCATTGCATTCTCTAACATGGAAACAAACCATCTTCCTGCAGTTACATCCCTCTCAATCCATACCTCATTGATGATGAGGCGACTGGCCATGCGCAGCCGGGTCTTGGGTCCAAAATGGCTGGTGATCATGATGCGGAGGCCGGCCTCGGGGAAGCGCATCTTCGGAGGGTTGGCATGCATCATCTCATCGACCATGACCACAGACCCACGACTGTAAGCCTTACTGGGCTTGACTGGAGACGGATAGACACGTTAGACTGTCATAACTGACAAACACAGACACTCGCTCTCACACACACACACCAGGATTTCTGTTAGGAAAGTGTGGCGCTGGACATTTGAGAGCAGCATTTTAAATTACCGGACATTTGAGAAATGTACCGGACCCATATGCATTGGGTGCATATCCGAATTAGGGCGTCCACCACGGTGCTCAGAATGACAGGAATCGCATTTAGATTATGGTAATTCATATGAACAGAACATGCAAACCGAGGACGCAACGATGTCCTTCTTACTGAATCCTGATGTGCACTTTGAAGATGAAGAATACCTGTCCACATTTGGTTTCCTCAGCCAACAAGAGAAGTGAAATCACTACCCTATGTCAATAGACGATCCCCCATAGTAGAAGTTGACCTATTCTATTTGTCAGCTTGTCGAGAAAGAAACAGCCTGTTCCAAACTGACTGAGACAGTGGTGGGACGATAGATCCCAAATTCATACAACCAGGAGCCAAAGCTACATAAAAAAAGAAGTTCAAAAGTAATGAGTCTGATGCAACAGATCAGAATGTTCAGCTTAATATGTTGACCAACTATTATTTCTTCACGTTAGAAGCGCAGCAATGCTCACACGGCCGTAGGCTACGCGTGAATGTTTGTTCCATCATGCAATTAACGGGAAAACACCGGTGTCAAAGTGCACCGCACAAGCCAGCGGTTTCATGTGACAGATGAAAACCCCGTTAGAAATGTAGAACGAGGGGAGATTTGATGAAACAACTAGGATGGGTTGTTAATAAGACTAGGATTGTGCCTTTGGCTACTGGACAATGAATGTTCATAGAAAATAATTGCCTCCACGGATATGGTCTGAATTTGTCTAGGCTATTTTGAAGGTAAGACATGCCTCGTAATATATAGTAAAACGTTCGGGTTTCAAACAAGTATATGTTTTCAAAATGCATATACTGCCTCCAGCTCATTGCCAAGTGGTGTTGAAGCAGGCCTTCGGTTGGCTATTCATTTGCTGTTTGAGCTACTGTAGCAGCAGCTCTCACGTCGTCTGACAGATTTTCCGCTCAAAAGGTTCTGTATTTCTATGCTGTTTCGCGTGTGATTAATAAGATGCATAACGAAAATATTGTCCACGCACCAATTTATTTCCAATAAATTATGCAAATATACCTATAGACCGATAAGCATGACCAGTCATGTATTTACATCAATGAAGAGGCTATAAAGCATTACTTGACAATGGGATTTTTCTTCTTCTCCCAGACAATTGGCCAGCAGCAATTATCTTCATCTGCTTTTCAATTAATTTATTTTATCAGCCAAATGCCGGCTATTACCAGCTAACAGAAACCCTGACTCACACAAACGTGCAAGCAAAAACCATCAAACACCAAAAATCCATTTAAGGTGTAAAAACACCTTGCCGTGAGAAGTTCTCGTGTTTTACACATATTTCTGGTAAAATGGCCAAATTCAGGGTCTGATAAGGGTTCTATATTCAACTCTGAAGTTTATTAATTATATATAAATTGACATGCATACTAAGAAAACAAAGCTGACAAACTATATTTTGATATTTATTACCACAAGTCAGTGGGTTGATACCTCAAGAGACAAGCAGAGAAACACTGCAATCTAGCATGCAGAAACACTACACACATTAAGCAGCAGTGGGTTTGGTAAGGCTAAACAGACAGGCGCTTTGACATTAGTGGAAAGAAAGTGGAAGATATGGCCACATCGAGACAAGTTACAACCCTCTTATGACATTAATACCAAAGATAAGGCGGCCGGGAAGAGAGAGAGAGAGGTAGAGATCAGAGGCGGCTGGCGGGAGGGGCCATAGGAGGACAGGCTCATTGTAATGGCTGGAATGGAATAAATGGAACCGAGTCAAACGTGGTTTCCATATGTTCGATCCATTTCCATTCCAGCCATTACAATGAGCTCATCCTCCTGTAGCTCCTCCCGCCAGCCTCCTCTGGTAGAGATAGAGCCAAGTGCTGTGGTTGAGCTGAAGGTTACCTTTATCCCATTGTTAGTCAGCACAGTAGAATGGAGATTGTAGAACTGAAAAACCTTCACCACACTGACAGAGGAAGTCCTACCCAACTCCCATGAACCCACAAGTTCATAGTCCTGCCCAACTTATAGACTTCCATCCAGAAAGCTATGGTGTCCAAAAGCCTGTTTTAGCATGGGCAACCGCATGAAGGACTTATACCATGTTGAAGTAGTCAACTCAAAGATGGTGGTTAATGATGATGTTGCATAAAGACCGCCATTGAAAAAAATGGCCGCGGTTCCTGTCTGTAAGTGGGCGTTCCCTCTTTAGCTTGAGAATACTTTTCCACGTGAGAAAGCGTGCTCAAAGACGGTCTACGTTCCATAATTACAGGTGGCAGTAAATTGGCAACCTTGGCTTTATACCTGTTCAAACAACATCATCCAGGTGGCAGTATGCACCCTTTCAGTTTGTTTGTTGGAAGGAGTAGCAGAATAAATTTGACTACTTCAAAATGGAGATTGATTGAACGGCGCTGCCCGTGCTCTCAGATGCCATAATGGGACAAACGCAAAGATGAGTCATCGAAGTTAATGACATTTGAACTAGAATGCCCGCCATTCCCTCAACCCTATTTGATCAGAAACGACCAATAGTTCATTTTAGTCTTCTTCAACTTTTAGGGTTAAAAGAAAACAAGTAAAGATACAGAGAATAAGCCCATGTCTCGAAAGAAGCTTTGGTGTGTACTACAGCCTGCCTGGTTAGCCTTACCTAATGCCGTGCTGAGTATAGGCAATGATGGGGACGGCATCCCACACACTGTCATCATAACTAGCATTACCATCCTGCATCTCGGTGCTGGCCGCTGCGTTACCATTGGCCTGATTCTTGTCCTTGTTGTCTTTACTCGCGAATAACTTCTGCAAGCTCTGGTTAAACCTGGGAGAAGAGGGGAGAGAGGGACACTCTTTTCATCAACATCCAATAAACAATAACCGAACACTATGCAGTGGTCTGTAAATTCTAAGGAACAGTTTCCTGAACACCGATTAATAAACATACTTAATCTCAATTCAAATATCTTTGTATTCGAGCACTAGGTTTAATCTCTGGGTCCGGGAAACTGTCCCTATGTATACAGTGAACTGCAGCAAAACGTTTGCAACTGTTGACGTGTACAATAACTGTGGCAGACTCAGTCCTGCAACTTTTGGTAAATGTGAAACCATGCTGTATATTTGACATCATACTGTATGTATGCACACATAGGTTATAAAGCGAACCGTATGGGCAAGATAGGATGGTATCTGAAATGGGCAGCGAGTAGTAGGTTATTCTCTGAGTGGCATCATAAATGGGTCATAGAAGGGCAGTCGGAGCACAAGTGAGAGACAGACTATTACTAGGGGAGTGACCTGGATGAACCAAGGCAGACACACAGCCAGACAGAGACAGACAGGTGAAAATCTTCCAGCCTGCAGAAAATCAAAGGGCACTCAAATTCAATATCATTGCATTGAGTCTTTATATATTTCTCGAAAATATAGAAGATACCTTAATGACTTAAATCTGTCTCCCCCACCACATCAATTTCATTGGGCGTGACACCTTGAGTTTTGTAAAGGCACTGACTCAGTAGTGCAGCACTTACTTCATGATGAGGATGTATCCACAGTACATGACCACCAACACCAGGCTCTCCCACCTGAGACGGACACAACAGAGAGACAACCACTGAAATCACATCGTATCTCAGTTACCCAATGAAGCCCAATTAAATCCTATCACATCACCCAATAAGGAGCCCCACAGGTCAGATGCGCAACTAATGCAAATTCCATCACCTCAAGGTATTATTTAAGGAGCAATCGAAAAGAGGTGGGGCTCGCTTACCACACTACCTTCCCATCGTAGATGAACTGGGGGGAAAAAAGAGCACAGGCAGAAATGAAAATGGCAGTTAGGAATTATTCAATATGTACTTCTGTCCTTGAGCTGTTCTAGTCTACAAATGTTCTGTATTATGTCATGTTTCATGTTTTGTGTGGACTCCAGGAAGAGTAGCTGCTGCTTTCGGAAAAACTAACGGGGATCCTAATAAAATACTTAAATATATTGTTAATGGTCGCATACATCACATGTGATGTGCATTTCACTGTCAGACTTACCGCAATAAGAGCGAGGATCGACAAGACGTAGTAGAATGAATCTCGGAAAACAGACCACCAACCCAACACGACAACCTAGAAAGAGAGAGAGAAACAGTCAGTCACAAAAGAGATCACATCCCTGCAGATACACTACATGACCAAAAGTATGTGGACAAAAGTTGGTCTCCCCTTGGCTGCAAGAACAGCCTCCACTCTTCTGGGAAGGCTTACCACTAGATGTTGGAACATTGCTGCGGGGACTTCAGCCACAAGAGCATTCGTCGGGCACTGCTGTTGGGCGATTAGGCCTGGCTCGCAGACGACGTTCCAATTCATCCCAAAGGTGTGTTTGATGGGGTTGAGGTCAGGGCTCTGTACAGCTCAGTCAAGTTCTTCAACACCGATCTCGATAAACCCTTTTCTGTGTAGACCTTCCTTTGTGCACGGAGGCATTGTCATGCTGAAACAGGAAAGGGCCTCCCCAAACTGTTGCCACAAAGTTGGAAGCACAGAATCGTCTAGAGAGTCATCGTATGCTGTAGCGTTAAGATGTCCCTTCAACGGAACTAAGGGGCCTAGGCAGAACCATAAACAACAGCCCGAGACCATTATTCCTCCTCCACCAAACTTTACAGTTGGCACTATGCATTCAGGCAGGTAGCGTTCTCCTGGCACCTTCCAAACTCAGATTTGTCCATCAGACTGCCAGATGGTGAAGTGTGATTCATCACTCCAGAGAACGCATTTCCACTGCTCCAGAGTCCAATAGCGGCAAGCTTTACACCCCTCCAGCCGACGCTTGGCATTGCGCATGGTGGCTTTAGGCTTGT
Source organism: Salvelinus fontinalis (assembly GCF_029448725.1). NCBI lineage: Eukaryota > Metazoa > Chordata > Actinopteri > Salmoniformes > Salmonidae > Salvelinus > Salvelinus fontinalis. The sequence continues at coordinate 11,658,799 of NC_074684.1, read as the reverse complement.
GTGCGGCTGCTCGGCCATGGAAACCCATTTCATGAAACTCCTGACAGACAGTGTGCTGACGTTGCTTCCAGGGACAGTTTGGAATGCGGTAGTGAGTGTTGCAACCAAGAACAGACGATTTTTACGCACTACGCGATTCAGCACTCGGCGGTCCCGTTCTGTGAGCTTGTGTGGCCTACCACTTCATTGCTGAGCCGTTGTTGCTTCTAGACGTTTCAACTTCACAATAACAGCACTTACAGTTAACCGGGGCAGCTCTAGCAGGGCTGAAATTTGACGAACTGACTTGTTGGAAAGGTGGCATCCTATGACGGTGCCATGTCGAATGTCACTGAGCTCTTCCGTAAGGCCATTTTACTGCCATTGTTTGTCTATGGAGATTGCATGTCTGTGTGCTCGATTTTATACACATACACCTGTCAGCAACGGTGTGGCGGAAATATCCAAATCCACTAATTTGAAGGTTTGTCCACATACTTTTGTATATATAGTGTATAAAACATCTCAGACTAGAAATGCTGATCTAGGATCAGGTCCCCCCTTTCCATGGAATCTTATTCATTATGATCTAAAAGGCTAAAATGATCCTAAAATCAGCAATCCTAGTCTTTGTGAATACGGAACCAGAAATATGCTTTCCAGAGACTAACGACAGCTGTGAGCAATTGCTAGACATGGTTCCCCATAGGAGAACTCAATCTTTCTTCTCAGCCCATAAGTGATCTAAATGCATATGCTGCACTAAACGAGACCCACATGCACGCACGCACACACACACACAGACACACACCCACAGAAACAGCCACGTGTATGTGCATGTGCATGTGCACAGAAACACACACACCTGTCCGGCGAATATTCCGCACACGCCGATGATGCACAGGATATTGAAGACCGCTGAGCCGACGATTGTCCCCACCCCCACGTCACCGTGGGTGATGAAGACACCTGTACAGGGGGAGGCAGCCAACCACAATCAGCCTTGACAACAACTATCTGGGAGTGTGTGTGTGTGTGTGTTTGTGTGTAGCAGGGCTGGGGTCAATTCGAATTGAAAGCAGTCAATTCAGGAAGTAAACTTAAATACCAATACAAAATTACTAAAAAACTGCAGCTATTTTCAATGACTTCTCAATAAACTGAAGAGTAGCTATTTATTTCATGCGTTTTTGCCTTTTGGAATTTTACATTAAAATATCTTCCTGAATTGACTGTCTTTAATTTTAACTGACCCCAGCCCTAGTGTGTAGGTGTGTCTGACTTTTAGTTGAATTTTGACGTTGGTGTGTTGGTTAATCTCTCGTGGACAGAAATAGGGTGCCTATGGGTACCATTGGGTGCACACTGCCAGCCCTCCAGGACACCTACAACACCAGGTGTCACAAGAAGGCCAAGAAGAACATCAGGGACCTCAGTCCCCAGAGCCACGGCATGTTCTCCCCACTTCCATCACTCAGACGTGGGCAGTACAGGCAGGAGCATCATGGCTAAAACGATCAGAATGGCCAATAGCTTGTACTATCAATCTTGTACTATCAGCCAATAGCTTGTCCCCCAGACCATCAGGCTGCTGAATAACCACCATAGTCAGCTACCTGCTCCGACTGTCTCCCTCCTGCCCCCCTCCGGACATCCTACCCCTGCACTGTTGGAGCTTAAGAATTTCACTGTACACTGCAACTACATACGTGCATGTGACTAAATCAAAATAAACTAAAATCTAGGATTGAATGGTATCGTAGCGTCTGTCAACAGACTGTGGGATGTGAAGACTAAAGACAAATGTTTTTGTCACTGGTCATTTGGACAAATCACATTCGCAGGGGTTCACGTCTTTCAAATGTCGGGAGTGGATGGGACATGCTTTGGCCGTATTTCCATTTAGGGAGGTGGAGAAGTCGTTAGTGTCTTTTATCATACATCTCCCCCAGAACCTAATCGAGCATCTGATGTAATTACACTCCCACACAAAACTAAACCGACACACACTACATACGCGCGCACACACACGCATGCACATCAGCAACACAAACACAAATACATACACGCATACAATTTTACACTCATCATTTCCTGCTGCTACTCTGTTCTTTATTTCACTCTTATTATTATCTATCCTGATGTCTAGTCACTTTACCCTGCCTTCATGTACATATCTACCTCAAATACCGTATTATTATTATCTATCCTGATGCCTAGTCACTTTACCCTGCCTTCATGTACATATCTACCTCAAATACCTTATTATTATCTATCCTGATGCCTGGTCACTTTACCCTGCCTTCATGTACATATCTACCTCAAATACCTTATTATCTATCCTGATGCCTAGTCACTTTACCCTGCCTTCATGTACATATCTACCTCAAATACCTTATTATTATCTATCCTGATGCCTGGTCACTTTACCCTGCCTTCATGTACATATCTACCTCAAATACCTTATTATTATTTATCCTGATGCCTAGTCACTTTGCCCTGCCTTCATGTACATATCTACCTCAAATACCTTATTATTATTATTATCTATCCTGATGCCTGGTCACTTTACCCTGCCTTCATGTACATATCTACCTCAAATACCTTATTATTATTATTATTATCTATCCTGATGCCTGGTCACTTTACCCTGCCTTCATGTACATATCTACCTCAAATACCTTATTATTATCTATCCTGATGCCTGGTCACGTTACCCTGTCTTCATGTACATATCTACCTCAAATACCTTATTATTATCTATCCTGATGCCTAGTCACTTTACCCTGCCTCATGTATATATCTACCTCAAATACCTTATCTATCCTGATGCCTAGTCACTTTACCCTGCCTTCATGTACATATCTACCTCAAATACCTTATTATTATTATCTATCCTGATGCCTGGTCACTTTACCCTGTCTTCATGTACATATCTACCTCAAATACCTTATTATTATTATTATTATTATCTATCCTGATGCCTAGTCAATTTACCCTGCCTTCATGTACATATCTACCTCAAATACCTTATTATTATTATCTATCCTGATGCCTGGTCACTTTACCCTGCCTTCATGTACATATCTACCTCAAATACCTTATTATTATTATTATTATTATCTATCCTGATGCCTAGTCAATTTACCCTGCCTTCATGTACATATCTACCTCAAATACCTTATCTATCCTGATATCTTATTCACTTTACCCTGCCTTCATGTACAAATCTACATCAGGTACCTCGTACCTCTGCCCATTGGTACTGGTCGTCCCTGTAATATATAACTCTATTCTTGTGTATTTTATTGTATTCCTTGTGTTACTATTTCATTTTTGAAACTGCATCGTTGGTAAGGACTCGTAAGCAAACATTTCATGGTAAAGTCTACACCTGTTGATTTCGGAGCATGTGACAAATACCATCAGATTTGACAGGATCTTAGTTCTGGGTTTCCAAGTTTTCTGTGTTGTGTAAAGGAGTGTGTGAGTGTGCCTGTGTGTATTGGTGTGTGTGTGTGTGTGTGTGTGTGTGTGTGTGTGTGTGTGTGTGTGTGTGTGTGTGTGTGTGTGTGTGTGTGTGTGCGATGGCGTTTGCGCGTGTCATATCTTACCAATGATGGAGGCAAACAGCTCAGGAGCGGAACTCCCAGCTGCCATAAAAGTGGCTCCGGCAACATCCTCACTTAAGTCTAGTTTCTAACAGACCGAAAGAGAGAATGAGAAAGGAGACAAGAGTGGTTAGTCAGGGCTGAGCTTCCCAAAAGCTTTGTAGGTTCATGTGGCCCATCATCTTGACAACCAAGACCACTCATACAATAGCAAAGTACTTTTTTAGGAAGATTTGATTCCGTTCACGCAGAAAATATTGATTATCAAAAGCATTACTCGAGAGAAGCAAAGTGCTGTCCTCGCTACTAAGTTAGCTGAAAACTCACCCGTGGTAAGGACATAATGCTAGAGCCATGGTGGCCCATGCTAATGTCTCAGACCAGTTTCACCAGATTAGATTGTGTGTCCTGACAACGGTCTCTCACCTCACAGATCTTCTCCAGCGATGGTACAAAGTAGTCGTCACAGATTATAGCCAGGGCAAGGAACATATAGAGGGCCTGTCGAGACGGGAGAGAAGAGTCAGTTTGTCTGAAACGTTAACTTGGCTGAACAGATAGGAAACCTGGAAGATCTCAATGAAGTAATGAAGGAGAGGTGAAGGATGAACGTGAAGAGCACTCGATCAAAGAAGAGGAGATACAGAAGAGCACTAGATCAAAGAAGAGATACAGCTATGATTAGATACATCAAGTAAGAAATGTGGTGAAAATGCTACCTATCATATCTGGCAGAAAGATGGAACAGCTACTACTGGATTAGGTAGAATTAATACCCTTCCGATCCTCTCAGAAATAAACAACTGACTAGTTGGGTAGGGGCTAGGAGTTTAAAAAATATATATATTTCACCTTTATTTAACCAGGTAGGCTAGTTGAAAACAAGTTCTCATTTACAACTGTGACCTGGCCAAGATAAAGCAAAGCAGTGTGACACAGAGTTGCACATGGAATAAACAAACATACAGTCAATAATACAATAATAATAGAAAAAGTCTATATACAGTGTGTGTAAATGAGGTAGGATAAGGGAGGTAAGGCAATAAATAGGCCATAGAGGCGAAATAATTACAATATAAATATTAACCATGCAGTGATAGATGTGCAGAAGATGAGTGTGCAAGTAGAGATACTGGGGTGCAAAGGAACAAAATAAATCAAATAACAGTATGGGAATGACCGGGTTGATTTGCGATTGATCCCATCACTTCGAAAAATGGATTTATCGCTTAAACATTTTCTCCTAGCCTGGTGCCAGATCTCGGTGTGTGCTGTATAGCCAACTCTTATGATCATTGTCATGCCCAAATGGCAGTTGGGAAGACCGCACAAAGAGATCTGGGACCAGGCTATTGTTCCTTACCATTGTGTGAGAGAAGAATATAATCCTATTTCAGTACAGCTGACGTGATAGATAAACTCAGCAAAAACCAGAAACGTCCTCTCACTGTCAACTGCGTTTATTTTCAGCAAACTTAACATGTGTAAATATTTGTATGAACATAACAAGATTCAACAACTGAGACAAAAACTGAACAAGTTCCACAGACATGTGACTAACAGAAATGGAATAATGTGTCCCTGAACAAAGGGGGGGGTCAAAATCAAAAGTAACAGTCAGTATCTGGTGTGGCCACCAGCTGCATTAAGTACTGCAGTGCATCTCCTCCTCATGGACTGCACCAGATTTGTCAGTTCTTGCTGTGAGATGTTACCCCACTCTTCCACCAAGGCACCTGCAAGTTCCCGGACATTTCTGGGGGGAATGGCCCTGGCCCTAGCCCTCACTCTCCGATCCAACAGGTCCCAGACGTGCTCAATGGGATTGAGATCCGGGCTCTTCGCTGGCCATGGCAGAACACTGACATTCCTGTCTTGAAGGAAATCATGCACAGAACGAGCAGTATGGCTGGTGGCATTGTCATGCTGGAGGGTCATGTCAGGATGAGCCTGCAGGAAGGGTACCACATGAGGGAGGAGGATGTCTTCCCTGTAACGCACAGTGTTGAGATTGCCTGCAATGACAACAAGCTCAGTCCGATGATGCTGTGACACACCGCCCCAGACCATGACGGACCCTCCACCTCCAAATCAATCCTGGTCCAGAGTACAGGCAGGTAGCTACCTAGGGCGACAGGTAGTCTAGTGATTAGAGCGTTGGACTTATAACCGAAAGGTTGCAAGATCGAATCCCTGAGCTGACAAGGTAAAAATCTGTCGTCCTGCCCCTGAACAAGGCAGTATACCCACTGTTCCTAGGCGGTCATTGCAAATAAGAATTTTTTCTTAACTGACTTGCCTAGTTAAATAAAGGTACAATAAACAGGCATCAGTGTAATGCTCATTCCTTCTACGATAAATGTGAATCCAACCATCACCTCTGGTGAGACAAAACTGTGACTTGTTAGTGAAGAGCACTTTTTGCCAGTCCGGTCTGGTCCAGTGACGGTTGGTTTGTGCCCATAGGCGACGTTGTTGCCGGTGATGTCTGGTGAGGACCTGCCTTACAACAGGCCTACAAGCCCTCAGTCCAGCCTCTCTCAGCCTATTGCGGACAGTCTGAGCACTGATGGAGGGATTGTGTGTTCTTGGTGTAGCTCAGGCAGTTGTTGTTGCCATCCTGTACCTGTCCTACAGGTGTGATGTTCGGATGTACCGATCCTGTGCAGGTGTTGCTTCAAGATAGCTATGTGTGGTCTGCCAATGCGAGGACGATCAGCTGTCCGTCCTGTCTGCCTGTAGCGCTGTCTTAGGCGTCTCACAGTACGGACATAGCAATTTATTGCTCTGGCCACATCTGCAGTCCTCATGCGTCCTTGCAGCATGCCTAAGGTACGTTCATGCAGATGAACAGGGACCCTGGGTATCTTTCTTTTGGTGTTTTCAGAGTCAGCAGAAAGGCCTCTTTAGTGTCCTAAGTTTTCATAACACACTAATTGCCTACCGTCTGTAAGCTGTTGAAGAGGCACTGTTGCGCCTTCTTCACCACACTGTCTGTGTGGGTGGACCATTTCAGTTTGTCTGTGATGTGTACGCCGAGGAACTTAACTTTTCACCTTCTCCACTACTGTCCCTTCGATATGGATAGGGGGTGCTCCCTCTGCTGTTTCCTGAAGTCCACGATCTTCTCCTTTGATATGATCCTTGACTAGCCTCTCAAAGCACTTCACGATGACAGAAGTGAGTGCTATGGGGCGGTAGTCATTTAGTTCAGATACCTTTGCCTTCTTGGGTTCAGAAACAATGGTAGCCATCTTGAAGCATGTGGGGACAGCAGACTGGGATAGGGAACGATTGAATATGTCCGTAAACACACCAGCCAGCTGGTCTGCGCATGCTCTGCGCAGGATGGCAATTATACATTTTTATTGCCAGTAAGAAACTGCTTGCCATTTGCTGCTAATAGCTGAGACCTGCTGGCAAGCACAAAAACAGTCAACAACTTCGGGAGCACAGACCCTTAGAAATAGCCTGAACGCCCTCTAGTGACCAAAGTAAGAACTGCCTGAAAATGCACAGTCAAATAGGAGAATCATTATTCTGTCAAGGAAAAGTGTTGTTAAATAAATAGAGGCATACTAAGACGAAAGAAACGTGACAGCGTGTAAATGATAACACATTAGTGCAGGAAATGAAGAAATTTATTAAAATTCTGGAATTAAACAATTAACTATGCAAATGATGTATTAGATGCAATTATTAGTATCATGATATGTTTTCCAAACATTGTTATTGACACAAAGTTTGACCACGAAGATTGCCATTTTTTCATTCACTACAATGGGGGATACTGTTTTCTGCTAACAATGCCTGGAGTACCGCGGTCGGCCTTGAGGGGGAAGTAGTTCTCCCCGGTGTGAGATCAAGCTGAGGTGTATTGTCGTTAAAGGAGATCGCGGTTTACCAGCCCAAATTCAACCCTTAGCCCACTACCGAGACACCTATTGATCATCCTTGTACATCTGAAAGAATGTGGTGGGGGGGGGGGGGGGGGTTCTAGATGTCCATTGAAACTGAGGGGTCCTATGACCCTTAAATATTTTACATTTTCATTATATGAAAAGAGAAGATAAAAAAGTATTAATGTGAAAATATTGAATGAAGGCATCAGTGCCCCCCACAAACATTTGTCGTGCATGACGCCACTGGTGGAAACTCCAGCACATCATTCGAAGAGTAAGGTCTAGGTGGAGTCATTCTTATATTGCTTACACCTTTCATACCTACAGTATTAGGGGCAATCAAGAAGTGTCCACTAACTAGGTGTGGGAACAATAGGTTAATTTTGGCCTGGGCTAGTGATAAAAGCGTATACCTAGTAATAGAAGCATTCAAAGCGCTCTCTTACCGCCACGATGTGCAGCAGGACGGCACCACTCTTGCGCTCGTGGTTGGAAAACATGTCTTCAGGGAACTCCTTGATAGCTGAGAAGAGAAAACAACATCATCACGGTGTGTCAGTAATGTGACTGATGTCCCAGATGCCCCCTTGTCCACAACCAAGGATGAGTTCACCTTGTGTGATGGCGGCACTGAAAGAGAGCTTGGTAAGACTTTCAAAGTCAACATTACTTAATTTGCATTATGTCACCAAACGATCCTCCTCAACCCCTAAAAAAAAAGACTGAGGTAATACTTAAAAAGCATGTTCAATGAGGAGTAAACGTTTGGAAACCTATAAAGCCGGGATGTACTACCTGAACTTTTCCAATAGGGACGGATTGGCCGTCTGGCAATTCTGGCAAATGCCAGATGGGCCGGACCCTTTTTTGTTGGGTGGGCTGGTCGAAATTGACACAAATAAAATGTTATATATATACACAGTACGAGTAAAGTTTGGACACCTACTCATTCGAGTTTATTTCGTTTGACTATTGTCTACATTGTAGAATAATAGTGAAGTGTTAAATAAATCAAATATATTCTATATTTGAGAACCTTCAAAGTAGACACCCTTTGCCTTGACAGCTTTGCACACTCTTGGCATTCTCTCAACCAGCTTCATGAGGTAATCATCTGGAATTCATTTCAATTAACAGGTGTGCCTTGTTAAAAGTTCATTTGTGGAATTTCTTTCCTTCTTAATGCCTTTGAGCCAATCAGTTATGGTGTAACAAGGTAGGGGTGGTATACAGATGATAGCCTGTGTAGTGAAAGACCAAGTCCATATTAATGGCAAGGACAGCTCAAATCAGCAAAGACAAATGACAGTTCATCATTACTTTAAGACATGAAGGTACTTCAATGCAGAAAATTCAAGTGCAGTCCCAAAAGCCATCAAGCACTATGATGAAACTGGACCATCACAAGAAAAGGAAGACCCAGAAATACCTCTGCTGCAGAGGAGTTAACTGCACCTCAGATTGCAGCCCAAAAAAACACTTCACAGAGTTCAAGGCACACTGAACCAGCATGGCTACCACAGCATTCTGAAGCGATTCGCCATCCCATCTGGTTTGCGCTTAGCTGAACTATCATCTGTTTTTCAACAGGACAATGACCCAACACACCTAAAGGCTGTGAAAGGGCTACTTGACCAAGAAGGAGAGTGATGGAGTGCTGCATTGGATGACCTGGTCTCCACAATCACTCGACCTCAACCCAATTGAGATGGTTTGGGATGAATTGGACCGCAGTGTGAAGGTAAAGCAGCCAACAAGTGCTCAGCATATGTGGGAACTCCTTCAAGACTGTTGGAAAAGCATTCCTCATGAAGCTGGTTGAGAGAATGCCAAGACTGTGCAAAGCTGTCATCAAGGAAAAGGGTGGCTACTATAAAGAATCTCAAATATAAAATAGATATAGATTTGTTTAACACATTTTTGGGTTACTACATGATTCCATGTGTTAGTTCTAAGTTTTGATGTAAGGGAAAGGTCTTCACTATTATTCTACAATGTAGAAAAGAGTGAATATAAAATAAACACTCTTGAATGAATAGGTGTCCAAACTTTCAACTGGGACTGACTGACATACATATATATACACTGCTCAAAAAAATAAAGGGAACACTTAAACAACACAATGTAACTCCAAGTCAATCACACTTCTGTGAAATCAAACTGTCCACTTAGGAAGCAACACTGATTGACAATAAATTTCACATGCTGTTGTGCAAATGGAATAGACAACAGGTGGAAATTATAGGCAATTAGCAAGACACCCCCAAAAAAGGAGTGGTTCTGCAGGTGGTGACCACAGACCACTTCTCAGTTCCTATGCTTCCTGGCTGATGTTTTGGTCACTTTTGAATGCTGGCAGTGCTCTCACTAGTGGTAGCATGAGACGGAGTCTACAACCCACACAAGTGGCTCAGGTAGTGCAGCTCATCCAGGATGGCACATCAATGCGAGCTGTGGCAAAAAGGTTTGCTGTGTCTGTCAGCGTAGTGTCCAGAGCATGGAGGCGCTACCAGGAGACAGGCCAGTACATCAGGAGACGTGGAGGAGGCCGTAGGAGGGCAACAACCCAGCAGCAGGACCGCTACCTCCGCCTTTGTGCAAGGAGGAGCACTGCCAGAGCCCTGCAAAATGACATCCAGCAGGCCACAAATGTGCATTTGTGGGAGGCAACCCTGACCGCTGACTCTATTGACCCCAGTACTGACCCCTGTACCGCCCAAGACCGTGGTCACTCCTATGAGCTTCTGGCCACAGCAGAATGAAACAGACTGGCCCTCCATGGGAGCAGCTAGTGTCTGTATTAGGACTGGTGTTAAGTCCACAACAGGTCAGATGTACACCCACCTGCATGTGCCTTCTCTTCCTATCTCTTACATAATGTACAATAATGTGCCAGGCAGCACGGATACTAGAGCATGAAGTTATATAATCATAGATTGTCCAAAATACACAGTAGTCTACATTTAGATCAGATAGACCGTAGGGACTTGTTTTGATGTACTGGTGCATTTGCATGTGGCTTGATAAAAATGCTTACCACAGATAATTGGAAAAGAAACTGAAACAATCATGCATTACCATTCCCATAGAAGTACTACGCACAGTTTAACACAGAAAGCACCAATGCATTTTGATCTTCTGTCGCATATGGACCCATGAAATGAGAATGATCACCTGAGACAATGAACCTGTCCCACACGCCTAATGCAATCCACCGCCTATTAACGTTAGATGGCGCTCATGACTGATTTACTAACCCATGTTCTGGGTTAGTAAATCAGGCAACACTGCTTTGGCCCAACTCTTCGAAGGGATATCATATGGGATGTACAGTAGTCGTTGACATCCCTTCCCCCAGTAGGCATACAGGTAAAAAGAGGGACGAGGTTAAAAAAAGGGCCGTAAACTTCAGATATGGGTCCAGGATTTACTTGGTCATTATCAGTGGTACTGACTCTCCGCTAGAAGCGTGATTTGTTTATATTAGCACAGGTATCAGTCCTTTTCCACGTGACACCACACCCCCTCTGAAATCTCTGTAAGGCATGGAGACTTATACAATCTATGAGAGAGTCTTCAAGGTCAGAAGCTGCATGTCATTACAGATATAAACAAAGAAGTATGTGGAATTGAGTTTGGATAAACATTTCATCATGCATTAAATTTTGACCCTTTTATTTATGAAACCATGTAATGTGGCAAAAGCGTTGCGTAGGCTCCACTGCTCACAAGATCAGAGGTGCAATTAATTAGAACATGACAGCTGCGCACAAGTGTCTTTAGGCTACTTGAGCGGCATGTAACGTAACAATAAAACACTGTTTACATAGACAGCCCAATTCTGATCATTTTTCCACTAATTGGTATTTTGACCAATCACATCAGCTCTTTTCACATCAGATCTATTTCAGAGCTGATCTGATTGGTCAAAAGACCTATTAGTGAAGAAAAGAACATCAGAATCAGGCTGCCTGTGTAAACAGCCTTAAATAGGCCTATGGTACTTCGGCAAATACAGTAGGTAGCCTCTCAAATCACTTGAAAATGATGACTACAAAGCTTAGAGGAATCGAAAATAGAGCTGCCAACCAAGTAAACAATAATATTCTGCCCTTTCTTATAGTGCGCTTTAATCCGCTCTGTTGCCTAATCACCCACATTTTCCTTTCCTTGTCTGATGCATCTTTTAATTACCGACTCGGGAGATCTGTGAATCAATCAATAATTGAATGGCTCTACCCGCCATCACTCTCGGTCTCTTTCTGTAGCTAACGTCACAGCCCCTTAGTGATACAACACAATCAAGTCTGGCTGTGTGCGTGGTATAATGCCATGGTCAAAACAACTGGGAACCATGAACCTCAGAAATGTCCGACTTCCGACTTCAGTGTGTTACTGGGAACTCTGGGGGAAAAATAAGTTACGACTGGGAGCATTTTTTTGGAACCGTCATCCAATTCGGAATTCCAAGTCGGAAACTCATCAAGTTCCCAGTTGTCTTGAAAGCACCCACCCAGAAGTATGATGGCAAAGGTACTAAAAACCTTCTTCACAATAGCAGTTTGAAGTTAAATCCTATATTTTTGCATATCTGATTCAAATCTGTTATTTTTCCTGCAGTCTGAACAGCCAAAAAGCACATGGAATCAGATATTTCAAGCCGCTTTTCAAACCACCTTCGTAGGTGGTAGATACAAATCTGATTCCTGGCCATGCAACTTGTGTCTGAACGGTCAAATCTGATTTATTTGCCCTCAAGTGGTTTATAGACTTATTTAGCATATATTGTTGCTTGCTAGCTACACTGTTGACAGTTTGACAAGAACATGTGGTAGCTAATTAGGGTGATAATTGTTGACTGCCTTGGCTAGCCAAAAAGGACACATTTTAAAAGTTAGATAATCTTATCCATTAAGGCTTTAAAAGTGTTCTTACACTATGACTTTGAACATTCAAATTAACTGGGAAAGGTCCATGGCAGACATTGTGGTCACCTTACATAACTTCTGAGTGATAAGAAGCAGGAGCACCACCAATCAGCCTACACCACTGCGCACACACTTGTTGTTACTATGACAACTAGCATAGCCATGCCAGCAAATGACTGCTGTCTCAACACACACAAATCCAATTTGGTCACATGCAACTTGCTGTTTAGACAGTCAGTATTCCAAAAGGCTTTAGAGGATGCCTCCGAGAGCTGGGAGCTAGCGCACAGTTGGGTGGGCAGAGGGGTCTGGTCACCTCTCTCCCGGTCTCAAAGCGATGTAAACAGTGAACCAGACACCATCTGCACACAGTTTGCCCTTGTACCTCCCTGCAGAGGTCAGTCCAGACTTGAACATGCGTCAACAGTCGTTTCCACAAGGGGATAGGCAGGGAGATCGCTAGGTTACCACTACAGCAGGCAGAGCACAGCGGCGGCAGAAGGAGGGTGCTCACGTGCTGCTTGATTAAATGTCGCGTCCCAAACCTAGCCAAAGAACTGAATCATATAGACAAGTTAATTGAGACGTTTTCCACTAGTGTAGGCTTGAGGTTTAAAAAGGTGGCACATTTGACAAGTCAGTGGATCAGTTGACGGTATTTTTAAACTGGAAAGTCTCTGCTGCGTTCTGCGCGTTGCTCCAGTTCTTTAGTGTGAAACAATGTGTCAGTGTGGTAACCTTGTGGGATACCTTTGAATGATACATAGCCTACTCTCAGTTTCAACATGAGTCAACCTTGAAATAGCCTAAAGTTCTTGTTGGATTGGAATCAACATTCTTGAGCATGGTCAACAAAAAAACAAAAAAACGCAGTCTCTCACCACCTAGCCATACATAAAATAGGAATATCTGGGTAGCACCTAAATGTCCAAAATTGGCACTGATATGAATGTCAAGTGGCACACCATACATTTGTGTATTGCCATAGTGTAACTTCAAATCACATGCAGTGAGTCAACTAGGCCCCATACCAGACCTGGGCAGAACAGTTTTGTATATTTGAAAATACAAACTTTTCAAATAGTCATGTTAGTTGAAACTCTATAAAAACTATATTCGACTACCAAGGTAAATATTTTCTTTTTTCAAATACAGGTCTCAGAATAAAATATTATCTAAGTATTTTGAATACCTCTAAGAAAACCAATTTATATTTGAAGGTATTTGAATATATGCTAGTTATTTGAAACCAAAAAATATTTATTTGACGGCTGCCAAATATCTGATGAAGAACCAAAAACTACAACAGTTCATTGAATTAGTCTAACAATGGTTTGGAGGGCTTTCAGATTTGAATCTTATGAAATACATGAGGGACATGGAAACACCTCATTAGAGTAGACCACTTGTACAGCTTCAAAATGACGAACAAATATATTTTCATAAATGAGTGGCATAAGGTAAAACACTTTACATCAAGTTCTTATACATGTGTATTAACTTTGTTGTTACATTGCAACATTGTTACATTGCTTTATAATTGCATAATAATCAAGTTATTACATAAGTGGAATAACGAACAGTGACTATTCCTTGTCTACAGTAGTTACAAAACCTCAGCTCATTGCTATGCATTTAAAATGCAATTACCAAAGTATTATGTAATAAATAACTAATAAAATGTTGCTCCAAAACGAATGACACAGACACAATAACAGTTTAATGTTGTGTTACTGAGAATACTAACAGTAACAAAATATGGCTATTAAATTTCAAAAGGAAACAATATCCCAAAATGGCGTCTTAAATAAAATACAACCAAGGAAGGTAGAAAAATCATCTTAGTTTGTATTCTGAGTAACCTATCCTTTTAAAGATGGTATAGTGCAGGGGTATTCAACTCTTGCCCTATGAGGTGAAGAGCCTGCTGGTTTTCTGTTCTACCTGCAAACCAGACTGGATGAAGTATCGCTGCAGAATACACAGACAGTGTCACCAGCAAAGTGTGTCACGGAACCCGCTAGCGGAACCCGCTAGCGGAACCCCCCCCCCCCCCCCAACATTCCACTGCAAAGGCACCGCGGGAAATTCAAAAATATTAACAAGTCCAATACATTAACAAGTCCAATACAGCAAATGAAAGATAAACATCTTGTTAATCTACCCATCGTGTCCGATTTAAAAAATGCTTTACAGCGAAAACACAACATATGATTATGTTAGATCACCGCCAAGTCCAAAAAACACAGCCATTTTCCCAGCCAAAGAGAGGAGTCAAAAAGCAGAAAGAGATAAAATTAATCACTAACCTTTGATGATCTTCATCAGATGACACTCATTGGACATCATGTTACACAATACATGTATGTTTTGTTCGATAATGTGCATATTTATATCCAAAAATCTCAGTTTACATTGGCGCCATGTTCAGAAATGCCTCCAAAAGCCGGAGAAATTGTAGAGAGCCACATCAAATAACGGGAAATACTCATTATAAACTTCGATGAAAGATACATGTTTTACATAGAATTAAAGATACACTTGTTCTTAATGCAACAGCTGTCAGATTTCAAAAAAAAATAATACGAAAAAGCACACCATGCAATAATCTGAGACGGCGCTCAGATAACAAAATTTCTCCGCCATGTTGGAGTAAACAGAAATACGAAATTACATCAAATATTCCCTTACCTTTGATGATCGTCATCAGAATGCAGTCCCAGGAATCCTAGTTCGACAAAGAATTGTTGTTTTGGTCGATAATGTCCGGTATTTATGTCCAAATAGCTACTTTTGCTAGCACGTTTAGTAAACATATCCAAACGCTCACGCAGGTCCAGGCGAACTCGGACAAAAACTTCAAAAAGTTATTACAGGTCGAATAAACTGGTCAAACTAAGTAGAGAATCAATCTTCAGGATGTTGTTATCATATATATCCAATAACGTTCCAACCGGAGAATTCCTTCCTGTCTGTAGAAGTAATGGAACGCAAGGCGATATCATGTAGAATGCGCGTGATCAGGAACTGGCAATCTGCCAGACCACTGACTCATTCCCCTCTCATCCGGCCCCACATCACAGTATAAGCTTCATTCAATGTTCTACAGACTGTTGACATCTAGTGGAAGGCACAGGAAGTGCAAACAGATCCATATCTTACTGGGATTTGAACAGGCGATGAGTTGAATATCCACCAGCCTCAGAATTTCCACCTCCTGTTTGGATGTTTGCCTGCCATATGAGTTCTGTTATACTCACAGACATAATTCAAACAGTTTTAGAAACTTCAGAGTGTTTTCTATCCAATAGTAATAATAATATGGATATATTAGCATCTGGGACAGAGTAGGAGGCAGTTCAATGTGGGCACGCTATTCATCCAAAATGAAAATGCTGCCCCCTATACCTAAAAAGTTAATGCCCTCCTTGCCTGGTCTGAGTTTTGTTGGGCAGCCCTCTTGGCAGGTTTGTTGTGGTGCCATATTCTTTCCATATTTTAATAATGGATTTAAATGGTGCTCAGTGGGATGTTCAAAGTTTCTGATCTTTTTTATAACCCAACCTGAGTCTGTACTTCTCCACAACTGTCCCTGACCTGTTTGGAGAGCTCCTTGGTCTTCATGGTACCGCTTGCTTGGTGCTGCCCCTTGCTTAGCGGTGTTGCAGACTCTGGGGCCTTTCGGAACAGGTGTATATATAATGAGGTCATGTGACACCTAAAGCCCACCTGTGTGCAATCTAACTAATTATGTGACTTCTGAAGGTATTTGGTTGAACCAGATATTATTTAAGGGCTTCATAGCAAAGGGTGTGAATACATATGCACGCAGCACTTTTCCATTTTACATTTTTTACACATTTTTTGAAACAATTAATAAAAAATGTAAAGAAATTCATTCAACAATTTGGACTATTTTGTGTATGTCCATTAAATGAAATCCAAATAAAAATCAATTTAAATTACAGGTTGTAATGCAACAAAATAGGAAAAACGCCAAGGGGGATGAATACATTTGCAAGGCACAGTTGAAGGCAGCCAATCCAAAAAAAGTACTTTCCACAAAGCATAGCTAAAACTATAGTTGTTATCCCAAGTCTGCCCAGTAAACATTTGAACTAAAACGTTTCCTAAACCATTGTGCAGTGTCTCCACAAATCCTGTGTAACATTTATTGTACAGAAAAAAAAAAAACTTTGTCACAACACCAAATTTGTTTCACATCAGTTGCACAACTTGAGTGTGTACAGGGTCCTAGACCAAAGTCTAGTCATGCAAATCAATTTCAGCTGGAAGACCTTTGTGTTGTTTTGTCATAACAAACCACAAAGTAGTTGCCTAAAAGAGACACTGTCTTCGTGACATATAGAACACATGCAAGGTTAAAAGAGTATGGTTCCCTTAAATAATATGTTAACTTATATCATATTACTTTACATGCCAACAATAGTAGCAGTTCCTGCGGTCACAGTTGCATTACATCACTGGAGCTGAGCCGTCTGAGTCAGCAAAAAAAATATAAGAATAACGCAGGATGTTTTTATGACCTTTTAACAGCCAATTAGTATGGGGTGGTAGGTAGCCTAGTGGTTGGAGCATTGGGCCAGTACGCGCAAAGGTTGCTGGATTGAATCGCTGAATCCCTGGTAAAAATCTGTTGTTCTGCCCCTGAACAAGAAAATGCAGTGGAACTGGCTTTCCCGGTAGGCTGTCATTGCAAATAAGAATTTGTTCTTAATGACCTGCCTAGTTAAATAAATGTTACATTTTTTTTTTTAAAGTCAGTCCACAAAATGAGCATTCTATTGATATATTTTTTCACAACGTCAGTCAGTGTACACATGCACTAAAATGTCTGGCATAAACAAGCAAGCTACATTCTTAAACCAAGTAAATACATGCTACGCGCGAAGGACCTTCTGAAAAGGACAACAGTAGAATTACTAAAAAAGTCGCTCCTCTGTCGCATTTGCTTGGGATTGTTTCTTTGGGAAGTCTAACTGTTATGCCAGAGACAGAGAGAGACAGAACCAAAGTCATCTAAAGAGGATAAACTACACATCTATAAATAAACCACTGGAATCTCTGTTTGGACATCTGACTAGTGGCGTCTACTTTTTGCAATAAAATGGCAACACTTTTGTTCATCAATTTTCTCCACGCACACACATAAATCAGCTCCAGGAGTAATCCACAGAGCCCAAGCAGAGGAAGTGTTGGAGGGTTTACAAGAAAAAGTCTCTGCCTGGTAATGCTAACCACTAGGGCATCCTAAGTTTGAGTCATTAACCAACCAACTGATAGGTCAATAAGGTCGTTATCCAACAATCTCCTGCAGCATACTAGATCCTATAGGCCACAACTGTCTGGGCATTAGGCCTGTGATCCTAGGCAGTGCTCTCCTCACCCCTACATCTCTCTTTCTCACACGCACAACATAACTCGATTTGTCAAGCTTGGACTTGACATACAGATCTTCATATGCATTAGTACATCAACATACCTGAATAGGCTACAATATGTACGTGTATAGTAGATATGTGCTTATGGTCTGCACTCTCTGCCAAATTTATGGGATCCAAAGATGTCCCCCCTAGGAAACACATGCCATGTTCTGTTTCAGAATCCAATTTACGGGAGATTCGGAAACAATTCTAGTAATGCATGCATTTTATGTTTAATACTGGCGCACCTTTCATAATATTCAACTGGAAAATATAAATGATTAAACCTGCAAGTAACCGATCACGAAGCAGTGACTCATTATTTGTAGATTTTTTTTAATAGATAATTACTCATTGTGTCACCAGACAGACATCATTGGCAGGCATGACATCACACACTCCCCCGTATTTATTTGGACAGCTAAGCTAACATTTTTAAATTCAGCTCTACATAAATGATGAATGATTAGTGAGAAAGTTACAGAATCATACCCCCGCAAAAAGGCAAACCTCTCCGGTTATTGGTAAGAGGTTATTTTCTGAGGGGTGTGATCTTTGACCCTCTAACTTTCTGACTCATGATTATCGATAACCATGGTCGCATCCACATTAAATGTATAAGTATCGTGAAACATTTTCTATTCTTATTTACAATAAAGGTGACTTTAAAATGATAATACATGATTCACCATTCAGTTCCTATTGGCAAAAATGAAAATACCCTCAAATAAAAGGTGACAAAGTTGCTGGTCAGGGTCAGGCCTCACATTGAGTATGTTGCCGTGACACCCAGAAACTATGTCAACAACGCAAATCCCACTGTTGGCATGTGGCAGTTGACGTACCATTCCAACCTTCCCTCAACCTCCCCACCACATGGCTGGGTAAACACACACAGCTCAAGTACAGTGCCTTCAGAAGGTATTCATACCCCTTAACGTATTCCACATTATGTTTGCGTTACAGCCTGAAATTAAAATTTATTAAATATATTTCTCACCCATCTACACACAATATCCCAAGTGAAAACATGTTTAGTAATGTTAGCAAATTTATTGAAAATGAAATACAGAAATATCTCATTTACAGTTGAAGTCAGAAGTTTACATACACCTTAGCCAAATACATTTAAACTCAGTTTTTCACAATTCCTGACATTTAATCCTAGTAAAAATTCCCTGTCTTAGGTCAGTTGGCCCATTCCTCCTGACAGAGCTGGTGTAACTGAGTCAGGTTTGTAGGCCTCCTTGCTCGCACACACCTTTTCAGTTCTGCCCACAAATCTTCTATGGAATTGAGGTCCGGGCTTTGTGATGGCCACTCCAATACCTTGACTTTGTTGTCCTTAAGCCATTTTGTCACAACTTTGGAAGTATGCTTGGGGTCATTGTCCATTTGGAAGACCCATTTGTGACCAAGCTTTAACTTCCTGACTGATGTCTTGAGATGTTTCTTCAATATATCCACATTTTCCATCATGATGCCATCTATTTTGTGAAGTGCACCAGTCCCTCCTGCAGCAAAGCACCCCCACAACATGATGCTGCCACCCCCCGTGCTTCACGGTTGGGATGGTGTTCTTCGGCTTGCAAGCCTCCCCTTTTTTCCTCCAAACATAACGATGGTCATTATGGCCAAACAGTTATATTTTTGTTTCATCAGACCAGAGGACATTTCTCCAAAAAGTACGATCTTTGTCCCCATGTGCAGTTGCAAACGTAGTCTGGCTTTTTTATTGCGGGTTTGGAGCAGTGGCTTCTTCCTTGCTGAGCGGCCTTTCAGGTTATGTCGATATATGACTCGTTTTACTATGATACAGATAATTGTTTACCTGTTTCCTCCAGCATCTTCACAAGGTCCTTTGCGGTTATTCTGTGATTGATTTGCACTTTTCACATCAAACTACGTTCATCTCTAGGAGACAGAACGTCTCCTTCCTGGGCGGTATGCCGGCTGAGTGGTCCCATGGTGTTTATACTTGCGTACTATTGTTTGTACAGATGAGCGTGGTACCTTCAGGCGTTTGGAAAGTGCTCACAAGGATGAACCAGACTTGTGGAGGTATACAATATTTTTTCTGAGGTCTTGGCTGATTTCTATTGATTTTCCCATGATGTCAAGCAGAGGCACTGAGTTTGAAGGTAGGCCTTGAAATACATCCACAGGTACACCTCCAATTGACTCAAATTATGTAAATTAGCCTATCAGAAGATTCTAAAGCCATAACCTAATTTTCTAGAATTTTTCAAGCTGTTTAAAGGCACAGTCAAGTTAGTGTATGTAAACTTCAGACCCACTGGAATTGTGACAGTGAATTACAAGTGAAATAATCTGTCTGTAAACAATTGTTGGAGAAATTACGTGTCATGCACAAAGTAGATGTCCTAACTGACTTGCCAAAACTATAGTTGTTAACAAGACATTTGTGGAGTGGTTTAAAAACGAGTTTTAATGACTCCAACCTAAGTGTATGTGAATGTCCGACTCACCCCTAAGTCAATATTTTGTAGAAAACCTTCAGCGGCTATTACAGCTTTGTCGTCTTGGGTATGTCTATCAGCTCTGCACAAGATTGATAAGTAAATGCATGTATTTTTCCTCAAATGTAGCCCATATATTCTTTCTTTTTAACAATTAGATCTTTCATTGATGTAAACTAATTGCTAGCTCATCTTGATCATCTGTTTTCCCTTCTCTCTTTCTAGAGGCAATCAGTTACAAGGCAAAAATACAGATTTAGGCATTCAATCAAACTGGGGACAGAGAAATGTGTGTGCACCAGACAGGTCAAGGCTTCTTGCATGCATGGTTTTGACATGTAAGTTACACCCAAAAAATGTGGATTGTTTGGATGACCCAATTGCTGGGTTGCAGGCATTAGGTCAATAGTTGGGTGTTTTCTGTAAATACAGCAAGGTTGTATTGTTAGTGCTGGGTTATTACGAAGTTTGGGTTATGGATATTTGACCCAGCTGATGGGTGAATTTTCCCACCACCAGCACGTGAAGTCCACCAGAATACTTGGAAGTATTCTAGTTCGACTGAGTGACTGACGGGTGGAAAACGGCTAACGTTATTTAGACAGACTGAAGGTGTTTTGGCTTACTGAAAATGGTAAGTAACAAACGTTACGAATTATGAATTTGATGGTCATTCAGGTTCAATAGATTATCCTATCATAATTAGGTAGCTAGCTAACATTATCTTGAGCGTTTTCTGTGCTAATATCTCTGGCTGTGGTAACATTAGCTAGCTAGCTAACATTAGCCTCGTGACCATGCTCGCGACGAAGTGTTGTGGCAGAATAACTAAATTAACATTTTTTGTCGGCGTTTGGCTAGCTAGCTATGTCAGTGTATAACAGTAGCCATCTAAAGTTATTACCTACCTTAGTGTGACACTTCCTCTGGACTGTATCGGGCATGGTTTCACTTGTTAACTGCGTTAGCAAAATTAGCTGGAGATTTTACTTATTCTCCATCTGGATTAATTTAACAAAGCTATTTGGCAAGCTTATCTCATGCTTGCATGGTGATTGATTGAGTTCTTTAGCGTTACTGCACTGGTTTTCAATGGTTTCTGACATTGGCAGCTTTAGTCAAACTTGTGAAGTTAAGGAGGATGGATGCAAATTCTAACATTAGAGTTTCCCTTAAATTTGATGTAGTCAAGTTAGAGCCAGCTAGCTAAACTATGTTTCTAACATTTCTTGATGTCTCTACTTAAATACAGAGGTCAATGCTAATGAATGGACAGCTTTGTAAAGATACACCGAATGAGGGAACCAGGCCCCTTTGATTCCAAAGTTTGAGGGTAAGTAAAACTGAGTAATTCCTTTGAGAGTTAAGACAGAGCTTTGGGGGTAGAAAAACAGATTTTTTGACCCTGTGTAAAACAGCATTCTTCCACATTGTCATCGATAACCTATAATTGAACCTTAATAGATACTAGAATGACTTAACTTCACCAGAGCCTCTTAGAACCAGACACTTTAGGACTAGATGCATTACATGCACAGATGTCTATTCTGTCACAGTGACCAACCTGACACACATCACAGGCTAGGAGCAGCTCATGGGCACTTAGGGGTAAAGTGTCTTGCTCAAGGGCACAACGGCAGTATTTAGTATACAGAAATATTGTAGCTAGTAACCCTCTGGCTGACGGATCACGCTCTGCAGATTTCCCCGCAGGAAGCTCGGGGTTTCAAATATTGGCCTGCCTTTCTAACCTCGAAGCTAATGCAACCACTATTCATTTTGCTCTTTCCGCACTCTCTTGCCTCTGTTCAATCATTTGACCTGGCTTACCAACCATTCCCTCAAAGTATTTCATTTAGAAATGTGGGTGAACAATCCCTTAAAATATCCCCCCTATCGGTTAAGAGCGTTGGGTCAGTAACTGATAGGTTGCTGGTTCAAATCCCCAAACCAGCAAGGCGGCAAATTCTGCCGTTCAGCCCCTTGAGCAAGGCAGTTCACCCCCAACAACAACTGCTCCCTGGGTGCCAAAGACATGGATGTCGATTAAAGCTGTTTGGGGGGTTGGTTTGAATGCGGAAGACACATTTTGGTTTAATGCATTCAGTTGTGTAACTGATTAGGTATCCCCTTTCCCTTTTACACTCGTCTGCAGCGGAGGAGATGGAGCAGGAAAGCCTCTTGCTTTGGATGACTTGACTATGGCCTGAAGTTAAAGAAGAACATAAATGCCTTACAAGCAGTGAGTATTCTGTAAACAGCACCTTTTTCTTTACATGAGGGGAGGTCCACGGGACACACACATGAATACATAGGACTGTGTACACACCAAGCGACATACTGAGCTTGAGCAGTAGCCGGGTCTTGCCAGGTACATGTTGAAAGATTTGGGTATTTTGAAAACAATTTTTTTAAATAAATGTATAATTATTGAATACTTCGTGCTCACAACAGTCAAATGTGAGACGGCAGCCCACGTGACGCAACATCTGGCCGGCAAACCAGGTTGCGGAGAACCTGAAGGAGACCGCAATCGAGAGGGTTCAGTGGACCAGACCGAATGGGGCCAAGACAGTCTGCGTATCCACATTTGTTAATACAATATTTGCTCAAATATTGTGCTGTTTTTTCCTCTTAGGGTTGAGACCTCTCATTGGTTGGATTTTAAAATTAGAAAACAGCATTGGGTGTGGCTACGGTGTGAACATGTGGATCTGAGCAAGTGTTATGTCATACATTTTTGTGGATATGTACTGTATGTAAATGTTAAGTTGTGTATTGTTTTTGTCAATGTATGTTTTGTTGAAAAAAAGGTAAATAACATATTACAAAAAAAGTAATTAATCTGTCACTACAGATTGCTCAGGACTTCTACAATTTAAACCCGGACTGCTCGGGGAAACTGACTAATAGCTGGATCGCGGTTTACAAGGAGAAAAAAAAGTTTGCTTCGCCAGCCCAGAGAGAAGCAGGCCCAAGATCTTCTCTTCAAAGTGCAGGTATAGTTTGAAATGACCCTGCTGGTGGTGCCTCAGATGCTAATTTATTTATTCACTAGAAGTTATTCATTTATAAGTTATTCACTAAACATTCTTCTCTCCAGATACACAAGGTGATGTGATGGAAAATGTTATGAAGCGTGAGGGAAATTCCCATCTGACCAAAAGAAGACATGTAATGGATTGCCATGGAATGCCCTGCTGACAGCTGTCTGTAGGCATTCATAAGAAGTGTTTACATGGTCTGCAGCCACTGATAATAGCACGACGTGTATATAAAGATATATATGGTGCATAGGAAGTAACAGGAGAATCGTTGAAGATGCTCATGAGGTAATAAGGGAGATTACCGAGTGTGTTTGGGAATAGTACTAAGTGAATGTGGATGTGAGAGTTGAAAGAGTGCGTGTGAAAGAGGTGCGTGTCTGAAAGAATACCCCAACCAGTTCTGTAACCTGAGTTTATGTTATCTAGAGTTATTATATATGTATAGGAAGTAGCAGCAAGCTAGTCTTAGGAGAAGGCTGTGAGGGCAGGAGTGAGGGCAGGAGGCCCCACTGACAATTGTCTGTGGGTATTCATAAGAAGTGTCTACGTGGTCGGAGAACCACTGGAACCGTTGAAGATCCATGTGGTGAATACCTAAGAACGGTGTATGTGTGTCTGCAGCCACTACTAATAGAACATGTGTAATGATAGACTACGTGTTCTGAGAACCACTGATAATAGCACAAGGTGTTACTGTAGGCCTTTAGAGTCGTTGATGCACATGAGTGGTATGGATGTCTGTAGGCATTTATGATCTATAACGTTATAAAGGGATTCTGTATAGAGATATGAAGAGGACTATTCCCAAATATGCTGTTAAATAGAACACTAGAGTGTTTAAATATTTAAACCCCTGTATGAATACAACACTGGTGTAGAGGAGGAATTTGTGATGTAACACTAATGTATAGTGGGTTACTAGAGATAAAGTAACATAATATTGATTATAATGGGTTACTAGAGATCTGATGAAAAACACAATTATAATATACAATTTGCACACCCACGTATGTAAGTGGTGTAAAAAGTATTCTGAGAAATGTTCAGAGCGGTCCCTTTATTGATAAAGACAAGGTTAAAGCATTGTACGGCACTTGACTTACCCCTAACCAATAAAACTATAAACACTGATGGGAATTCCTCCATCCTGGTAATACATTTTGAAATAAACCCCATACCCTGTTAAATAGACCCAATGATTTTCTGTATTCACCTACTCAACCATTTAACTTGCTAGGTAGAGAAATATTATGGACAGAGCACCATGCCATCTACAGGGGACTGATAGACAGTGCCAGCTCAGTTAATACATATAGATCCCTCCAAAGTATTACGTATGAATGTTAAAATACTAGTCATTTAATAAATATTGAAGCAGAAAGTGAATATCCAACAGAAATTGGTAATAAAAATGATTTATCACAACCTTGTATCATGTCGTCATACTGAACAGTCGTAACCTCCTTGCATCTGCAAAAACCCAATACTTATTATGATTCAATACTAAACAAATTGGTTTAATTATTTATTTACTAGCTAATTAAATAGGAACACAGGATAAACATACACACTCTCTGCACCGGTTATTGACTGACGACTTAATACGCCGAAAACAGGTCCCTAGCGGAATGACGACATGGCTGCTTGTGAAAGAAGAGATGGGGAGGGGAGAGACACTTAACATTGGTACATTCTTAAACTACTCACCTACAGTAACCATTACATTGCACACAAACCGCCGCCTGCTTTGAGTAAGAAATCCTGAATGTATTTACGTGAAATGCCTGGGTTTGCCGGGATCTCTTTTTTTTTTTTTTTTTTTTTTTTTTTTGAGGTCACCGTCTGTTCAATGAGTTTATTGGGAAACCAGATTTCTAATCAACCTGTTTGCAGTTCCTACCGCTTCCACTGGATGTCACCAGTCTTTGGAAATAGGTTTAGGTTATCAGTGCAATGTGCAATGAAGAAGAACGGCCATCTGGAATCAGTGTAACGTTATGTGTACTGTTTGAGAGTTGCGCAAGACTAGAAAAGTATTGCTCGTTTTTTGTCCTCCTGTATTGAAAACAGATGGACCCGTCTTCAATTTCATCGATTATTAACGTTTCCAAATACCTTAGGTTGTATTACAAAAGTAGTTTGAAATGTTTTGGCAAAGTTTACATGTAACTTTTGAGATATTTTGTAGTGACTTTGCGTAAATTGGAAGCTGTTTTTTTCTGGATCAAACACGCCAAATAAAAATGGACATTTTGGACATATATGGACGAAATTAATCGAACAAAAGGACCATTTGTGATGTTCATGGGACCTATTGGAGTGCCAACAAAAGAAATTCGTCAAAGGCATGATTTATATTTTATTTCTGCGTTTTGTGTTGCGCCTGCAGGGTTGAAATATGCTACACTCTTTGTTTACGGTTGTGCAATCATCAGGTAATAGCATCTTATGCTGTCGCCGAAAAAACTTTGAAATATGACATGTTGGCTGGATTCAGAACGAGTGTAGCTTTAATTTAGTATCTTATGTGTGTGATTTAATGAAAGTTTGATTTTATATCATGTTTTTTCGGCGCTCTACATTTTCCCTTGCTATTGGCCAAGCGTCCCACATATCCCAGAGAGTTTAAGACAGCTAAACAGCCATACCAGTGATTGTCCGGGAAGTGAGATTCTCCACCTCATGTTGAGATTCAAAATTCAAACAATTTTAAACATGCAGCTTCATGCTTTTCTGGTCTAATGTGTTTTTTTAACACATAATTTATATATTTTGCTCGAAAGTGGCGGTTCCAGCAGGCTGACATGCTCTCTGACCTCACTTTGGAGCGTTGACTACTCACGGAGCAAAGTTATGAAAACCAATTCTCTCCTATAGCTTCTCACATCACATCCCTCACTTAACTTCTCTGGGAAAGGGGGGCAGTATTGAGTAGCTTGGATGAATAAGATGCCCAGAGTAAACTGCTTGTTACTCAGGCCCAGAAGCTATGATATGCATATAAGTAGTAGATTTGGATAGAACACACTGAAGTTTTTAAAACTATTAAAATAATGTCTGTGAGCATAACAGAACTCATATGGCGGGCGAAAACCCACTTCAAGGCTTCCAGCAGATGTCAACAGTCTTTAGAAAGTTGTATAAGGCTTCCATTGTGGAAGGGGGTCAAATAAGAGCTGTTTCAACAAGTGGACTAGGCTGAGGCCAATGAGTTGTTAACTGTGCGGTCACGCGGGCGCGCCGTTCCATCTTTTTCCTCTAATGAATACGCTATTGTCCGGTTGGAATATTATTGAAGATTTATTATAAAAAGACACTAAGGATTGATTGTAAACATCATTTGACATGTTACAAACTGTAATGGAACTCTGTCTGGATTTTGTATTGGTCGGTCACATGAATGACGCAAATGTTAATTATTAATTAATTATGAATGATGAATAAGCTAAATCATGCAAATATAACTTGTCTGTATATAAGAGATCTAACAGGACTGCCCCGATAGAGCTCCTGATCGACATGTGTACTTGGTGCATTGAGTTGGTTGGAAACAATCCAGTGCGCTGATAATAAACAATGATTAATTTAAAGATTAACTTCATTTGATTTCACCTTTATTTAACCAGGTAGGCTAGTTGAGAACAAGTTCTCATTTACAACTGCGACCTGGCCAAGACAAAGCAAAGCAGTGCGACACAAACAACAGAGTTACACATGGAATAAACAAGCGTACAGTCAATAACACAATATAAAAAAAATAAAGTCTATATCCAGTGTGTGCAAATGGACACTTCAAGTGCCCCTCTGTAGAATTTCCACAACAGTGACATTGCTTAAAGACTTCTGCCAGTGGTGCGCCCAACACCAGTCTACAAGATAGGCTGGAAGACATTGGCATAGGGCAATTGATGGGATAATTAGAGTATGGCATTTTGTAAACCTTGAATGAAAGGAACAGCATTCCAAAATCTGTTACGCATTTTCCCACTGGAGATGTTTCCAGCAAACTGACTTTTGCGGTGAAAAGGCTGTGCTTGATGACAGTGTACATAAATGATTTTACCGTTAAATTCCCATGTACCGAGAAAAAAAAAAAAGAAAGTTAAATGGGTTTCCATCATATTTTCAACTCTACTGATGGTTTTGTCACAAACTGTTGCGTTATGTAGCAAATGTGCCCACTCTGGTCTTGACACATGAGCTCTAGTCAACAGCTCATACATACAGTTGTGGTAGGCAATCTACATTGTGAGATTATTACGGATAAGAGCGATATTTACATTGTCAAACAGCCGCCAAGCATCGATCATCATGTCACCAGAATTAAACCCTCAATATTTATTGTAAAGGAGCATCAAGCTCACCACCTTGCGCTTTCACCACCCTCTGAAGTTCATCATAACTCATTTCATCTGTAGCTAATAAACTGCTGAGTTTCCACTGCCATTTCTCACATAATTAATTTTAACTACACAAAAAGATCCCACCATTGTCGAACGAACAAATTGTCTGTAGGCATTTATAAAATTGCACCAGCATTTCATGTTTCCATCAGCTCTGACTTTTTTCATGCTTCAGGTAATTCATCTGCATGAAATGGTTGGATGGAAACATGGTTAATGTTGTGTAAATGAACCTATGAGCTCCAGCCCAAAATGAATGGAAGATGTAGGCATAAAACAGGGATTGGGTGTTGATTGATGTAAATGGCTATAAAATATACAAAATGCAATGTGTGATGGCATTGTCAGTGTGCCTCCATGATTTGCACAAGTCCTCAAATTCTAAAATCAAATGATTTCACCAACATGGTTGATTAACAGCACCAGGCGGAGGTGTCCAGACCCTACCCATTTGTGTTGACTCTTGGGGACTGCTCACAGGTGTTTACGGTCATTCGTGGATGGGCATTGGAGCAAGGTACACTGCTTGGGGCACTGGATGTGTGCTATTATGTGCTTGATAACAACTATCCCACTGTGCCCCAGCATGGGAACTCCTACAGACCACAGTGTATCGGCTACCAGGAATAGAATAGCCCACAATACGACGGTTGCGCGCATGAACAATAGTGGATACTTTTCTGCTCTTGTATGTAGGTGTGAGAAGTGACAGGAGGAAGCACAGCCCTCCAGCTGATGTGATCCTGTAAATGAATAGATCAATGGCTGGATGAGCCATAAGTGTCTCGTTCCAATGCTAATATGCTCCTAAGGCACTATTTATAGCTCTGTTAAATGTACTTTTAGTTTGTTTTTTAATGCATTTGTGCCTGCTTTTTGCTTACGGTACGGTATTTGTCTCGTTTGACTTTAGTTCAACTACTGAAATGCGTTCTGGTACACTTTCATTCTATTACAATTTATTGTAAATAGATGTCACATTGGGGATTGTGAAAAGTGCTTTATGAATGAAATAGTTAGTAATGAGTCATTAGTCCATGTCCTTAGTAGTGACCTTCAAATGTTTATTTTATACTTGTTCTGTGTAAAAATGGTTTTAACTCGACCCAAATGTAGACCATGGCAAAACAGCATGGTGTGTGTGTGTGCTGTCACCTAAGATAGTTGTAGTGTGTCAGTGAATTTCTATTGATTAGCTCTGGCATTGTCTGATAGACAGATCTGTGTTAATACCACTTAAAACAGACCGTGTCACACACATGCATGCTTTGTTTTTCTCAGATTGCAATCGGAGTGTTCACATCAATTTCAACTGAGGCTTTAGTCTGATGTTTGGACTTTTCGGTTCATGAAATAATAAAAATAAATTCTAAATAACAATCCTATCTTGTGTAGTCGTATCTTGTGAATGAATACATAAGACAATAGGGCTTTGTTTCAATGTGCTATTTAAAAATACACTGCTCAAAAAAATAAAGGGAACACTTAAACAACACAATGTAACTCCAAGTCAATCACACTTCTGTGAAATCAAACTGTCCACTTAGGAAGCAACACTGATTGACAATAAATTTCACATGCTGTTGTGCAAATGGAATAGACAAAAGGTGGAAATTATAGGCAATTAGCAAGACACCCCCAAAAAAGGAGTGATTCTGCAGGTGGTGACCACAGACCACTTCTCAGTTCCTATGCTTCCTGGCTGATGTTTTGGTCACTTTTGAATGCTGGCGGTGCTCTCACTCTAGTGGTAGCATGAGACGGACTCTACAACCCATACAAGTGGCTCAGGTAGTGCAGTTCATCCAGGATGGCACATCAATGTGAGCTGTGGCAAAAAGGTTTGCTGTGTCTGTCAGCGTAGTGTCCAGAGCATGGAGGCGCTACTTGGAGACAGACCAGTACATCAGGAGACGTGGAGGAGGCCGTAGGAGGGCAACAACCCAGCAGCAGGACCGCTACCTCCGCCTTTGTGCAAGGAGGTGCACTGCCAGCGCCCTGCAAAATGACCTCCAGCAGGGCACAAATGTGCATTTAAGTGTTCCCTTCTGCTGCCTGCAACATCCTCCAGCATGACCGGTTTGGCGATGGGTCAGTCATGGTGTGGGGTGGCATTTCTTTGTGGGGCCGCACAGCCCTCCATGTGCTCGCCAGAGGTAGCCTGACTGCCAATAGGTACCGAGATGAGATCCTCAGACCCCTTGTGAGACCATATGCTGACACATGCACATTTGTGGCCTGCTGGAGGTCATTTTGCAGGGCTCTGGCAGTGCACCTCCTTGCACAAAGGCGGAGGTAGCGGTCCTGCTGCTGGGTTGTTGCCCTCCTACGGCCTCCTCCACGTCTCCTGATGTACTGGCCTGTCTCCAAGTAGCGCCTCCATGCTCTGGACACTACGCTGACAGACACAGCAAACCTTTTTGCCACAGCTCGCATTGATGTGCCATCCTGGATGAACTGCACTACCTGAGCCACTTGTATGGGTTGTAGAGTCCGTCTCATGCTACCACTAGAGTGAGAGCACCGCCAGCATTCAAAAGTGACCAAAACATCAGCCAGGAAGCATAGGAACTGAGAAGTGGTCTGTGGTCACCACCTGCAGAATCACTCCTTTTTTGGGGGTGTCTTGTTAATTGCCTATAATGTCCACCTGTTGTCTATTCCATTTGCACAACAGCATGTGAAATTTATTGTCAATCAGTGTTGCTTCCTAAGTGGACAGTTTGATTTCACAGAAGTGTGATTGACTTGGAGTTACATTGTGTTGTTTAAGTGTTCCCTTTATTTTTTTGAGCAGTGTATATTATAGTACATTTTCTGACATGATATATGTTCTGAAATTCAGGCAATAGAAATTCATTATTTGAAATTCAACATTGTATCTTAAGTGTATGTGTAGGACAGGGAGGGGGTGGGATGGTAGAGAAGGCTAAAATATGCACACAAAATTGAAATTAGAATGACCTCTGGGTCAATCCCCCTACCCAATGTGCTGGGTTAAAAAAAAAAAGTGTTTTGGGTTGTGATATAGTCTAATTTACCCAGCAGTAGGGTCAAGTGCTCAACCCAAGCCCGCTGGGTTGAATTAACCCAATGCTGTGTTTGCCCAATATTGACCCAGTGCTGGGTTGTCAATTACCCCACATTTTTTGCACTCTGTCAATGAGGTTAGTTTTGTGGAGTAACTGCACTGCTGTTGATCCATCCTCAATGTTCTCCTATCACAGCCATTAAACTCTGTAACTGTTTTAAAGTCACCATTGGCCTCATGGTAAAAACCCTGAGCGGTATCCATCCTCACCGGCTACTGAGTTAGGAAAGACAACTATCTTTTGTAGTGACTGGGTGTATTGATACACCATCGAAAGTAATTAATAACTTCACCATGCTCAAAAGGATATTCAATATCTTTTTTCTTTTTTTTTTTACCCATCTACCAATAGGTGCCCTTCTTTGTGAGGCATTGGAAAACCTCTCTGGTCTTTGTGGTTGAATCTGTGTGTGAAATGCACTGCTCCGCTGAGAGACCTTACAGATAATTGTATGTGTGGGTTACAGAGATGAGTTAGTCATTTAAAAATCTTGTTAAACACCATTATTGCCCACAGAGTGAGTCCATGCAACTTATGTGACTTGTTAAGAAAATTGTTAGTCCTAAACTTATTGAGGCTTGCCATAACAAAGGGGTTGATACGTATTGACTCAAGACATTACAGCTTTTCATTTTTAAAAATACATATAATTCCACTTTGACATGATTGGTTTTTGTGTGTAGATCAGTGAAACAAAATCAAAATGTAATCCATTTTAAATTCAGACTGTAACACAACATGGAGAAAGTAAAGGGTGTGAATCATTTCTGGAGGCACTGTAGGTAGGGGTAATGTGGCTAGGCAAAAGGATAGATAATAGACAGGCGCAGCAGCGTATGTGGTGAGTGTGAAAGTGTGTGTGTGTGTGTGTGAGTGTGTGTTTGGCGTCAGTATGCATGTGTGCGCATGTTACGTGTATGTGGGCGTATGTAGTGTGTGCGTGTGTGTTGGGGTGTCAGTGTAAATAGGTGTGAGTGTGTGGGTAGAGTCCATGGTGTTCGCATAGAGTCAGTGCAAAAGAAAGGCCCAATGCAGTTAGTCTGGGTAGCCATTTGATAAGCTATTTAGCAGTATTGCTTAGCAATCTTAAGGCTTGTGGGGTAGAAGTTGTTCGGGGTCATTTTGGTTCCAGACTTGTTGCATTTGTATGGCTTGCCATGAAGTAGCAGAGGACAGTCTTGGGTGGCTGGAGTCTTTGAAAATGTTTTGGGACTTCCTCTGAGCTTTGACACCGTCTGGTATAGAAGTCCAGGATGGCAGGGAGCTCGGGCCCAGTGATGTAGTGGGCCGTACTCACCACTCTCTGTCGAGCGTTGCAGTCGGTTGCCTTGCCGTACCAAGTGGTGATGCAGCCAGTCAAGATGCTCTCAATGGTGCAGCTGTAGAACTTTGAGGGACCTTGCCAAATCGCTTCAGCCTCCTGGTACACTCACTCATTCGCTCTACTGGGTTCTGTTCAATAGGGCACCCAACATTTTAAAATGTTTTGCAACGGATAAAGGTAATGAGCGTTTGCAATAGAGCAATGTTTTGTTTATCACGCTAACGTCGAGACCTTGACAAACTTAAGTGACGAACATGAAAAAACTAGAGACTGAGACTTATAGCTATGTTCAACAAGTACTCTGAGTGTACCAAACATTAGCAACACCTTCCTAATATTTTCCTTTGCCTCGCTATCCTTCTCGGTAATCAACCCTCAGTTGACATCTGCGATGTTGTAGACGATAACCATCTGATCACGTGTTTGTTAACTTGCATGAGCTGCACTTTAAGTTGCATGTGATCGTGTCCACTGCTAGGTAAACAACGAGATTTCTGATGACGAACTG
Source organism: Salvelinus fontinalis (assembly GCF_029448725.1). Lineage (NCBI taxonomy): Eukaryota > Metazoa > Chordata > Actinopteri > Salmoniformes > Salmonidae > Salvelinus > Salvelinus fontinalis. The sequence continues at coordinate 11,626,081 of NC_074684.1, read as the reverse complement.
CGTGCGCAACTTTTCCTGATGGGGCCGGGAAACGTTTCCGTGTAGCCACCTTCACGGAATCGCTTCAGTCCACTTTCTCCTGTTTGGCCCTGTATTATTTTTGCTGTTGGCTTGCGAGCAAGAAGCAGAAGCAAGGTCAGGTTCCATTACGCGGTAGCAGCATAATCCTCTGCTTGTGTAATTCCCCTTTTAAAATGCCTTCTGGTGTTTCCCCAAAATGGACAAACCTGCATGACTCGCCACCAAGGGAGGGTGGGCTGGAGAGCAGGCTACGGCTTCTCACCGCCACACGTCCCTGGCTCTGGCACTCACCCCTTAAATCAATTATCCAAACACTACAGGCTCTACTGTACCTCATTTTCTCCAGCCCCGTCTCTCTCGCAGACACAAACACACACGTATATATACACACACACACAAATACCTACATATATATAGAGCCTTGGCAAAGTATTCAGACACCTTGACTTTTTCCGCATTTTGTTACGTTACAGCCTTATTCTGAAATTGATTTAATCAAATAAAACATGTCAGCAATATACACACAATCCCCATCCCCATAATGATAAAGCAAACAGGTTTGTAGAAATGTTTGCAAATGTATTAATCAATAAACAGAAATACCTTATTTACGTAACTACTCACACCCTTTGCTATGAGACTCGAAATTGAGCTCAAGTGCATCTTATTTCCATTGGTCACCCTTGAGATGGAGTCCACCTGTGGTAAATTCAATTGATTGGACATGATTTGGAAAGGCACACACCTGTCTAGAGAAGGTTCAACAGTTGACAGTGTATGTCAGAGCAAAAACCAAGCCATGAGGTCGAAGGAATTGTCCGTAGAGCTCAGAGACAGGATTGTGTCGAGGAACAGATCTGGGGAAGGGTACCAAAAAATGTTTGCAGCAGTGAAGCTCCCCAAGAACACAGTGGCCTCCATCATTCTTAAAACGGAAGAGGTTTGGAACCAACAAGACTCTTCCTATAGCTGGCCTCCTGGCCAAACTGAACAATCATGGGAGAAGGGCCTTGGTCTGGGAGGTGACCAAGAACCTGATGGTGACTCTGACAGAGCTCTAGAGATTCTCTATGGAGATCGAAGAACTTACCAGATGGACAAACATCTCTGCAGCACTCCACCAATCAGGCCTTTATGGTAGAGTGGCCAGACAGAAGCCACTCCTCAGTAAAAGGCACATGAAAGCCCGTTTGGGCAGTTAAAGACTCTCAAACCATGAGAAACAAGATGCTCTGGTCTGATGAAACCAATATAGAACTCTTTGGCCTGTTAAGGAGTCTTATGGCTTGAGGTTAGAAGTAGTTAAGAAGCCTCTTGGACCTAGACTTGGCGCTCTGGTACTGCTCACTGTGCAGTAGCAGAGAGAACAGTCTATGACTAGGGTGGCTGGAGTCTGACAATTTTTAGGGCCCCCTCTGACACCGCCTGGTATAGAGGTCCTGGATGGCAGGAAGCTGGGCCCCAGTCAGTGATGTACTGGACCGCTCGCACAACCCTCTGTAGTGCCTTGCTGTTGGAGGCCGAGCAGTTGCCATACCAGGCAGAGATGCAACCAGACAGGATGCTCTCGATGGTGCAACTGTAGAACTTTGAGGATCTGAGGACCCATGCCAAATCTTTTCAGTCTCCTGAGGGGGAATAGGCTTTGTCGTGACCTCTTCACAACTGTCTTGGTGTGTTTGGACCATGATAGTTTGTTGGTGATGTGGACAACAAGGAACTTGAAGCTCTCAACTTGCAATTAACAAGTGTGCCTTGTTAAAAGTTAATTTGTGGAATTTCAAATCAAATCAATGTTTTCCTTAATGCGAATCAGTTGTGTCAATCAGTTGTGTTGTGACAAGGTAGGGTTGGTACACAGAAGATAGCCCTATTTGATAAAAGAACAAGTCCATATTATGGCAAGAACAGCTCAAATAATCAAAAAGAAACAACAGGCCATCAGTACTTTAAGACATGAAGGTCAGTCAATACGGAACATTTCAAGAACTTTTAAAGTTTCTTCAAGTGCAATCACAAAAACCATCAAGCGCTATGATGAAGCTGGCTCTCATGAGGACCGCCACATGAAAGGAAGATCCAGAGTTACCTCTGCTGCAGAGGATAAGTTCATTAGAGTTAACTGCACCTCAGATTGCAGCACAAATAAATGCTTCATAGAGTTCAAGTAACAGTCACATCTCAACATCAACTGTTCATAGGTGACTGCATGAATCAGGCCTTCATGGTCAAATTGCTGCAAAGAAACCAATACTAAAGGTCATCAATAAGAAGAAGAGACTTGCTTGGGCCAAGAAACACGAGCAATGGACATTAACCCGGTGGAAATCTGTCCTTCGTTCTGTGCATCAAAGCTGGGACCGAGGAGACTGAAAAACAGCTTCTATTTCAAGGCCATCACTGTCAAATAACCATCACTAGCACAGAGGCTGCAGCCTAAATACAGACTTGAAATCATTGGCCAGTTTAATAAATGGTACACTAGACACTTTAATAATGTTTACATATCTTGCATTACTCATCTCATATGTACAGTTGAAGTCGGAAGTTTACATACACTTAGGTTGGAGTCATTAAAACTCATTTTTCAACCTCTCCACAAATTTCTTGTCAACAAACTATAGTTTGGCAAGTCGGCTAGGACATCTATTTTGTGGATGACAAGTCATTTTCACAACAATTGTTAATAGACAGATTATTTCACTGTATCACAAGTCCAGTGGGTCAGAAGTTTACACACATTAAGTTGACTGTGCCGTTAAACAGCTTGGAAAATTCCAGAAAATGTCATGGCTTTAGAAGCTTCTGATAAATTATGTCAATTAGCCTGAGTCAAATTGGAAGTATACCTGTGGATGTATTTCAAGGCCTACCTTCAAACTCAGTGCCTCTTTGCTTGACATCATGGGAAAATCAAAAGAAAATCAGCCAAGACATCAGAAAGAAAAAAAAGACCTCCACAAGTCTGGTTCATCCTTGGGTGCAATTTCCAAACACCTGAAGGTACCATGTTCAGCTGTACAAACAATAGTATGCTAGTATAAACACCATGGGACCACGCAGCCGTCATACCGCTCAGGTAGGAGACGCGTTCTGTCTCCTAGAGATGAACGTACTTTGATGCGAAAACTGCAAATCAATCCCAGAACAACAGCAAAGGACCTAGTGAAGATGCTGGAGGAAACAGGTACAAAAGTATCTATATGCACATTAAAACAAGTTATTTTTCGACATAACCTGAAAGGCCACTCAGCAAGGAAGAAGCAACTGCTCCAAAACCACCATAAAAAAGCCGGACTACGGTTTGCGACTGCACATGGGGACAAAGATTGTACGTTTTGGAGAAATGTCCTCTGGTCTGATGAAAGAAAAATAGAACTGTTTGGCAATAATGACCATAGTTATGTTTGGAGGAAAAAAGGGGAGGCTTGCAAGCCGAAGAACACCATCCCAACCGTGAAGCACGGGGGTGGCAGCATCATGTTGTGGGGGTGCTTTGCTGCAGGAGGGACTGGTGCACTTCACCAAATAGATGGCATCATGAGGCAGTAAACGTATGTGGATATATTGAAGCAACATCAAGAATTCAGTCAGGAAGTTAAAGCTTGGTCACAAATGAACAATGACGCCAAGCATAGTTCCAAAGTTGTGACAAAATGGCTTAAGGACAACAAAGTCAAGGTATTGGATTTGCCATCACAAAGCCCTGACCTCAATCCTATAGAAAATGTGGGCAGAAGTGAAAAAACATGTGCGAGTGTAACAGTATAGCTTCCGGCCCTCTCCTCGCCCCAACCTGGGCTCGAACCAGGGACCCTCTGCACACATCAGCCACAGTCACTCACGAAGCATCGTACCCATCGCGCCACAAAAGCCACGGCTCTTGCAGAGCAAGGGGAACAACTACTTCTTGGTCTCAGAACGAGTGACGTCACCGATTGAAACACTATTAGCGCGCACCACCGCTAACTAGCCAGCCATTTCACATCGGCCACATGAGCAAAGTGGCCTACAAACATGACTCAACTCACCAACTTAATGTGGGAAGCTTGTGGAAGGCTACTCGAAACATTTGACCCAAGTTTAAATTTTTTAAGGCAATGCTACCAAATACTAATTTAATGTATGTAAACTTCTGAACCACTGGGAATGTGATGAAAGATATAAGTTGAAATAAAGAATTCTCTCTACTATTATTCTGACATTTCACATTCTTAAAATGATCTGGTGATCCTAATTGACCTAAGACAGGGAATTCTTACTAGGATTAAATGTCAGGAATTGTGAAAAACTGAGTTTAAATGTATTTGGCTAAGGTGTATGTAAACTTCCGACTTCAACTGTATATACTGTATTCTATATCTCAGTGTATGCCGCGCTGACATTGCTCGTCCATATATTTAAATATTCTTAATTCCATTCCTTTACTTAGATGTGTGTATTAGGTATTTGTTTTGACATCGTTAGATATTACTGCACTGTCGGAGCTAGAAGCACAAGCACTTCGCTACACCCGCATTAACATCTTCTTAACAAATAAAATGTAAATGCTAATAAAATGTCATTTGAGATTTTTGGTTCCAACCGCCGAGTCATTGTGATACACAGAGTAGGGGAACAGATGATCTCCGCATGTGTGGTTCCCACAATGAAGCATGGAGGAGGTGTGATGGCGCTTTCCTGGTGACACGGTCAGTGATTTATTTAGAATTCACAGCATACTTAACCAGCATGGCTACCACAGCATTCTGCAGCAATAGTGGGACTATCATTTGTTTTTCAACAGGACAAGGACCCAAAACACACCTCTAGGCTAGTTGACCAAGAAGGAGAGTGATGGAGTGCTGCATCAGATGACCTGGCCTCCACAATCAACCAACCTCAACCCAGTTGAGATGGTTTGGGATGAGTTGGACCGCAGAGTGAATGAAAAGCTGCCAACAAGTGCTCAGTATATGTGGGAACTTCATGAGGTGAATACCTCATGACGTTGGTTGAGAGAATGCCAAGATTGTGCAAAGCTGTCATCAAGGCAGAGGGTGGCAACTTTGAACAATCTAAAATAAAAAATGAATGTTGATTTGTTTAACACTATTTTGGTTACTACATGATTCTACATAGTTTTGATGTCTTCCCTATTATTCTACAATGTAGAAAATAGTAAAAAATAAAAGATAAACCCCTTCAATGAGTAGGTGTACTAAAACTTTTGACCGGTAGTGTATATATACACACACAAACAAAAACAAATGCAGACACACACAAACAAACACAGCCATATCAAGGCTGCCAGCGCCATAACGTTTCAGTGTGACTCACCTTCTCCTCTCGCCCCATGCCAAAAACACGCAACATACACTCACCTCACCCCCTCCCTCCCTTGTTCCAGATTAGTGTGATGCAGTATCTAAAACCACTGTAATCAAAAAAATCCCCCAGGGGATTATTACATACTAGAAACTAAGCCATAATAAAAACCTTTGCTTTATTTTTCAGTTCTACTTTGCTTTTTAGCATTCAAATCTTTTTTTAAATATACAAAAAAAATATGTAATTCCAGATAACTTGCAGAGACGCACAAACAATGACTTCATCTCCTCTGCCTAGACCCGCATGTTCACACCCCCACCCCTAGTGCCTGCATTACTGTTTGCCACTTGGACTTAAATTGTACCAATTCGTTTTTCTCGGTAGCCCATGCTATTTCGATAATAAATAATTAGATTGTGTTATTGATGCTTTTAGTGTACGTTTTTTCAAGATGAGTGATGAGAAGAGAAGCGTCCAACCCATTGGGTATCTCACTACACTCCCATATGCCATGTCTTGAAATATGCAGACTGACGGAATAAAAGGTTTACATTGTAATACTTCTAACAGCCAACTTTCTAGCTCCGCCCATAACTTTTGGACTTTATTGCATTCCCAGAAAGCAATGATTATCGAGTCATTATTGGTTTTATACTTAAGACATGACTCTGCCGTTGTGCTGTAGAATTTGAGAATTTTGTCTCTTGTATAATAAATTCTATAGTTTATACTGGATTAAGTGTATATTTTTGTTACCTGTAATTTTGTCATTTATGCTTCAACTTTCCCTCCATCTTGTGCCAAAGTCAGTTCTTTTCAAGTCTTAGTTCCAATAGTTTAAAAAAATCTAAAACATTGTCCATTGGATATGCTCTCTGCAAATCTTCCCTATCATACGAATACCGTTTTCTGACTCAAATAAGGTTCCCTCAAGGTTTCTCTTACGTTCAAAAGATTTCAAATCGAAATGTCATATGCCATTTTTAAGTTGCATGTATTTGAAACTAGCATTCAGTTCTAATGTACCATAGAACATTAATTATGCTACTGGAAAAAGAATAGTAGATGTACAGTATTTGGCCAATATATTCCTCCTGCGATTTCACCTTGCATTCCTTCTCCCCCACACAAACGCAGTGTCAAGTCTGCAGCTTTAAATTAGCATTGGGGGCCTGAAAGAAATGAAATCGTTTAAAAGACCCGAAGCATTTGAGTAAGTGCCTGTAACAAAGTACAAGTGAAAAACAAATTGTTCCCTCGCCAATTTGGATCACGTCCCCTTGTAAGGGCTAATAAAACATGAGTTTTGCAATAAAACAGTACTGCTTTCAAATTAAGCAGAACTATAGGGACAGCAGTACAACAGTTCGCATTCATCATTAGGACAGTCAAAGGAGAAACCCTAAAACACACGTTTTAATTAGATCAGAGTGAGGGTTAATGACTCAAGTGAGTGATGGGTCAAAAAAGAAAAAGAATACAGAAGCCTTCCAGTCCATATAAAGAATCTGTGAATGAAGTAAAATATCATTATATATTGTTTTTTATTTGATCCCTGTGCTTCATAGTCTAGTGTACCAGCAACATACTTTGTAGCTTTTTTTTAATAGAAAAAAATGTATTTCTAAGCACGTAATATTGCTGAATAGCCAATAAACCTAATTTACGACAACGGTCATCATTAAGCGTCATCCAGCTCTGATCAACATCAGCACCTCTGGTGAACCCAGAAGTACTAAGCGAAGAGATAATGATGAGGAGGAGAGAGAAGACCAAATCAGGCAGAAGATAATCTATGCATCTCACAAACACTGGCCTAATTACACACAGCTTTAGATGGGGCACATACTCAGGATTAAAAAAAGCCCAGGATAATAATAATTCTCATCCATCTATAAAGACTACCCTGGTGCCATCCCCAGCCCATATCTCCATGCTCTGCCCCAGGTGGCCGAGGCTGAGGTGGAGCGCTTGGGGAGACTCTAGGATGTCAGTCACACTGAGCTTATTCCTGGAAACAAAACTGTGCTCTCATATGAGCAGAGCATGTAAAATAGCCATGATTTTAGATTATAAAACATATTGTTTGCCAGGAGAAGGGATGAACAAAAGGAATGGGGGGGGAAAGAGGAGAGGAGGAATGAGTGGGGCAGTCTGCAAGAAGACATAAACAAACAAAAAATAAGATAATCCCCCTCTGGATTAGAAGTAGTAATATTTTCAGCACATGATCTTGTCAACTGGCACTCGTCTCAAAATGACCCTATTGCGTTTAAATTAGTTAACGCTCTAAATGTAAATAAATGACTTATCCTCAAATTATAGATAGGGAAACACTTGTAGTGTTAAAGTGTTGAAAATGTGTTAGTGCTCAAAATAAGTGTTAACTCATATTCCAATCATGGAGGCCTAGATTGAAGAAAACACTTCAACACTTAACACTGACAAAACTTCCTCTTATAAGACGATGCTTCAACTTTCAACACTTTCAGTGAGGCCCCCAAAGGATTCTGCTAGCTGTGGCTGGTAATGAGAAAGACACTCAATCTCCATTGGGCCAAATGTGTCACAAAGAAACTATAAATAGCCGGCAACACAACCTTCCAAAGTGTCTGTTACCTTGTGTCACCCTCAGAGTGTTTAAAGATGCAAAGTCCCATGTTTTAGGGATCTGCGTTCTGGTACCGGTTCCGACTGACATTTTCACTTATAAATGAATCTGTCGACACCATAGATGGAAATGGCTTGCTTGAGCGTTAGACCTGATTCTCATGGACACAGGAGTATGTCTCTCCTGCCTGTGTGACGCAGAATGTGAAATCAGACACCATTTGAAGCTGGGATGTCCCTCCTACCATTTCATTCCCTCTTCCGACTGTTCATTAACTACTGGCTGAACCCTACATCACAGCCACTAACAGCGTAGCGCAGCAGGAGCGTGATTTCGTCGCTGGAACACATTCAGGGGTTAAAGTACGGCACGGGGGGTACGGTTCGGTGTGGCGTCCCGGTAAAATAAATAGTGGGGGTACGCCGTACCAGTAAAATGTGAACCTGTCCCAATTAATACAACACCATTATTTAACATTACAGCATGTCAGCAGGGATCCTCAAATAGATTCAGACGCAGGCCGATTTTTTCCGTGAGCGTATGGTCAGGAACATAATTAAACAATTTATAGACTGCAAGAATCAAACAGATAAAAATTGACAAACATGATCATTTCAAACTTTGCTTACATTTGTATGTGATCATGTGTCTATATTATGCATGGGAATACTTGTGAACAGATTTCCAAAATTAAAATAACTGGTGTTTTTACAATCTTTTATGTCCGACAATGAAAATTCAAAAAAATACAAATAAATCACCTTTTTGTTCAGAAAACTTGGGGGGCCAAATAAAAGAGCCACCAGTTGGGTAACCCTGATTAATACTACAGTGAATACTATAGTATTTATACCAGTATTTTTCCATGTGGGTATGTTATCAAAACAAGAACATAAGGCATAAAGGCTTCATAATTCATAAAGATCATGTTAACTGACTGATATTATCTCAGATCAAAACGTAAAAGATATCCTAAGCCTGTGTTAACCTCAGACCTTATTTTCTGTATTTATCCCAAAACACCATTCTTTCCCCATTAATTTCCCCCATAGGAATGGCTGAACGAACCAGAGGTAACTCATTTACGTTTTTCAGGACTACAACCTGGCAAGCTCTATATAACAGTAATCAGGGTTCAAATAATAAATACAAAACTATTGCCATGGTCGACAGTAGTTTTCCCCAGTGATGGGAGCATACCTGGCTCTGTGCAGTTCTTCGACTCGGTCTCGTTGTCGGCTTCATGTCCCATGAGCTTCCTTCCCCAATGTTCATGCTGCTCGTGTCCATTTATTAATGTTACTCCATAACCTGGAAGAAAAGAGGGATCCTTGCTCATAGAAAATCATAGCCGTGTTACATAAAGAAGTTGAGTAACATCAGTGTTATTAAGTACTTAATTAAAAGTACTTTAAGATACCCCCCCCCAAAAAAACTGCTTTAGTAGTATCTGTACTTTACTATTTATATATTTGACAACTTCTACTCCACTACATTCCTAAAGAAAATGTTTACTCCCATACATTTTCCTTGACACCCAAAAGTCCTTTTAACATTTTGAATGCTCACGCAGGACAGAAATAGGATTGTATTCACGCACCTGGCAATATAACGCGTCGTCATCCCTACTGCCTATGATCTGGCCAAATCACTAAACACAAATACTGCATTTTTGAAAATAATGTCTGAGTGTTCCCTTGGCTGTCAGTAAAAAACAATAACGTGCCATCTGGTTTTCTTAAAATAAAGAATTTGATGTATAGCATTTACTTTTTCCACCACTGTACTTAAGTACATTTCAAATCAAATACTTTTAGAATTTTACTCAAGTAGCATTTTACTGGGTGACTTGAGTCATTTTCTATTAAGGTATCTTTACTTTTACTCAAGTATGACAATTGAGTACTTTTTCTAACCACTGAGTAACATTGAACGAGACATAACCAATGTATCTGTGAAAAAGGTGCTGAAAAATAGATGCATTCATAAATCATGACAATGATTGTAATGTTGATCATTTGAAACGAAATGGCTATGCATGGCAATTCTACCACAAACTAGATTGATAACTAAATCGCATTGGAGGATGGAGTAGGCTTCAATACCATTAATTTCCCCCATCCTTTCAGATTTGAATGTTAAGGGTTTCAAGTGGGATGAATACAAAATGAGAACTGTTTAATTCCCGATTACTGCATGCAAATCACGCATACACACAGCCAACTTGCGACGCTTCTGGCTTTCCATCAGTCATTTCTCGAAGGTTTTCAATGAGATTAGGAATGTGCAAAGAACCCAGATTTACAAACTGTCAGTGTTTGTAACCCCAGTTAGATTATAGGCTCACTGATTTCAACCACCAACAGAAAAGGATTAGCGTCTTAACCGAATGACTGACTAACCTTTCCCTTAGGGTATTGATTTTTGGTCAAGTCAACTGAACAGACCAACCAGACTCGAGCTTTGAGTTAAGACATTAAGATTGCGTTACGACATCTGAATTCTATAAGAGATAAAAGCCTCAGGATGAAACCATGAAAATTGCAAGGCAGATCAAGCTAGGTGCTTGAAAACCATAACTAATTTGCTTCCTCCAAAGACATTACCCTACGTCATTTTCACATGGATAATTGGGTAATATTTGGTTGAGACGTTGATCAATGAGATGACAACCTATATTCACCAACTCAAAAAGACAGTCAACAATGTAGTTAAGTCTCCAATGTGTTGGCCACTATGCTTTCAACCATCTAAAAGCACAACCAAATTCCAATGGAAAAACAAATGAGAATTCAACATCAGATATTTCATTTATACAGATTAATGCGATATCACAGGGCTTCATCTAATAGGAGAACCAAATGTCTATTTTTCATTCCTTTATTTAACTAGGCAAGTCAGTTAAGAACAAATTCTTACTTACAATGATGGCGTACCCCAGCCAAACCCTAACGACCCTGGGGCAATTGCGCGCCACCCTTTGGGACTCCCAATGCCAGCTGGTTGTGATACAGCCTGGAATCTAACCAGGATCTGTAGTGATGCCTCTAGCACTGAGATGCAGTGCCTTAGACCAATGCACCACTCGGGAGACCGAGTGACTTGGATTGCAGTTGAGATGACATTAAAATTACATGGTGCAAGTGATTCTGCACAGATTATTACCGCAATTGTGAAGAACTCCACAGACCTGCGATGATGACTTATGCATGCTACTATATATTGAACATGCACGCCTTAGATTATTACATGAGAAGAAATGTGGCCATGGATTTTAAGGTTGAACGTTACATTGGTTTGTAAAATGGCCTCAATTTAAGCTGTATTTACTGCATTACAAAAGTAATATAGAACTGTGTTTTGATGACAACGCAACCAAAAATCAACATTTAAAAGGATATTTATCTACTACTTGGATGGTTCCATCCGAGCCACTGGCTTAATCTCATTCTTTAACTTTTATTTTTGGTTGAGTTGGAGACATGAATCCAACATATAATTTGTTAACTTGTCGACAAGTCAAAAAGGCTATTTGTTGTATTTCAAAAGTGATATTGAGTTGTGTTTGGTTGTCAACGCAACCAGATATCACCATTTGAATGAGATGTATTTTATGCTTGAATAGTTCCATCTGTGCCACTGATTTATTCTGGCATTAATTCCAGTTTGACTACAAATTAATTATTGATATGTTGGATTCACATCTCCATCTCAACCAAAAATCTAAGTTATAGAGTAGGACCAAATCAAATCAAACTTTAAATGCACTTTTAAAAACAGTAGTTTGATTTGATTTAGTCCTATTCTTTAACTTAGATTTTTGGTTGAGATGGAGTTGTGAATCCAACATACACACTGAGTGTACAAAACCTGCTATCTCCATAACATAGACTGATCAATAAGGGATCAAAGCTTTCACCTGATGTCACTTGTTAAATCCACTTCAAATCAGAGTAGATGAAGGGGAGGAGACAGGTTAAAGGAGGTTTATTAAACCTTGAGACATGGATTGAGTATGTGTACCATTCAGAGGGTGAATGGGCAAGACAAAAAATGCAAGTGCCTTTCTACGGGGTATGGTAGAACGTGCCACACGTTGCGGTTTGTGTCAAGAACAGCAACGCTGCTGGGTTTTTCACCCTCAACAGTTTCCTGTGTGTATCAAGAATGGTCCACCATCCAAAGGACATCCAGCCAACTTGATAACTGTGGGAAGCATTGACGTCAACATGGGCCAGCATCCCCGTGGAGCACTTTCAACACCTTGTAGAGTCCATGCCCCGACGAATTAAGGCTGTTCTGAGGGCAAAAGGTTGATAATTTGTTGTGTTGACAACCAAACACAATAATATCATTAAATATCATCAAATTTGAAATCAACCAGAGCTTGAAACCCTAGGCCTATTGTATTGTCCATTTTTAGTTGAATTCTGGGTTGAATACAAACAATTGCTGTTGATTTTTCAAATGCTACAGTATATAGGCCTAAATAGCATCATTGATGATTACTACAAGTACGGTCACATTTAATTTGCTCTGTTAAACGTATTACCCTTGAGGATGACTTTGATAGCAGCAGTGAATCTATTTCGTTTTTAAGTGGGGATCTCTCAACAAGCACTCTCACAATAGCACATTGGTAATAGTCAGTAACAAATATCATAGCCAAGCAGGCCTGAGCTTGTTTAAAACCTTGAATGGGAGACCAAAGGTTAGCTGTAGATCAGGGATGGGCAACTTTGATGGGAATGTCATTTTGCTGCAATTTTACATATTTTGAAGTTTTACAGGTCATTTCCTGCAATTCTACACATTTTGCCATAGGGTGGAGGCCAATGTTTGCCATTTTTTAATGTTAACTTAGTAGGAAATAATCTAAATACATTGAAGTTATTCGAAAGTGCATTCATTTGCTCAAGTTAATCATAAGACATGAACTAAATGCATTAGTGATTGACATTTACATGCAACTTTGAGACGGAACAGGAATGCCCCCATCGGTGTGTTGTGCGAGGTGTTTGCATGCGTATGTCTAGTCTTCACTTTGTGTAGCCGTTAGCGTCAACGCTAACGATAACCGTCTGCTGGTAGATGGAAAGGCTTTCCCAAAAACCTTCTCAATTAAATGTTAACTACAAAGTAGCCCATGTCTACCTGGCAGACAGATATCATGAATATTTGCATCAGTCCAGCGGCCATTTGTTTTGCAAACTCTGCAATCACATGAGCGCTACAGAAACACTGGTCTCTGGCTGGTGCTCACGTACATTAAAGGGTAACTACACCCAAAATTCGACATGTGTTTTTTTTCACCCAGACCTCAAAGGTGATCTCCTGATCTGGTTTAAGAATTGTTGTGGACTTAGAACATCCAATTATTTTGTTTTTCTCAAAATGGTGTCAGCAAAAAAAAAGAAAAGGACAATACTGGGACAACTGAAACCTGGAAAAACAAAATGGATTTTGAGAAAAAATAAATAAAAAAAAACTCACAGAATCAGGAAAGAAATCAAAGGGCACTATTAGGACTATAGAGAGAGAGAAACAGAGGGCATAATCATCCTGCAACTCAGTCCAATTAGCTGGCGAGTGAGATAAACCAATGACACCCATCAATCTCTGCCAACTTCCTGTGCCACGAAAGGCTCCCACACAAACACAGCTCCTCTCTGCCCTCCTGCCCTGACACTGCTGAGACGTCCCAGTGCCATCTCCCTCACCATCACCCTACAGCACACACACACACACCTGTCAGACCAGGCCTGGCCCTAGCTCTGTAACCACCTGGCGTACTCTACCTTCCCCATCTCCATCATGGAGACATACCCTGCTCCAACCAAAATGGAGGGTGACAAAGACATAACCCTTAAGTAATCCATCACTCAATTCCCATCCATCTGGTCATATTCTGTTGGCCCTACATTTGTCACAGACAAACAACCCCAGAGTACTCCCATCCATAAAAATAGGAGTCAGAAAAGGGACATGGGCATATTATGACATTACGAATGTCTGGTTCCTATTCTTATGGTGATTTGGGATTGAGAGCAATATGGAGAGCTATCAGATGCGTTCAGAGGGGATTATGGAGGGGGGGGGAACTAAAGGGGGATAATGGAGGGGAGGTGAGGGGTTATACCTGTATTTCTCTCTGATCAAACACCTGCCTCGCCTCACAAAAGGTGATAGTCAAACATGTGACATGTCCAATCATGGTAGGCATTAACAGAGCATGCTCTCTTATCAAATACCCTCTTGTGGTGACAATCACAGCACACGGTGCACAGGTCATTCAACCTTGATTAAATGCAGAAAAAGGCAAGCCATTACTGACCATAAAGCTTTAACTTTGGTCCCCTTAGAGCCCACCTTTTGGAGATAAGAGATTTGCGGCAAGCTTGTCTGTATATCATTCCAGAATAATCTTTTAAGCCTCTTGTTGTTTTTAATGTAATTAATAAAAACTCCAACATGTCAGTGCGGTCGGACATAGGCCTACAGTACATAGCATAATGAGGCGATTTATGGTGGGTTTCTGCGCTCAGGGGCCTGAGTGGACGCAGATGGACATGTTCCACTACTGGGTTGGAGAGGTGGAGGGTCACGGCAGAGAGGAAGAGGCGAAGGGAGAGGTTTCTCCTCCCCAAAATCTGTCGACGAAAAATAAGCCCACGAAGTAAGGAATTTTTGTATGGAGTTCAATGAGTGTTGAATTTGGTCAGCAAAATATGTCATTGCAAATTTGCTAGGTGAGGCTTATTCGATCAAATAGAAGTTTCAAAATGGTTAGGATTGTTGTCGCGTATCAAAATAACTGGGAACTACAGTAGGAACTCTGAACAAGGAAATATCCGACATCAGTGCGTTCAAGACAACTAGGAACTCTGTCTTTCAACTCGGAATTCCAAGTCAGAAACTCGGGAATCTTTTTAGAGCTCAGATTTCCAACATGAAGATCACTGACGTCATGATTTAACCTAGTTTTTTGTAGTTCCGAGTTGTCTTGAAAGCGCCATAAGGCCCATGTGGTGTTATTGTGAAGGGTAATGTCACTCTACAGGACTCCAAATGCTTCCAATTAGCCTAGGCCACACCCCTTCCGACCATACCTGTTCCCACTCTCTTAATCACCTGTCCTCTACATTTTTCACTCTCCAGTTCCCTTTGTAAGCAGCATGCTTTAGTTTGCTTGGCGATGCCCTATCCTTCCGCCGGCCATTGGCCGTGACTGATAAAGTGCCTTTTCATTTACAGTACCAGTGAAAAGTTTGGACACACCGACTCATTCCATGGTTTTTCTTTATTTTTAATATTTTCTACATTGTAGAATAATAGTGAAGACATCACAACTATGAAATAACACATATGGAATCATGTAGTAACCAAAGAAAAGTGTTAAACAAATCAAAATATATGTTATATTTGAGATTCTTCAAAATTCGCAACCATTGCCTTGACAGCTTTGCACAGTCTTGGCATTCTCTCAACCAACTTCATGAGGTAGTCACCTGTAATGCCTTTCAATTAACAAGTGTGCCTTGTTAAAAGCTTATTTGTGGAATTTCTTTCCTTCTTAATATGTTTGAGCCAATCAGTTGTGTTGTGACAAAGTAGGGGTGGTATACACAATATAGCCCTATTTGATAAAAGACCAAGTCCATATTATGGCAAGAACAGCTCAAATAATCAAAAAGAAACGACAGGCCATCAGTACTTTAAGACATGAAGGTCAGTCAATACGGAACATTTCAAGAACTTTTAAAGCTTCTTCAAGTGCAATCACAAAAACCATCAAGCGCTATGATGAAGCTGGCTCTCATGAGGACCGCCACATGAAAGGAAGATCCAGAGTTACCGCTGCTGCAGAGGATAAGGTCATTACAGTTACCAGTCTCAGAAATCAGCAATTAACTGCACCTCAGATTGCAGCACAGAGTTCAAGTAACAGACATCAACATCAACTTTTCAGAGGAGACTGTGTGAATCAGGCCTTCATGGTCAAATTTACTACTAAAGGACACCAACAAGAAGAGACTTGCTTGGGCCAAGAAACACGAGCAATGGAAATTAGACCAGTGGAAATCTGTCCTTAGGTCTGATGAGTCCACATTTTTGATTTTTGGTTCCAACCGCCATGTCTTTGTGAGACGCAGAGTAGATGAACGGATGAACTCCGCATATGTGGTTTCCACAGTGAAGCATGGAGGAGGAGGTGTGATGGTGCTTTGCAGGTGACACTGTCAGTGATTTATTTAGAATTCTTGGCACACTGAACCAGCATGTCTATCACAGCATTCTGAAGCGATACGCCATCCCATCTGGTTTGCGCTTAGTGGGGCTATCATTTGTTTTTCAACAGCACAATGACCCAAAACACACATTCAGGCTGTGTAAGGGCTATTTGACAAAAAAGGAAAGCGATGGAGTGCTGCATCAGATGACCTGGCCTCCACAATCACCCGACCTCAACCCAATTGAGATGGTTTGGGATGAGTTGGACCGCAGAGTGAAGGAAAAGCAGTCAACAAGTGCTCAGCATGTGGGAACTTCTTCAAGAATGTTGGAAAAGCATTCCTCATGAAGCTGGTTGAGAGAATACCAAGAGTGTGCAAAGCTGTCAAGGCAAAGGGTGGCTACTTTGAAGAATCTCAAATATAAAATAGATTGATTTGTTCAACACTTTTGGGTGGGTTACTATATGATTCCATTAATGTTATTTACAATGTAGAAAATAGTAAAAATAAAGAAACCATGGAATGAGTCAGTGTGTCCAAACTTTTGACTGGTACTGTGTATATATATATATATATATATATATATATATATATATATATATATTTACTCTCTGAGAAATGTGTTGAATACAATGTATATTATGCTGTTTAAAATGGTCATATCCCTTATATCCATGCTAATGCTCATTTGTTACATTTATCCTGGCAGTCTCCTAAGTTATGTTAAGCCTATTCCCCATAATCACATGGCACTACTTTGTCATGTCTGCACCTTATGTTGTGTTCTTAATGTTTCCCCTTTATATCTCCATTCCAGACCCTCACATCCAATCTTTTCTCCAAGGCTTGCAAGACACAATTCCTAACACATTATTCCTATCCAACCTAGAGGCCTTACAATCCCAACACTTAACCTCCATCTAAACTCCCCCCCCCCCCCCATGTGCGTCTGTTCAACGGTGTATAATAATTACCTTAACAGGATTTCTCATCTCTCTCTCTCCTCATTGCATTCTGACCGATGTGCCAAGGTGACAGCAGAAATCCTAAACCAGACAGTCCTTTAAAAAACTTCCAGTCCTTTGTTTAAGTTGTGCTCTCAGAGCTTAGTGTCAATCCTAAACACTACTGCTTAAAGAAAGGATGACTGACATCCATTGGTCATTTGTAATTGATCTAGGGTGAAATCTCTTCCTGTCATAACAAAATATCAGTGACCGTGCTTACCAGTCATATGTTCTGTTCAAAAGCAAACGGACAGGGCTACTTGTCTGATTACATATTCCTAATGTGTTGGCAACTCATTCTGAATGTTCACACGTACCCGAGGTGATTTATGACAGGTGCGTGGGGGCCCATGACCTTTGGTTTTTGGGCATGTCACACACATGGTCAGCCATCAAACTTAAAAAGAGTGACTGAACACACCGAATTTCAGGCTTGGGTGTGGCTTGATGTGGCAGTTAAAGGTTTGTCTCCCATGAGACACCATATGAAAAAAGTCAGTATATTTTCCCCAAAACATTCATGAATATAGGATAACTCCAGAAATTTTTGTTTTTGCTGAAATGTGATTTGCACAATTTTACAATAAGGTGTTTGGTGCAGTTTTTCTCAAGTTAAATGCATGATGTGTTTACACTGCTATGATTTATCTTGGCCAGGTCGCAGTTGCAAATGAGAACTTGTTCTCAACTAGCCTACCTGGTTAAATAAAGGTGAAATAAAAATAAAATAAATGTATCTGCTGTGCTGATGGGCAGGTCTGCCTCACACTGTTCTGCGGTAGGATTGGATAGAGTCCAATCATTTCAGCTGTGTGCCGTGAGTGGGCAAATGAGCAATGTCTAACTCAACCTACCCCTCAAGTAAGTCATGACTAACTCACAAAACTATTTTGGACAAGACTGACTTTCTGAACAAAATGATCCTATTTACACTAGTCTATTTTGACACGAGAATAAATGTTTTTAATAATCGAAGCCACAGGCTAAATTGCCACTGTCTATAGCCTACCATATAGCCCAAGAATGGGCAATACAGTCGGGGTCTAAACTTACTATTGAGTTAGAATAGTAGAATACACAAGGTGCACGTTTTGAAATGTGGTTGTGCATCAACAGATTCTCTTATTTCAGTCACTCAAATAGCCAATGTCAGCTAACATTTTTTAGATAGTTGGCTAGGCTAATTGAACAATCTAAACTCGTAATCACGTCCAAATTAAAGACCAGGCATGAAGGGTAAGTGCCCAGGGGCCCAGACCCCCATAGATTTTGTTAGTCACTCACTCAGATCATTTTAACTTGACATAAGTCATGCCAAAATGTGTAGAATTTCAGGAAATGTTATAAAATTGCTAAATGTTCTCACAGCCCCATGGTAAAATATAACATTTCTGGAAGGGGGGGCCCAAAAGGATAGAGCCGGCCCTGTCCAATGTGCAATGGTGTGTGAAGCCCTGGGCGAGACACGATGATGCCAGCATTACCACAAGCCTACGCTCATTCTCTCTCAAACCCTGAGCGACTGATGAACCAGGTTGGTTGCTCTCGCGCCTGGCCACAGGCATTTGCCATAGAGTGACAACGCTCAAACCAAATGTTCACCAACACACACGATAAAATATTGTTGAGGTTCTATGACAGCCTACATCCGAGGTGATGTATTTGGTTGTCGAGGTGTAAGCCACCTTGCACGCTTCTTATCGTGTTGCAGCCGCGCACACTGCGGCATACGGAAAGACGAACGCATAGTCGAACACGATGAAGAAACAGTGACCCATATCAGAGGTATCCTCACAATTAATATGGGAGTTGTCATGAGAGCGTTGGGTCATAATGCCGAGGCAAACAGCCACTGCGTCGACATTGAGACTAAATGCAGAGTTTCTCAAAACCTCTCGACATTGTTATAAGCCATCACTTCACTAAGCATTCTGCACGGAATAATTATGAGCAATAACCATGCACTTTATCAGTGGTTCCATCTTATCTCAACATGGTTTGATGCAGATGAATATCTGGAAATGCTGGGGGGGGCATCATTAATGATTCGGACAATGCTTTGCTTGCATGTCCTTGAAAATGTATTTTTATAAGCGTGGTGAAAGGCAATTCTCTGTATATAACTAATGGCTAGCTGGTTAGAGGGTGCACTATTACACCGCAGAATTCTCAGCTGTCCTCCCTGCCCCGCGTTTCTCAGCAGTTTCCCCGGCTCACACTCACCTGTCTTTGTCAGCAATACTGACATGCTCCATGCCATGCAGAGGACACTGCAGAGAAAACACACTTGCACGAAAAGCATCTCTCTCCTCCTGCGAACTTTGAAAATCTTTGTGATTATGGTCTTTTTCGAGACGCTCTTGTTCTCGTCCTGGTCCATGGCTGCAGCACGGCCAAACGGGGACTTATTGTCCTTGCCTCAATGCGGACGGGAGAGACGGAAGGAATTGCCCGCTTTCTCGGCTTCACACAGAACACGCTCGGGACGCTGTCCTCATTTCAAGTGGCCGGGGCGCAGATGCGAAGTAGTGGGGCGGTCAGTTTGGATGTACTACCTAGACAATGTTGTTCAGCTGTTGGATTGCTAGAACAGCGCGTGAAAATTCCGTGCCTACACAACAGGCAATGAATGACAGGGCGGTCAATTCCGAAGGTCTCCAATCAATTCAGCATTTATCTCGCAAACCCCAGATTCTGACCTTTACGTTTAAGCAAATAAGCTACCATGGCATTTGAAATTAATTGGGGGCGATTCCGGGTTGCCTTCAAAGTAGCCTTCAATGTTCTACTGATTGTACATTTAAAGCATCCTCTTCAGTTAAATGATTCAACTACATATGGCTGCAGGCACCCGACTGGTTTCAATTAATACGCGGCGGAAGAGCGCAATCGGATTTCATCAAGGTTAGCCTAATTGTTACATTCGGGTAGCAGTCATGTCACATCGTTCGAAAACCTCCCCTTAAATTCGTAGAGCAGAATAATAATAAGCGTGCGGATGATGAGACTATCGTCAACTCCGTCGCCCCAGGTGCAGTTTTCCTTTAAGCGACAGTCTTCGGTCCATTTAAAACACCTCGCCGGATTCCTCCAACTGCAACTTTTCCGAGGGTGTCATGTGCAGACACGTGATAGTTTGCGGCAACGGACAATAATCTTGTCTATAGCTCGGTTACAATTGAACTGAAAACACTGGACCATCTACCTTGAAATCCTGACAGCAGCTCACCGACCACTCCGAACTAGAACTTCTGTTTCTTTGACAACAAAAAAACACCTTTATAATAAAGCATTGCATGTGTATCATTGTATTTGCGTAGCGGCATTGAGCGGTAGCAGTGTTTACAGAAGTTGCACATCTTTAGTAGCCTAGGCCCAGGAAAAAAATTGCCTTTTTATGAACACATTTCATTAACTTCTATGTAAATTTGCATGACTGGAGACTTTGGCATAATAATTTTAATAGCCTACTGCACAAATGATTGAAATGACAGGCTACTTTGACAAACTGAGATCAAACAAAACAACCTCTTGAATCCATCAACAGCCTACTGTAGGCCTAGGTGTGTGGTTTGACAATTATTGTACAATATGAGGAGGAAATTATAATCCTACAAAAGCTTTCCAGTTTCACTGACTCACCCAATGATGTGCTGCTCACTGGCCTTGCCGATGCGCTTGTGCCAAAATACTCTCACTTGAAGACTAAACCATGTTTAGGCCTATCTGGATGTTGATCAAATAATTTGGTAGCCTACAGCAGACAGATTCATATTTTATTTTCCGCAGGAGTCATTTCCTTTCCAACCTGTATTTTCCCTTCATTGTATTTGAAATATTACGAAAAGCCTGTTTTGTCTGCATGCTGTTCACTGACAGATTTGAGGCGCAATCCCGACTGCAGGCTATGCCTTGTTATTGGGAGACAGGCAATCCACAGCTAGGCTATTTTTAAAAGAAGCTATTGATCCTCTGTGGCTAAATTATAGCCCTACATATGGTGTAGTAGGCTATTCCGAATTATTGCATTTCTTTCAGACAGCAGTTGTTCTATCATTTTGACACATTTATTTCAATTTATCAGAGGTGCTGCAGCTCCTCCAGCACCTTTCCCTCGCTATGATTCTATAAGGAAATTAATGATGAAGCGCTGCTGCGCATAGGCTATCAGCCAACCAGACCGAATGATGTAAATCGAATGTTAATCATATCTTATGCTGCTGTGGCAGTACTGTTCATATTTAAACTAGACAGCTTGCAACACACACACACGACCTGTGACCCGCATCACAATGCATGTTTGGATACCAGGCGGCGATCTCCATACAGGGCAGACCAACGGACGGGATAGGGGTAGACTTTGGTGCAGTGAGTTCAGAACAACGGAACAAAGAAATGTATACCAAAAATCTATAATTATATCACTACCCAAAAGGGCACATGGCGAGTGGGAGAGCAAAAGGGGAAGGTGCCTGCCCGATTACATAGTCCTGAATTTGAAAAACCCAATCTAATATCTGTCTGCATCTTTCCTGAGCAGCATCCACCCTTTACTAACTGACTGACTCTGGACACTGGGATGTTCACAGTTTGATATACTAAACTCAGCAAAAAAAGAAACGGACCCTTTTCAGGACCCTGTATTTCAAAGATAATTCGTAAAAATCAAAAATAACTTCACAGATCTTCATTGTAAAGGGTTTAAACACTGTTTCCATGCTTGTTCAATGAACGATAAACAATTAATGAACATGCACCAGTGAAACGGTCGTTAAGACACTAACAGCTTACAGACGGTAGGCAATTAAGGTCACAGTTATGAAAACTTAGGACACTAAAGAGGCCTTTCTACTGACTCTAAAAACATTCTGCGTGAATGTGCCTTAAGCATGCTGTAAGGAGGCCTGAGGACTGCAGATGTGGCCAGGGCAATAAATTGCAATGTCCGTACTGTGAGACGCCTAAGACAGCACTACAAGGAGACAGGATGGACAGCTGATCGTCCTCGCAGTGGCAGACCACGTGTAACAACACCTGCACAGGATCGGTACATCTGAACATCACACCTGCGGGACAAGTACAGGATGGAAACAACAACTGCCCGAGTTACACCAGGAACGCACAATCCCTCCATCGGTGCTCAGACTGTCCGCAATAGGCTGAGTGAGGCTGGACTGAGGGCTTGTAGGCCTGTTGTAAGGCAGGTCCTCACCAGACACCACCGACAATAACTTCGCCTATGGGCACAGTCTAGTCAGTAACTGAACTCTCTCTCTAACACTTCCTTTCTTTTTTATGTCTCAAGGGAAAGGTTTGGAAAACCAAAGTTGAATGAAAACACATACACCTACATATTAACACACAGAAACAGTTCACCCTCCATATAATTCATATCATAGGCCTAATAGTACTGTAGAGCTCTTTTTACTTGCACACCATATAGCTGGGTCACCCCGTCCTGCCCCTAGGGGTCCAAGGCCCTGCAGCGCCCCAACCCAACACACCCACTCAGCCTTGGGATCTTAGTGAAACATTCATTATTGGTTTCAGGTGTGTTGCGCCAAGGCCAGAGTGACAACCAACAGTACGTCAGACCCCCAGGGCCAGGACTGAGCAACTCAGCTAGGAGTTGCCTAAATAGGTATCTCCCCTGACGTGGGCTTGTTTTAAATAGAGACTGCTTTTGTTGTACAGTATTCCATATGAAGGAATCCAGACCTTATGAAAGTTGTACAGTATACCCTTAATCTTAAAACAAATCTAGTGATGCTATACATAACTTGACATCTCTTCCATACATTGTGGGAGGATAACCATCCTTCCAATCACTGACAATGCATTTATTAGCCACTATAAATGTCAGGTTACACAGTTTCTTCTGATAACAGTCTCCAGTATCAACATTTCCAAGCAAACAAAAACAGGGAAAAGGGAGAATCTGTAGACATGTTGAGATAAAAGAACATACTCTTTGTCAGAATTCAGCCAGCCTTTACAAGACGATAACATATGCAAATATGTCCCCTTTTGTGCTTTACAGCCCCAAAGGAATAATACAATTTCTGAATGCATGATATTCAGTTTCACTGGCATATAGTACGTTCTATGGTGCAACACGATTTTGATTATGTAGTTATCATGGATCTAGTTCAGTCTTATCAATTACCTAAACATATTTAATAATCTCTTACCTAGCTTGATGACTGTGGATATTTTTGCTTACTTTTTGTTGTTCTAAATAGAGACGGCTAGAAGGGTCATGGGTCATATTAGATTGTGTAGAAATTATCTTCGATGCCCCAGAAAATGTGAGGAACACCAGACCCCCTGCCAAGTTATGTCCACCTCTGCAAATAGCACTGATGGGTGATTTAAAAAGTCATAGTCAATCGATCAATAATATAATAATACTCTTAGCAAAAATGTTTATTTTTAATTTACAATATGTAGAATCTATGAGAATAGAAATGTTCAGAACCTTTGTGAAACATCACAGCACAAAACTGGATGGTGTTCAGAGATAGATGGGAGGGGTTGAGGTGGAGCTGAAGGATGGGACTACAAACAAACAAAAGAAAACTATTGTAAAATATACTGTGTCCGTAAAATGTTTATAGTATATATAAGATGGAAGTAGAAGCCTAAGAGTTGTTGTCCATTCATTTATCCCAATTATGGGAGGGACGTTAGGGTTAGGGGAAAATAATAAAGGAAAATATATTTAAACCCCAAAAATATGGGTGATTGGAAATGATGCAGACAATTACATTGATGGAAGCCACAATCTATCTGCAGTATTAAAGCTGATCTACCCCCTACATTAAAAAAAATATATATATACATTTCACCCCCCCACTTCTAAAACCAAAGTTGCGCCCCTGGTAAATACTGTATGAAGGTGTTTATGTGCATGACCATTTTTTTTAGGAGGTGTGTGTTACTGTATGTAAAGGGGTGTGTCCGAGCATTTATGTGCACCTGTGTGCTTGCCTGATGACTCAAACTGAATTCTTCCGCTGCTACATGTTCGCTACGTACTGTACTTCTGTCTGAGTCTGCCGTCGTTTGTGGTAATGTCGAAGTGAGGGGCGTTGTAAAAAGAAAGTCATCAGCAATTGGATCATCCCGCAATTACAAACCATACAAACTTGTCTCATAAGGGTAGACCGCCGTAGACCGTAGCCTTGATCTTGAGGCGCTGAGGGATGGAGATGGCGCCCCTCCCCCTGGGCCCCGCAGGTCATCTCAACTACCAAGATAACAGGCAGGAGAGGAGAGATGCCGCACGCAGCCACAGACCAATCCGCAAGGGGCAGGTTGACATGTCAGTAAGCAGCCTGTCAGATAAACCAGCCTGTCAAAAATCAGCCTGTCAGATTTCAGCTTGTCATCTTCCGCCACGACTTACTGCAGCCGCCCACTTAGTGGAAAACACCAAGGAGGATGTAAAGGTCAAGGGGTCAAGGCACTCGCCTCACAATATCTGTTGGACATGCATCATGTCAGACCAGAGTCAACCTCCAAAACACACTTTGCATTAAGGGATGTACTGCAATGCCATTTATGTTTTCTGAGGGGCCTGTGTCTGTGCCAGCTGGTCATGTGTGGATGGAAGGCATCTCTATCATTAGGGAGGGCCTTCTAACCCTGTGGGACCAAAGCATAGATCCAAAGAGAAAGAAAATGGATTACCCTTCATGAATACTTACTTACTTGGCCTCTGATTCTGAAAATATATTTTTTCAATTTCAAGTTTGTAGAACAATTTTATGGAATCGTTGCAAAAAGGCCACATGGGCTTCAATGGTATTGAAATTGAATGGTATTGAAATTGAATGGTATTGAAATTGAAGCCCATAAAATTGTGCTTAAAAAAACTGAAATGATATACAAATCCCATTAAAATGGAGCAAAAGCATTGACGTGATGAAAACTATTGTCTAATGGTATATACACATCTGAAATGGCAAAAGGTACCAACTTGACCAATTCAAATGTTTGTATTTCACTATCAAAAATGTATCCTTTTGAAAGGATCAACTATTTAGGGTGTTTTCTACGTATGGAGAACATCTGACTTACTTTAGTAATATTTGGTTGTCCTGACCTCGTTTAGCATACATTAAAAAATGTAATTACTTTTGGTCATTTGACATGTCTGTAAGACAATGAAATACATTTTATATTTTGCCTGTAAAGGATGCAATTTAGGTAACGTGGGTCTCACAGGGTTCATCTGGCCCCAGGTCCTTCCATCCTGCAGCATGGGTCACCAGCCAGCCAGCAACACACATGTCAAGGGATGAGTTCCCCCCAGGCCACGGCCCACACAGCAGGCAGGCAATCGGGGAGCCATGTCAGGGCTTGCTTACAGGACTTTATCCACTGTGCTACACTCCCTGGCCTGTCCCTGGTCATTGCAAATCTACACACATCACCTGCTTGCTCCCTCCTTCTACTTTTTTTCTCCCCAATTTCGTGGTATCCAATTGGTAGTTACAGTCTTGTCCCATCGCTGCAACTCCCGTACGGACTGGGGAGAGACGAGGGTCGAGAGGCATGCGTCTTCCTGAAGCACGACCCAGCCAAGCCGCACCGCTTCTTGACACAATGCCCGCTTAACCCGAGAACCAGCCGCACCAATGTGTCCGAGGAAACACCGTACACCTGGCGACCGTGTCAGTGTGCATTGTGCCTGCACGCCACAGGAGTTGCTAGTGCACAATGGGACAAGAACATGCCTGCCGGCCAAACCCTCCCCTAACCCGGACGAAGCTGGGCCAATTGTGCGCCGCCCCATG
The DNA here is from genome assembly GCF_029448725.1 of Salvelinus fontinalis. Classification (NCBI taxonomy): domain Eukaryota; kingdom Metazoa; phylum Chordata; class Actinopteri; order Salmoniformes; family Salmonidae; genus Salvelinus; species Salvelinus fontinalis. Next base: position 11,600,097 of record NC_074684.1, on the reverse strand, counting down.
GCTTTCCTGGTCGCGGCCGGCTGCGACAGAGCCTGGACTCAAACCAGGATCTGATAGAGGTACAGCTAGCGCTGCAATTCAGTGCCTTAGACTACTGTGCCGCTCGGGAGACCCCTCCTCCTGCTCCTTCTGTGGGACCCATCGCAGTGTATCTGACCTGCAGCAGAGAAATAGAGACAGAGAGAAAGAAAGCTGTGTGTGTGTGGACTTTGATGCAAAAGCACAAAAAAAAACCCACTAACCTCATTGTGGGAAGCTTGTGTCATGTCCTTACCCGGGAAAGACAAGTGTTGAGGGCGTTAACAATGGACTGAGTGACACACATAACAATCGGTGTGTTCAACAATACAGCAGTTTCTCCCCCTGTGTACCTCAGCAGTGGGTTGATTCATACCCCGCTATTCACAATTCAAATGAGCAATGCCTGCATCGTCATGCTACATTATTTAGCAATTCTAAAGTTGGTAGCAGGCTTTACGTAAACTGCATCTGTAGTGTGGAGAAAGAAAAAGGATGACAGTGATATGTTCTTTTGGATGGGTTCAGATGTCAAGTTGCTAGGGTGAGCTGGGATATCCCATACTGTACATGAGTGACAAATTCTGCTGAGGCCACCAGCAACACACAGACAGCCGAGCGAGCATACGTGTCCGTCTCTCTAGAGGGGACAGGAGAGGGGAGGGGGAGGATGCCAGAGGAGAGGCTGCCTGGGCCTGGGTGACACAGAGCTGAAGGAGGAAGTTTGACACCTTGCATTAATGCCTCACTGGCATTGTAAATAATATTTTGCTAACTGTTCGGGAGCTGGAGGAGGAGAGAGGGAGGGAGTCCGGTCTGTATTAGTCTCCGGTCTGTATTAGTCTCCAGTTCTGTAGTCTCCGGTTCTGTATTAATGGCATAACACTGAGGTCAGGACTGGCCTTTTTCATTGTCAGTTTCCCATGTGCTAACGCCGCCCCATACCATTCCAACAACTTCCCCCACCCTATCGGATGCCACAAAGAGCTGCAAAATCTGGATCCCTACAAATCAGCTGGGCTAGACAATCTGGACCCTCTTTTTCTAAAATGATCCGCCGAAATTGTTGCAACCGATATTACTAGCCTATTCAACCTCTCTTTTGTATCGTCTGAGATCCCCAAAGATTGGAAAGCTGCCGCAGTCACCCCCCTCTTCAAAGGGGGAGACACTCTAGACCCAAACTGTTATAGACCTATATCCATCCTGCCCTGCCTTTCTAAAATCTTCAAGTCAAGTTAATAAACAGATCACCGACCATTTCGAATCCCACCGTACCTTCTCCACTATGCAATCTGGTATCCGAGCTAGTCATGGGTGCACCTCAGCCACGCTCAAGGTACTAAACGATATCATAACAGCCATCGATAAAAGACAGTACTGTGTAGCCGTCTTCATCGACCTGGCCAAGGCTTTCGACTCTGTCAATCTCCACACTCTTATCAGCAGACTCAATAGCCTTGGCTTCTCAAATGACTGCCTCGCCTGGTTCACCAACTACTTCTCAGATAGAGTTCAGTGTGTCAAATCGGAGGGCCTGTTGTCCGGACCTCTGGCAGTCTCTATGGGGGTGCCACCGGGTTCAATTCTCGGGCCAACTTTTTTCTCTGTATAAATCAATGATGTCGCTCTTGCTGCTGGTGATTCTCTGATCCACCTCTACGCAGACGACACCATTCTGTATATATCTGGCCCTTCTTTGGACACTGTGCTAACAAACCTTCCAACGAGCTTCAATGCCATACAACACTCCTTCTGTGGCCTCCAACTGCTTTTAAATGCTAGTAAAACTAAGTGCATGCTTTTCAACCATTCCCGCCCGCACCCGCCTAGCATCACTACTCTGGACGGTTCTGACTTAGAATATGTGGACAAATACAAATACCTAGGTGTCTGGTTAGACTGTAAACTCTCCGTTCAGACTCACATTAAGCATCTCCAATCCAAAATTAAATCTAGAATCGGCCTCCTATTTCGCAACAAAGCCACCTTCACTCATGCCGCCAAACATACCCTCGTAAAACTGACTATCCTACCGATCCTTGACTTCGGCGATGTCATTTACAAAATAGCCCCCAATACTCTACTCAGAAAATTGTATGTAGTCTATCACAGTGCCATCCATTTTATCACCAAACCCCCATATGCTACCCACCACTGCAACCTGTATGCTCTCGTTGGTTGGCCCTCACTACATATCCACCGCTAAACCCACTGCCTCCAGGTCATCTATAAGTCTTTGCTAGGTAAAGCCCCACCATATCTCAGCTCACTGGTCACCATAGCAACACCCACCCGTAGCACGTGCTCCAGCAGGTATATTTCACTGGTCATCCCCAAAGCCAACACTTCCTTTGGCCGCCTTTCCTTACAGTTCTTTCCTGCCAATGACTGGAACGAATTGCAAAAATCTCTGAAGCTGGAGTCTTATATCTCCTAATATCTCTTATATCACCTATCTCTAACTTTAAGCATCAGCTGTCAGAGCAGCTTACCGATCACTGTACCTGTACACAGCCAATCTGTAAATAGCACACCCGACTTCCTCATCCCCGTATTATTACTTACCCTCTTGCTCTTTTGCACCCCAGTATCTCTACGTGCACATCATCATCTGCGCATCTATCCCTCCAGTATTAATGCTAAATTGTAATTATTTTCGCCTCTATGGCCTATTTATTGCCTACCTCCCTACTCTGCTACATTTACACTCACTGTACATAGATCTTTCTATTTTTCTTTGCTTTTGTGTTACTGACTGTACCCTTGTTTATGTGTAACTCTGTGTTGTTGTTTTTGTCACACTGCTTTGCTTGATCTTGGCCAGGTCGCAGTTGTAAATGAGAACTTGTTCTCAACTGGCATACCTGGTTAAATAAAGGTGAAAAAAATAAATAAAATAAAAACAAACAGCACCCGACAGCCTCGTCGTGTACACGGGGCGTCCCTGTGGAAGTGCTGAATTTACTTATCGCTGCAGGAAAAATGTAATATTCATCATCGACGTAGAGCGTTGGTTCTGTGGCAGCAGCAGCGCCGCAGGTCTGTTTGTATGCCTGGTCGGGTGTGAAGAGTAAACAGCACAGAGAGAGAAGCGGCAAAGAGCCTAGTCTATGCATTCTGGAGCCAGCAGTCATCTTCAGCACTATGCCAACAATTGTACTCAATCACCCATTGAGTGTCACCTCTGATACAGCCAGGCCATATTTTTTTATTTAACCTTTATTTAACTAGACAAGTCAGTTAAGAACAAATTCTTATTTTACAATGACGCCCTACCAAACCCTCCCCTAACCCGGACGATGCTGGGCCAATTGTGCGCCGCCCTATTCGACTCCCGGTCACGGCCGGTTGTGATACAGCCCGGGATCGAACCAGGGTCTGTAGTGACGCCTCAAGCACTGAGATGCAGGACCACGAAAAACACATAAAAAATTACAAATACATCCATCATACATGTTTTTGTTTATATTGAACTGCTTATCAATAATTAATCATGAAAGTCCTTTATACTACAACCATTTTTGTTTATGCATTGTTTAAAGTACTTAGGACAAGAAAATTGTCTTTTCCCAGCAGTGCTGTGTAGAGTTGTAGTGACATTTAGAGATATCTATTAATTTGAATGTTAGAAAGTGAAAAGTATTTAATATATTGTATAGATCAATAAAAAAGTATTTTAAAATATATACAAAACCGTTCAAAAGTTGCCAGTTAAGGACTTGTGGGGCGTCTGTTTCTCAAACTATAATGTACTTGTCCCCTTGCTCAGTTGTGCACCTGGGCCTCCCACTCCTCTTTCGATTCTGGTTAGAGCCAGTTTGCGCTGTTTTGTGAAGGGAGTAGTACACAGTGTTGTACGAGATCTTCAGTTTCTTGGCAATTTCTCGCATGTAATAGCCTTCATTTCTCAGAACAAGAATAGACTGATGAGTTTCAGAAGAAAGTTATTTGTTTCTGGCCATTTTGAGCCTGTAATCAAACCCACAAATGCTGATGCTCCAGATACTCAACTAGTCTAAAGAAGGCCAGTTTTATTGCTTCTTTAATCAGAACAACAGTTTTCAGCTGTGCTAACATAATTGCAAAAGGGTTTTCTAATGATCAATTAGCCTTTTAAAATGATAAACTTGGATTAGCTAATACAACATGCCATTGAAACACAGGAGTGATGGTTGCTGATAACGGGCCTCTGTACGCCTATGTAGATATTCCATAAAAAAAACAGCCATTTCCAGCTACAATAGTCATTTACAACATTAACAATGTCTACACTGTATTTCTGATCAATTTGATGTTATTTTAATTGACAAAAAAAGGTGTGCTTTTCTTTCAAAAACTAGGACATTTCTAAGTGACCCCGAACTTTTGAACGGTAGTGTATATTTTTACTAGTATAAAGCCTGTCCCTCAATGTTATGTCATTGGTGTTACCGTGTTGAAAATCACTCATTACAAAGATATAAAAGGACCTTGAGCATTCCCTCCAGTGGCAAACTGTTTAAACTGCTGATGTCAAGAGGGCTTTATAAATTAGTTTGATTTGTTGATTGACTCTGTGTTACTCAATTTAAATGAAAGGGGGCAACATTTCCACATTCAAGTTTCGTCCTTAAGTCCGAGAGGATTCAGACAAGGGATGGAAGACAGAAGCACAGAGTGGGCTTATAACTTATAACATATAACTTCATTATACTTCTGTCTGCCGAGCAGAAAGGAAGGGCAGGGAAAGGAAAGACTAACTTTTCCCCCTGCAAAGCACTGCAAAGAATCCCATTGAGGAAGATCACAACAGTTATTCCTTCAAACCCATTTACTCTGAGAAGATAAGAGTTTCAGAAACAGGATCCAAAATATGATGTGGCTCGACTGGGAAACGTATAGGACAAATGCGGGAGTGGAGAGGTTCAACGAAGAAGGACTACTCTATATGGTGATGCAATAAAGCAGATGAGCCACAGGCTTTTTTAAATACAATTTCAGTCGCTGCTTACTGTAGTACATGGGCCAGATTAAAAATGAGTCCATTTGTCCAAAGGTTTGATGGTATTAAATTGTTCCCAACAAGGCGCTTATCGAATTGATATATGATTTAAAAAAGTAGCTTGCTATGTTTTTCACACCTTAATACACTGCTCAAAAAAATAAAGGGAACACTTAAACAACACAATGTAACTCCAAGTCAATCACACTTCTGTGAAATCAAACTGTCCACTTAGGAAGCAACACTGATTGACAATAAATTTCACATGCTTTTGTGCAAATGGAATAGACAAAAGGTGGAAATTATAGGCAATTAGCAAGACACCCCCCAAAACAGGAGTGATTCTGCAGGTGATGACCACAGACAACTTCTCAGTTCCTATGCTTCCTGGCTGATGTTTTGGTCACTTTTGAATGCTGGCGGTGCTCTCACTCTAGTGGTAGCATGAGACGGAGTCTACAACCCACACAAGTGGCTCAGGTAGTGCAGTTCATCCAGGATGGCACATCAATGCGAACTGTGGCAAAAAGGTTTGCTGTGTCTGTCAGCGTAGTGTCCAGAGCATGCAGGCGCTACCAGGAGACAGGCCAGTACATCAGGAGATGTGGAGGAGGCCGTAGGAGGGCAACAACCCAGCAGCAGGACCGCTACCTCCGCCTTTGTGCAAGGAGGTGCACTGCCAGAGCCCTGCAAAATGACCTCCAGCAGGCCACAAATGTGCATGTGTCTGCTCAAACGGTCAGTAACAGACTCCATGAGGGTGGTATGAGGGCCCGATGTCCACAGGTGGGGGTTGTGCTTACAGCCCAACACCGTGCAGGACGTTTGGCATTTACCAGAGAACACCAAGATTGGCAAATTCGCCACTGGCGCCCTGTGCTCTTCACAGATGAAAGCAGGTTCACACTGAGCACATGAGCACATGTGACAGACGTGACAGAGTCTGGAGACGCCGTGGAGAACGTTCTGCTGCCTACAACATCCTCCAGCATGACCGGTTTGGCGATGGGTCAGTCATGGTGTGGGGTGGCATTTCTTTGTGGGGCCGCACAGCCCTCCATGTGCTCGCCAGAGGTAGCCTGACTGCCATTAGGTACCGAGATGAGATCCTCAGACCCCTTGTGAGACCATATGCTGACACATGCACATTTGTGGCCTGCTGGAGGTCATTTTGCAGGGCTCTGGCAGTGCACCTCCTTGCACTAAGGCGGAGGTACCGGTCCTGCTGCTGGGTTGTTGCCCTCCTACGGCGTCCTCCACGTCTCCTGATGTACTGGCCTGTCTCCTGGTAGCGCCTGCATGCACTGGACACTACGCTGACAGACACAGCAAACCTTTTTGCCACAGTTCGCATTGATGTGCCATCCTGGATGAACTGCACTACCTGAGCCACTTGTGTGGGTTGTAGACTCCGTCTCATGCTACCACTAGAGTGAGAGCACCGCCAGCATTCAAAAGTGACCAAAACATCAGCCAGGAAGCATAGGAACTGAGAAGTGGTCTGTGGTCACCACCTGCAGAATCACTCCTGTTTTGGGGGGTGTCTTGCTAATTGCCTATAATTTCCACCTTTTGTCTATTCCATTTGCACAACAGCATGTGAAATGTATTGTCAATCAGTGTTGCTTCCTAAGTGGACAGTTTGATTTCACAGAAGTGTGATTGACTTGGAGTTACATTGTGTTGTTTAAGTGTTCCCTTTATTTTTTTGAGCAGTGTATATCTTGTTGTATGGGAGCCTATACAATTGAATGTTCACAGGCTGATAAAAGGGTGTTGACAAGTTGGAATGCTGACATGCTCCTTGAAAATGACTATCAGTGGATGCTCCTCAGAGGAGGAAGGGGAGGACCATCCTCCTCAGTGAATTTCATTTTTTTTTAAATTGTGAAATATGGAAATCTATCCTTTTTTAGATAAAATGGAAGACTTTCCATCCTCCTTTGGGTACATTGACTTCAATACAAAACCTAGGAGGCTCAGGGTTCTCTCCCCCTTCAATAGACTTACATAGTAATTATGACGACTTCCGGAAGATGTTCTCCAACCTATCAGACCTCTTGCAGCATGAACTGATACGTTGTCCACCCAATCAAAGGATCAGAGAATGAATCTAGTACTGAAAGCATAAGCTAACTAGCACTGCAGCACTGCTAGCTAGCACTGCAGTGCATAAAATATTGACTCAAAAGAGAGAAAGAGAATAGTTGAACAAATTAACTTTTTTTAATGAAGAATAAGCAAGAGATAGAGTAGCTATATGTCAAAGTATTTCAGAATTATAATTTTTTCACTGCAGCTAGCTAGATTAGCCTACTCAAACACCCGGCTATCTAACTCTGAAACTATTCCAAGTCAAGGTAAGCTTTTGGTTTTATTAATTCATTGCCACCAGGGCCCGCCGGTGTAACTGCTAAATAGCTTGCTGACTATACACTTTACTGCATCATTGTAGTGGCTTTACTAACACGTTAGTTCTAGTAGCTATGTTGTCTATGACGTTAGCTGATCCATGCCCCTACCTTTAAGGTATTTGTGACTAACAGAAGCATATCTCTATTCCCAGTCATGTGAAATCCATAGATTGGGGCCTAATGAATTTATTTCAGTTGACTGATTTCCTTATATGAACTGTAACTCAATAAAATCTTAGAAATTGTTGTATGTTGCATTTCTATTTTTGTTCAGTTTATTATGGAAGATCTGAGAATATTAAAACCTCTTAGATGTAAAGACCTGCGTTGTTCTGGTACTAGTTCCGACTGACATTTTCACTTAAATCGATCTTTGGACACCGATCTCTGATAATAAATACATTAGGCCCTAATCTATGGATTTCACAGATATGTTGTTAGGGAAACCAGTCAGTATCTGGTATGACCACCATTTGCCTCATGCAGCGCGACACATCTCCTTCGCATAGAGTTGATCAAGCTGTTGATTGCGGTCTGTGGAATGTTGTCCCACTCCTCTTCAATGGCTGTGCGAAGTTGCTGGTTATTGGCGGGAAGTGGAAGACGCTGTTGTACACGTCGATCCAGAGCATCCCAAACATGCTCAATGGGTGACATGTCTGGTGAGTATGCAGGCCATGGAAGAACTGGAACATTTTCAGCTCCCAGGAATCGTGTACAGATACTTGCGACCATTTTGGCTGTGCATTATCATGCTGAAACATAAAGTTGGAGGATGGCCGGATGGCGGCGGATGAATGGCACGACAATGGGCCTCTCATCACGATATCTTTGTGTATTGAAATTGCCATCGATAAAACCGCTCGTCCACACAACGCCAAACACGCTGTCTTCCATCTGCCCGGTATAGTTGAAACCGAGATTCATCTGTGAAGAGCGCACTTCTCCAGCATGCCAGTGGCCATCGAAGGTGAGCATTTTCCCACTGAAGTCAGTTATGATGCCGAACTGCAGTCAGGTCAAGACCCTGGTAAGGACGAAGAGCACGCAGAGGAGCTTCCCTAAAACTGTTTCTGACAGTTTGTGCAGAAATTCCTCAGTTGTGCAAATCCACAGTTTCATCAGCTGTCCAGGTGGCTGGTCTCAGACTATCCAGCAGGTGTAGAAGCCAGATGTGGATGTCCTGGGCTGTGGTGGTTACACGTGGTCTGCGGTTGTGATGCCGGTTGGACGTACTGCCAAATTCTCTAAAATGAGGAAGAGAAATATGGTAGAAAAATAAACATTAAATTCTCTGGGAATGGCTCTAGTGGACATTCCTGCAGTTAACATGTCAATTGGATGTGCCCTCAAAACTTGAGACTTCTGTGGCATTGTATTGTGTGACAAAACTGCACATTTTAGAGTGGCCTTTTATTGAACAAATAAAAGGCCAAAAATGTCTGCTGCACCTTTGTTATGATCATGCTGTATAATCAGCTTCTTGATATGCCACACCTGTCAGGTGGATGAGTTATCTTGACAAAGGAGAATTGCTCACGAACAGGGATGTAAACATTTGTGCACAACATTTTAGAGAAGTAAGGTTTTTGTGCTTATGGAACAGTGCAGGGATCTTTTATTTCAGCTCATGAAACATGGGACCAACACTTTACATGTTGCATTTATATTTTTGTTCAATATAGATGGTTCTATAACTTTGAGAATGAAAACATCAGTTTACTTTAGTTTAGGCACACCCACCTACTTTACCATCTGTCTTTTTACAGCTTTTATTTTGTTTATTGTGTGCAACGGTCCAAAGATGAATGGAAAATTGATAAGGATGTGACCTTGGCTGATGCCCTGATGTGACAAAAACAAAACCATACTAAAAATTTTACTTCAGTTCAGCCCCCTACTTTACTGTGTTGCCATCTTTTGTTTTACAGCTATTTTAAACTATATTGCTGCTTTGAAACAGTCCAAAGATTAATGGAAAATTCTTGAGAAGAATGCCGCCATGTCAGACCAGGTACAAAGCAAAAATACATCTTATTGCACAATGAATGGGGAGGGACCAGGAGTGAAATCATTGACACTTTTTAAAAGTTGGAATCCTTAGTTGCAACATCCATTTTTGGACTTATAAATGAATGATATAAACCCATTGATTCTTGAAGAACATAGCTTAGAAATGCCTCATGAGCTTTGAAGGAAAGGACTGGGACTAGGGTGGACTGTAAAACTATGTTCAGGACTGTTCCTACCACTATTGCACATCGGTCAGAATGCAAATGCGGTGATGAAGCAGCAATACAGATTAAGCGGTATTTCACACACAAACAAACAGGAGTTGTGGCTTGTAAGGCATTGGAGATGGGAATGGTGTGGATACCAAGGATATGCTTTAGGATGTGGCTTGGAAGGGAAATGAGGGAAACACATTAAGATCAACATAAGGTGCTGCAGACAAAACAGAGTAGCGGCAGGTGACTAAAGGAATAGGAACTAAGGGCATGGACATACAAAGGGATAGAACATAGGGCAGCAAGAATATATTATTTAAGACTTACAGTTGAAGTTGGAAGTTTACATACACCTTCGCCAAATATATTTAAACTCAGTTTTTCACAATTCCTGTCTATTAATCGGAGAACAATTCCCTGTCTTAGGTCAGTTAGGATCAACACTTTATTTTAAGAATGTGAAATGTCAGAATAATAGTAGAGAGAATTATTTATTTCATCACATTCCCAGTGGGTCAGAAGTTTACATACAGTCATGGCCAAAAGTTTTGAGAATGACACAAATATTAATTTTCTGCTGCCTCAGTTTGTATAATGGCAATTTGCATATACTCCAGAATGTTGTGAAAAGTGATCAGATGAATTGCAATTAATTGCAAAGTCCCTCTTTGCCATGCAAATGAACTGAATCCCCCCAAAACATTTCCACTGCATTTCAGCCCTGCCACAAAAGGACCAGCTGACATCATGTCAGTGATTATCTCGTTAACACAGGTGTGAGTGTTGACGAGGACAAGGCTGGAGATCACTCTGTCATGCTGATTGAGTTTGAATAATCGACTGGAAGCTTCAAAAGGAGGATGGTGCTTGGAATCATTGTTCTTCCTCTGTCAATCATGGTTACCTGCAAGGAAACACGTGCCGTCATCATTGCTTTGCACAAAAAGGGCTTCACAGGCAAGGATATTGCTGGCAGAAAGATTGCACCTAGATCAACCATTTATCAGATCATCAATAACTTCAAAGAGAGCGGTTCAATTGTTGTGAAGAAGGCTTCAGGGTGCCCAAGAAAGTCCGGCAAGCGCCAGGACCGTCTCCTAAAATTGATTCAGCTGCGGGATCGGGGCACCACCAGAACAGAGCTTGCTCAGGAATGGCAGCAGGCAGGTGTGAGTGCATCTGCATGCACAGTGAGGCGAAGACTTTTGGAGAATGGCCTGGTGTCAAGAAGGGCAGCAAAGAAGCCACATCTCTCCATAAAAAACATCAGGGACAGACTGATATTCTGCAAAAGGTACAGGGATTGGACTGCTGAGGACTGGGGTAAAGTCATTTTTTCTGATGAATCCCCTTTCCGATTGTTTGGGGCATCTGGAAAAAAGCTTGTCCGGAGAACACAACGTGAACGCTACCATCAGTCCTGTGTAATGCCAACAGTAAAGTATCCTGAGACCATTCATGTGTGGGGTTGCTTCTCAGCCAAGGGAGTGGGCTCACTCACAATTTTTCCTAAGAACACAGCCATAAATAAAGAATGGTACCAACACATCCTCCGAGAGCAACTTCTCCCAACCATCCAGGAACAGTTTGGTGATGATCAATGCCTTTTCCAGCATGATGGAGCACCTTGCCATAAGGCAAAAGTGATAACTAAGTGGCTCGGGGAACAAAACATCGATATTTTGGGTCCATGGCCAGGATACTCCCCAGACCTTAATCCCATTGAGAACTTGTGGTCAATCCTAAAGAGGCGGGTGGACAAACAAAACCCCACAAATTATGACAAACTCCAAGCATTGATTATGCAAGAATGGGCTGCCATCAGTCAGGATGTGGCCCAGAAGTTAATTGACAGCATGCCAGGGCTTATTGCAGAGGTCTTGAAAAAGAAGGGATTGACTCTTTGCATCAACTTCATGTAATTGTCAATAAAAGTCTTTGACACTTATGACATGCTTGTTATTATACTTCAGTATTCCATAGTAACACCAGACAAAAATATCTAAAGACACCGAAGCAGCAAACTTTGTGAAAATTAATATTTGTGTCATTCTCAAAACTTTTGGTCACGACTGTACACTCAATTAGTATTTGGTAGCATTGCCTTTACATTGTTTAACTTGGGTCAAACGTTTCGGGTATCCTTCCACAAGCTTCCCACAATAAGTTGGGTGAATTTTTGCCCATTCCTCCTGACAGAGCTGGTGTAACTGGGTCAGGTTTGTAGGCCTCCTTGCTCACACACGCTTTTTCAGTTCTGCCCACAATTTTTTTATAGGATTGAGGTCAGGGCCATGTGATGGCCACTCCAATACCTTGACTTTGTTGTCCTTAAGGCATTTTGCCACAACTTTCGAAGTATGCTTGGGGTCATTGTCCATTTGGAAGACCCATTTGCGACCAAGCTTTAACTTCCTTACTGATATCTTGAGATGTTGCTTCAATATATCCACATAAGTTTCCTGCTTCATGATGCCATCTATTTTGTGAAGTGCACCAGTCCCTCCTGCAGCAAAGCACCCCCTGTAACGGTCCTGACCTGTTTTCTGTTGTTTTTGTATGTGTTTATGGTCAGGGCGTGTGTTTTGGGTGGGCAGTCTATGTTTTCTGTTTCTATGTTGGTTTTGGGTTGCCTGGTATGGCTCTTAATTAGAGGCAGGTGTTTTGCGTTTTCCTCTAATTGAGAGTCATATTTAGGTAGGGTGTTCTCACTGTTTGTTTGTGGGTGATTGTCTCCTGTGTCGTCGAATGTATGTACCATACGGGACTGTTTGGCTGTTCGTTTCATTTTGATGTAGTCTGTTTCCTGTCCGTGAGTTTTACGTTTAGTTATATAAGTTTATGTTCAGGTTTCGTCTACATCGTTTTCTTGTTTTGTAAATTTGAAAGTGTTTGTTTTCGTGTTGCCGTCGTTACAAATAAAGGATGGCTTATTTCCCGAATGCTGCGTATTGGTCCACTGATCCTTCTCTCCTCTCCTCGTCCGAGGATGAGGAGAACGACAGCCCTTACAGAATCACCCACCAAACTAGGACCAAGCGGCAAAGGAGTGCTCAACAGAGCAACAAGGACTCCTGGACTTGGGAGGAGATCCTGGACGGTAGAGGACCCTGGGCTCAGCCAGGGGAATATCGCCGTCCCAAGGAGGAGTTGGAGGCAGCGAAGGCTGAGAGGCGCTGGTATGAGGAGGCAGCGCGGCGACGCGGTTGGGAGCCCGTGAGTCAGACCCAAAAATTTCTTGGGGGGAAGCACACGAGGAGTGTGGCAAAGCCGGGTAGGATACCCGAGCCAACTCCCCGTGCTTACCGTGGAGGTAGAAGGCGTCGTACTGGTAAGACACCGTGTTATGCGGTAAAGCGCACGGTGTCCCCAGTACGCGTGCTTAGCCCAGTGCGGGCTATTCCACCTTGCCGCACTGGGAGGGCTAAGTTGGGCATCGAGCTGGATGTCATGAAGCCGGCCCAACGCATCTGGCCACCAGTGCGTCTCCTCGGGCCGGCATACATGGCACCAGCCTTACGAGTGGTGTCCCCGGTTTGCCAGTATAGCCCAGTGCGGGCTATTCCACCTCGCCGCACTGGCAGGGCTACGGGCACCATTCAACCTGGTAAGGTTGGGCAGGCTCGGTGCTCAAGAGCACGTGTCCTCCTTCACGGTCCGGTATACCCGGTGCCACCTCCATGTACCAGTCTTCCGGTGGCAGCCCCCCGTACCAGGCTGTCTCTCCGGGTTCTCTCTCCAGCTGTTTCCTCCTCTCCAGCGCAGCCAGTGCCTAGACCACGCACTAGGCTGTCTCTCCTTCTCCTCCCTACAGAGCCGTCCTGCCATGACCAGCCAGAGCCGTCCTGCCATGACCAGCCAGAGCCGTCCTGCCATGACCAGCCAGAGCCGTCCTGCCATGACCAGCCAGAGCCGTCCTGCCATGACCAGCCAGAGCCGTCCTGCCATGACCAGCCAGAGCCGTCCTGCCATGACCTGCCAGAGCCGTCCTGCCGGGACCTGCCAGAGCCGCCCAGCCGGGACCTGCCAGAGCCGCCCAGCCGGGACCTGCCAGAGCCGCCCAGCCGGGACCTGCCAGAGCCGCCCAGCCGGGACCTGCCAGAGCCGTCCAGCCGGGACCTGCCAGAGCCGTCCAGCCGGGACCTGCCAGAGTCCCTCAGCCGGGACCTGCCAGAGTCCCTCAGCCGGGACCTGCCAGAGTCCCTCAGCCGGGACCTGCCAGAGTCCCTCAGCCGGGACCTGCCAGAGTCCCTCAGCCGGGACCTGCCAGAGTCCCTCAGCCGGGACCTGCCAGAGTCCCTCAGCCGGGACCTGCCAAAGTCTCTCAGCCGGGATCTGCCAGAGTCTCTCAGCCGGGACCTGCCGCCCCTTATCCCGGTGCTGCCCCTTGTCCCGGTGCTGCCCCTTGTCCCGGTGCTGCCCCTTGTCCCGGTGCTGCCCCTTGTCCCGGTGCTGCCCCTTGTCCCGGTGCTGTCCCTTGTCCCGGTGCTGTCCCTTGTCCCGGTGCTGTCCCTTGTCCCGGTGCTGTCCCTTGTCCCGGTGCTGTCCCTTGTCCCGGTGCTGTCCCTTGTCCCGGTGCTGTCCCTTGTCCCGGTGCTGTCCCTTGTCCCGGTGCTGTCCCTTGTCCCGGTGCTGTCCCTTGTCCCGGTGCTGCCCCTTGTCCCGGTGCTGCCCCTTGTCCCGGTGCTGCCCCTTGTCCCGGTGCTGCCCCTTGTCCCGGTGCTGCCCCTTGTCCCGGTGCTGCCCCTTGTCCCGGTGCTGCCCCTTCTCCCGGTGCTGCCCCTTATCCCGGTGTTGGCTGTTCATTTAGGGGATGTTAGTTTGAGGGTGGTCATTGGGAGGGGAAGACAGAAGCGGGGAGTGACTATGGTGGTGTGGGGACAGCGTCCAGAGCCTGAGCCACCACCGTGGTCAACTGCCCACCCAGACCCTCCCCTGGACTTTGTGCTGGTGCGCCCGGCGTTCGCACCTTGAGGGGGGGGTTCTGTAACGGTCCTGACCTGTTTTCTGTTGTTTTTGTATGTGTTTATGGTCAGGGCGTGTGTTTTGGGTGGGCAGTCTATGTTTTCTGTTTCTATGTTGGTTTTGGGTTGCCTGGTATGGCTCTTAATTAGAGGCAGGTGTTTTGCGTTTTCCTCTAATTGAGAGTCATATTTAGGTAGGGTGTTCTCACTGTTTGTTTGTGGGTGATTGTCTCCTGTGTCGTCGAATGTATGTACCATACGGGACTGTTTGGCTGTTCGTTTCGTTTTGATGTAGTCTGTTTCCTGTCCGTGAGTTTTACGTTTAGTTATGTAAGTTTATGTTCAGGTTTCGTCTACGTCGTTTTCTTGTTTTGTAAATTTGAAAGTGTTTGTTTTCGTGTTGCCGTCGTTACAAATAAAGGATGGCTTATTTCCCGAATGCTGCGTATTGGTCCACTGATCCTTCTCTCCTCTCCTCGTCCGAGGATGAGGAGAACGACAGCCCTTACACCCCCACAACATGATGCTGCCACCCCCGTGCTTCACAGTTGGGATGGTGTTCTTCGGCTTGCAAGCCTCCCCCTTTTTCCTCCAAACATAAAGATGGTCATTATGGCCAAACAGTAAAAATTTTGTTTCATCAGACCAGAGGACATTTCTCCAAAAAGTACGATCTTTGTCCCCATGTGCAGTTGCAAACCGTAGTCTGGCTTTTTATGGCGGTTTTGGAGCAGTGGCTTCTTCCTTGCTGAGCGGCCTTTCAGGTTATGTCGATATAGGACCCGTTTTACTGTGGATATAGATACTTTTGTACCTGTTTCCTCCAGCATCATTACAAGGTCCTTTGCTGTTGTTCTGGGATTGATTTGCACTTTTCATCTCTAGGAGACAGAACGTGTCTCCTTCCTGAGTGGTATGACAGCTGCGTGGTCCCATGGTGTTTATACTTGCGTACTATTGTTTGTACAGATGAGCGTGGTACCTTCAGGCATTTGGAAATTGCTCCCAAGCATGAGCCAGACTTCTGTAGGTCTACAAGATTTTTTCTGAGGTCTTGGCTGATTTCTATTGATGTTCCCATGATGTCAAGCAAAGAGGCACTGAGTTTGAAGGTAGGCCTTGAAATACATACTCATGTACACCTCCAATTGACTCAAAGTATGTCAATTAGCCTAACAGAAGCTTATAAAGCCATGACATAATTTTCTGGAATTTTAAAAAGCTGTTTAAAGGTACAGTCAACTTAGTGTATTTAAACTTCTGACCCACTGGAATTGTGATATAGTGAATAAGTGAAATAATCTGTCCGTAAACAATTGTTGGAAAAATGACTTGTGTCATGCACAAAGTAGATGTCCTATCCGACTTGCCAAAACTATAGTTTGTTAACAAGAAATTTGTGGAGTGGTTGAAAAAACGAGTTTTAATGACTCCAACCTAAGTGTATGTAAACTTCCGACTTCAACTGTACATTCTCCAAACAGCATAATAGGGCCTGATGTTACTTTTGATACCGGAGCTTCGAAACATTGTGCCGATGCTTGTATCCTGTATCAGAAGCACGTGATCAATGACGTTCGAAGCTTCGTTATGTCCAACAACCATCTGATTGGTTTGGTAGAAGACAAAAAGGCTACACTGCACACGCGTGACGGCGTCATCTAGAATAATTTGACTAGCAGGTTCTGCTTGACTTGACACCCAGCGTCATAACATTATGACACGGTCATATACATGTCCTAATGTCATAACAGCTGACATAACCTGTTATAATATGGTCATAACACTGTCATGACACATATTTAGACCTTTTGTGATATATATTGCGTTATTTTATGGCTGGTCATGACACCTACACAAGAGTGTAAAAACCCACAGAACCAACCACACAAGGCAAAACATTCCATTACACCATAAACATAATGTTGACACGTAGGCTATGTTATATATATATATATATATGTTTTAATTGACCCTATTAAATGATCATTGTAATTGAGCACACATTGATGTCCAACATGCACCCATCCCAATGCCCTGTTGATGACTGGGATGAATGCAGGAGCAGATTTCAGGAGCAGGACAAGAAAACAACCTATTAATGACTGATCAAATGGCATGTAAGGGATAGGCTTATCTGGCTTATATGATTATGATGATGGTCATAATGCTTCTTTACAGAGTCAAAGTGTATACTGTTAGTCCAATTAAGGCAAGGACTAATCTGCCCTTGCCTTCCGTCCTTCTAGCTACTGTCCAATTGCTGGAAATTAAATGGGACGAGCTGAAAGCACGTATATCCTACCAACGGGACATTAAAAACTGCAATATCTTATGTTTAACTAAGTCGTGGCTGAACGACCACATTAAGAACATGTAGCTGGCGGATTATACACTCCATCGGCAGGACAGAATAGCAGCCTCTGGTAAGACACGGGGCGGGGGCCTATGCGTTTATGTGAACAAAAGCAGGAGCACGATATCTAAGGAAGTCTCAAGGTTTTGCTCGCCTGAGGTGGAGTAGCTCATGATAAGCTGTAGACCACACTATCTACCTAGAGAGTTTTCATCTGTATTTTTCATAGCTGTCTACATACCACCACAGACCGATGCTGGCACTAAAACCGCACTTAATGAGTTGTATACGGCCATAAGCAAACAGGAAAACACTCATCCAGAGGTGGCGCTCCTAGTGGCCGGGGAATTTAATGCAGGGAAACTTACATCCGTTTTACCTCATTTCTATCAGCATGTTAAATGTGCAACCAGAGGGAAAAAAATTCTAGACCACCTTTACTCCACACACATAGACACATACAAAGCTCTCCCTCTCCCTACATTTGGGAAGTCTGACCATAATTCTATTCTCCTAACTCATGCTTAAAAGCAAAAATTAAAGCAGGAAGCACCAGTGACTCGGTCAATAAGAAAGTGTTCAGATGAAGCAGATGCTAAACTACAGGACTGCTTTGCATTGATGACATCGTCGCCACCGTGACTGTACGTACATACCCCAACCAGAAGCCATGGATTACAGGCAACATTCACACTGAGCTAAAGGGTTGAGCTGCTGCTTTCAAGTAGCGGGACTCAAACCCGTAAGCTTATAAAAAACCCCGCTCTGCCATCTGACAAACCATCAAATAGGCATAGTGTCAATTCAGGACTAAGATCGAATCATACCTAGTCAGATGTGGCAGGGCTTGCAAACTATTACAAAGGGGAGCACAGCCGAGAGCTACTCAGTGTCACGAGCATACCAGATGAGCTAAATACCTTCTATGCTCGCTTCTAGGCAAGTAACACTGAAACATGCATGAGCGCATCAGCTGTTCCGGATGACTGTATGATCACGCAGACCTTCAAACAGGTCAACATTCACAAGGCTGCAGGGCCAGACGGATTACAAGGACGTATACTCCGAGCATGCGCTGACCAACTGGCAAGTGTCTTCACTGACATTTTCAACCTCTCCCTGTCCGAGTCTGTAACACCAAAATGTTTCAAGAGGACTGCCGTAGTCCCTGTGCCCAAGAACACTAAGGTAACCTGTCTAAAAGACTACCGACCTATAGCACTCACGTCTGTAGCCATGAAATGCTTTGAAAGGCTGGTCATGGCTCACATGGACTCCATTATCCCAGAAACCCTAGACCCACTCCAATTTCCATACCACACCAACAGATCCACATCCACAATCTCTATTGCACTCCACACTGCCCTTTCACAGCTGGACAAAAAGGAACACCTATTCATTGACTACAGCTCCGCATTCAACACCATAGTGCCCTCAAAGCTCATCACTAAGCTAAGGACCCTGGGACTAAACACCTCCCTCTGCAACTGGATCCTGGACTTCCTGACAGGCCGCCCCCAGGTGGTACGGGTAGGTAACAACACATCCGCCACGCTGATCCTCAACACGGGGGCCCCTCAGGGGTGCATGCTCAGCCCCCTCCTGTACTCCCTGTTCACTCATGACTCCACGGCCAGTCACGACTCCAACACCATCATTAAGTTTGCTGATGACAACAGCGGTAGGCCTGATCACTGACAACGATGAGAGCGCCTATAGGGAGTTTAGAGACCTGACCGTGTGGTGAAAGGACAACAACCTCTCCCTCAACGTGATCAAGACCAAGGAGATGATTGTGGACTACAGGAAAAGGAGGACGAGCACCCCCCCCCCCCCCATTCTCATCGACGGGGTTGTAGTGGAGCGGGTTGAGAGCTTCAAGTTCCTTGGTGTTCACATCACCAACAAACTAACATGGTTCAAGAACACCAAGACAGTCGTGAAGAGGGCACGACAAAACTTATTCCCCCTCGGGAGACTGAAAAGATGTGGCATGGGTCCTCAGATCCTCAAAAAGTTTTACAGCTGCACCATTGAGAGCATCCTGGCCGGTTGCATCACTGTTTGGTACGGCAACTGCTCAGCCTCCGACCAGAAGGCACTTTTGAGGATAGTACGTACGGCCCAATACATCACCGGTGCCAAGCTTCCTGCCATCCCAGACCTCTATACCAGGCGGTGCCAGAGGAAGGCCTTAAAAATAGTCAAAGACTCCAGCCACCCTAGTCATAGACTGTTCTCTTTGCTACCGAACGGCAAACGATACCGGAGGCTCCTAAATAGCTTCTACCCCCAAGCCATAACACTCCTGAACAGCTAATCAAATGGCTACCCAGACTATTTGTATAGCACCCCCCCCCCCCCCCCCCCCCCCCCCCACAACACTGCTGCTACTACTCTCTGTTATTATCTATGCATAGTCACATTAATAACTCTACCAACATGTACATATTACCTCGACACCGGTGCCCCCGCACATTGACATTAGCTGTAACTGGAACTGTACTGGTACCCCCTGTATATAGCCCCGCTATTGTTATTTACTGCTTCTCTTTAATGATTTGTTATTCTTATCTCTTACTTTTTTTGTATTTTCTTTTGTTGGTTAAGGGCTTGTAAGTAAGCATTTCACTGTAACACCTGTTGTATTCGGCATATGGGACAAATAAAAATTGACTTGATTTTGTCCTCCATCCACAAATGCACAATTGTTTTATCACAAAGGCAATATGGCAGCTGCCTGTATTATTGGCCTGGGGGATAATCTGTCATCGAGCTGCCTGCCTTTGTGGATGGATTTATGCTCACAGGGATCGCCTACCTTGTATTGTGGGCCGGTGTGAGGAGCCGGTTGCGTAAGAGGATCACCTTAGTAATTGTGTAATTCAAAGGAGGATGCTCAGCCCATCGCATCCCAGCAGCCCCCTGAGACAGCCCAGCCCCCTCCATGTGTCTTATGAGTGGGTGGGCATGACTGGCCCCCCTGCTAAGGGCCATTACTGCTTGAAGACACTGGCACAGAGGGATTACCCAGCCCCATGGAGTAGAGGGAATTAGAGAGAGAGACAGAGAGAGGGCAGGGGAAGGAGAGAGGGGTAGAGAGAAAGTGAAAGCGGACCCCTCCTCATCCTACCCGTATGCAGCTAATCAGGAGTGTTACACACCCACATGGAACTGCTCAAACATAGCCTACCTTTGGAAGCCCAGACAACAAATGATTTGCTATTTGTGCCTGTGCCATTTGCTGTTTCAAACATTCTTTCTTAGAAAACCACTCATATTTCACATTATTCCATTGATGTCACTGGCAGCATTAAGTGGTCAGCTTAATACAGAGAAAAGAAGAGAGGGGAGGGAGAGAGAGAGGCCACCAGGAATTCAACGGGATTAGGTTGAATTAATTTGTCCTCCACAGAGCTATGAAATAATACACATACAGTAGATGCCCAATTTGTAACTTTGCTTTTGTCCTAATATCCTTGCTTGTCCTCCTCCCATCCCATGGCACAAATGAGAAGGGCACTTGTTGAGTGAGAAGGGGAGAAATTCTGTGCTTCTCAAATGGCACCCTATTCCCTATTTCGTGTCCTACTTAAACCAGGGCCCATATGTCTCTGGTCAAAAGTAGTACATTAGGGAATAGGGTGTCATTTAGGATGCATTCGGGGCTCAGGTCTCCTCCCTGCCTCCTGGGGGAAAAGTGGGGCCTTAGCTGCTCGTTACATAAAAAAAATAGGGGCTTCTGTGACAGTCAACATTATAAACAATGCACTAAGAGGATTACGCTGATGGACCTTTCTGGCGTTCCCGCCGTCAATTATCAAAATGAAAAGTAGTGACTGGCACAGGAGCCTCTCTCTTTTTCCATCTCTCTCGGTTTATCTCTATCCCATTCTCTCTGTCACAGAAGGGATTACTGAAGTTCACACAGAGAGAATAAAGGCATATTTTCTGCCGCAAATGATGTGTGTGTGTGTGTGCCTGTGCCATGGATTATAAAAAAGGCCATTTAAATGTTAAGTGCAAAACTATATGTTACGCAACTGTTCTGTACAAAACTAACCTAGCTGCGCATCAGTGGGCCAGCCATCCACGCTGCTCATGCCTATAACTCCCTCCATCCATCCATGTCCATGATCCCTCTCTCCCTCTGCCCACAGTCAGCTCGCTTCGTCGGGTCGGCCCAGACTAAAACGTTCGTGGCCCACCATACTGACTGGCTGCGGGTCCATAGGTTGGGCAGAGTTTGGTAGTCGACAACGACTGAGGGTGAAGTGATGTCACTGTGTGTATGGTAGGGGAGGTGCTTTGATCCATGACGATAGGTCACTGAGTGTGTGTGTGTAGTGTATGCGAGAGAGAGAGAGATAGATTGTGTGTGTGGTAGGGGGGGTCCTTTGTTGTGGGTAGAGCCACGGCAGTGACATACCACAACTGCCCATGTGGTAAGGTGGCTAGGCGAGGGGCCACCCCGGGGATTCGCACAACGCTGACTGTCTGCCCGTCTGTGAGCGTAATGGGCCGAGACGATGTGCCACCACTACTGCAGCAGCGGACTTCAGCCAGCCAATGACACACCGCAGCCGAGGAGAAAAAGGCTGCTTCGCACCCCCCCTCCATCTTAGCATCATCACAGTCACACCACCCTACTCACATTATAATGCACTACTTTTCACCATAAGGCTTCGGTTAATTTGGCAATTTGGGACACCCCCTCCCCCCAAGCAGTCTCCTGAGACAATGGTGAATTTAAACTTCACAGGGATAATAACATTGACCTTATATGTGGATTATAAGATATCAGCAAGCCATTTTAAATACATTTTCACTTTCCTCTCAGTCTCAATCTTAACTATATAACCTAATTTCAGTTACCTGAAATATTAGCATTAGAGAATCAAGTATTATACCTCTTTATGTACATAACTGAGTGAATTATGCTAATTTTCCAAGATATCACTGCAGGGACAACGTCATCTCTCAACCCTGGAATTGCTGCTGTGTGTGTGAGAAGAGGAAGAGGCAGAAAAATGTCTCCATCTAGTGTTATCAAACCGTAACTGCAGCAGCACAGTAGAGCAAAGCCCCTTAATGGTACTACATACAGTCAGGGTCGGGGTCAATCCCATTTCCATTCACTCAATTCAGGAAGTAAACTGGAATTCCCATTCCAAATTGCCCTCATTGAAACATTAACTGAATTGACCCCAAACCTACATACAGTACATATACAAGTCTGGCTCCCCTCTCAACCAACAGCAAATATATATGACACAAACCAATTCAATTGTTCAAAAAAGGGAATTTAATGAGTTGAAGAAAACAAAAAAACTGAAACCATTTCAGCCTATGTCAAGCGATGTTGGCACTCTCCAGCGAGTGTGTAGTGAATTTTCTCCAGAGCTGAGGGTTTGAGGAGAGGTAAAAAAGACCCTAAGGGTTACCGTTGGTTCGCACATCATGTGTTCGCATCAAGGAGAGGTCACTAAGGGAGAGCCCATCTGTCTCTCACTGCGGGGGGAAAGACGCACAATAAAAAATAACAGTAAACAGACAAAGGGGGTAAAAAAGGAGAAATCAACACAGCGGTAGGAGGTAAAACAGCTGGAGATGCTCGAGGGGAGCTCAGGTAGCCTGTGTGTGGAGAGCACCTAGAACACTGTGGTCCTCTGGGTACAGTCCGCTCTCTCCACTCTCTCTCCTCCCAAACGGAATGCCTCTGTGTGATCATGTAACGGCCGACGCCGCCTCCGCGGCTGCTCGTCTCTCCTATACCACAGCATACTGCTGATAGAGCAGCTCGCGGATTTTATAGTAGTCATCACACAGGCAGCCCTCCAGGCCGATGCGCCCTGCCTCCGTCTGTACAGGGGGGATGGCGATACGTACAAGGGTTAGAGGGGTCACGCATAGTCACAACCACCCCCCCCCCCCCCTTTTAACATCCACCACTAGATGTGGAGTGGAGATGGAGTGGTGCTGACTTCAGTACGCAGCAGAAATGGTTTGTTTACACATAGGTTGCCCCTTCAGTCTACAAACTACTCATCCCCAACTGAGTAAAATGGATTGTTTAATCCTGCGTCATCGTTCCTTCCCCAGAGCATTCTTGTAAATAAATAAGAATTGGTTTTCAATTAAATGAAAGTTAGATAATAGGTACATACATATATAATAGGTCTGCAATAGGATGCCATTTTGTGTCATAGCTTTTTGCTGAAAAACATGCCACCTTTGGGCCCATTTCCCCTTTCTCATGAAGCAGGTCAGGGCTGGGATTAGCTTATGCTGTCAAAGCGAGCTGAATGAACTAAATGAATGACTGTGGCTGTACTGTGGTGTGCTGGGGGAGAAGGACAGACAGACGGACAACTCACCCTGCGGACGGCCACCATGTTGTTGCACACCAGCACTCCTCCCACAAACTCAGCCTGGATGCCTTCCCTCAGCAGCACCTGCTTGAAGTCGGACAGGCGCGGCTCGTTGATGAACACCGACTGGTGGCCTGGGATCTGTGAGTTAGACAGGGTGTGTATGGGTTAGACCCAGAACACATTATATACAACTGATCTCAGACCAGTTGTACTCTACGGCTGCATTTACACAGGTAACCAAATTCTGATCTTTTTTCCCACTAATTGGTCTTTTGATCAGATGAGCTCTTTTGCCATGGTCATGCCAAAATATCAGAATTGGCTGCCTGTGTAAACGCATCCTATGTGGATTAGTCTAACCACAACCATACAGTTTCTGTACATCTGACCTCAGATCAGTATGACTCTAAGGACTACGTTAGATTTTTTGCCAATTTACTGGCAAAAGAGCTGATCTGATTGGTCAAAATACACAATTAGTGGAAAAAAGCTCAGAATTGGGCTGCCTTTGTAAATGCAGCCTTAGAAACTATTTGAATGAACATTCAAAAATGTTACGGTGAAACATGAAACAAAATATTTTCTAAGGATTACTGTGGCATTTAGAGGAAATAATCAAACTGCAAATGACTTTGCTATTCCAAATACAAGTCATAGAAAACCTACATGGCCACGTGCTGACCAACTGGCAGGTGTCTTCACTGACATTTTCTACATGTCCCTGTCCGAGTCTAATACCAACATGCTTCAAGCAAACCACCATTTCCCCTGTGCCCAAGAACACCAAGGTAACCTGCCTAAATGACTACTGACCCGTAGCACTCACATCTGTAGCCATGAAGAGCTTTGAAAAGCTGGTAACTGCTCACATTAACACCATTATCCCAGAAACCCTAGACCCACTCCAATTTGCATACCGCTCAAACAGATCCACAGATGATGCAATCTCTATTGCACTCCACACTGGCCTTTCCCATCTGGACAAAAGGAACACCTACGTGAGAATGCTATTCATTGACTACAGCTCAGCGTTCAACACCATAGTGCCCTCAAAGCCCATCACTAAGCTAAGGACCCTTGGACTAAACACCTCTCTCTGCAACTGGATCCTGGACTTCCAGACAGGCAGCCCCCAGGTGGTGAGGGTAGGTAACAAAACATCTGCCACGCTGATTCTCAACACCGGAGCCCCTCAGGGGAGCGTGCTCAGTCCCCTCCTGTACTCCCTGTTCACCCACGACTGCATGGCCAAGCACGACTCCAACATCATCATTAAGTTTGCAGACGGCACAACAGTGGTAGGCCTGATCACCAAAACGACGAGACAGCCTATAGGGAGGAGGTCAGAGACCTGGCCGGGTGGTGCCAGAATAACAACCTATCCCTCAACGTGATCAAGACAAAGGAAATTATTGTGGACTACAGAAAAAGGAGGACTGAGCACACCCCCATTCACTGGGGCTAAGCTGCCTGCCATCCAGGACCTCTACACCACGTGGTGTGAGAGGAAGGCCCTAAAAATGGTCAAAGAACCCAGCCACCCTAGTCATAGACTGTTCTCTCTTCTACCGCAAGCCTAAAGGCTTCTCAACAGCTTTTACCCCCAAGCCATAAGACTTCTGAACAGGTAATCAAATGGCTAACGGACTATTTGCATTGTGTCCCGTAAGTAAGCATTTCACTATAAGGTGTAGTAGACCTTTTGTATTCGGCGCACGTGACAAATAAACTTTGATTTGATTATTTGTAGTGACAGTTTAGATCCGAAACAGACACGTACGTTCGCTGCACACTACCTTCTCAGACTTTTTGATAACGTTAGCAAAATTTCGCAACTTCATGGCCAACACAAAACAAATGGAATGTGTTAGCTAACATTCACAAAGTATTTACCTTATTGAACACACCTCTGATCTTCGATCAGTTGAACTGAATGGACTCTGTGGAACCACAACCATACAGTTTTTATACTGGTAAATCTGACCTCAGATCAGTTGGACTCTCTGTGGATTAGTTCAGGGGTCAAGACAAACTTTTTGCACTTGTGGCACTGGTGTGAATCCAACTTTTTCAGTTGATGGCATCAGCACATGATTTGGTCGCACCAATTTTTCACAGCAATAATGACCTGACCTGTGTCCCATAATGAACCTGCATTTCATATAGACACAGACTAATAATGACAATCCATCTTTTAAATTAGCATGTCCTTGCTGGGCTTGACATCCAGGTACACTACATTATCAAAAGTATGTGGACACCTGCTCATTGAACACTTCATTTCAAAATCATGGGCATCAATATGAAGTTGGTCCCCCCTTTGCTGTTATAACAGCCTCCACTATTCTGGGTAGGCTTTCCACTAGATGTTGGAACATTGCTGCGGGGACTTCCATTCAGCCACAAGAGCAATTGTGAGGTCGGGCACTGATGTTGGGCAATTAGACATGGATCGCAGTCAGCGTTCCAATTAATCCCAAAGGTGTTCGATTGAGTTGAGGTCAGGGTTCTGTGCAGGCCAGTCAAGTTCTTCTACACCGATCTCAACAAACCATTTCTGTACGAACCTCGCTTTGTGCACGGGAAAGGGCCTTCTCCAAACTGTTGCCATAAAGTTGGAAGCACAGAATCGTCTAGAATGTAATTGTATGCTGTAGCACTAAGATTTCCCTTCACTGGAACTAGCCCGATCTATGAAAAACTTCCCCAGACTAATATTCCTCCTCCACCAAACTTTACAGTTAGCACTAAGCATTAAGGCAGGTAGCGTTCTCCTGGCATCCGCCAAACCCAGATTCGTCCGTCAGATTGCCAGATGGTGAAGCATGATTTATCACTCTAGCGAACGCGTTTCACTGCTCCAATGGCGGCAAGCTTTACACCACTCCAGCCAACGCTTGGCATTGTGCATCTTGCGATCTTAGGCTTGTATGCAGCTGCTCGGCCATGGAAACCCATTTCATGAAGCTCCCGACAAACAGTTGATGCGCTGACGTTGCTTCCAGAGGCAGTCTGGACCTTGGTAGAGAGTATTGCAACTGAGGACAGACGATTTTTACACGCTACGTGGTGAAGCACTCGGTGGTCCCGTGAGCTTGTGAGGCTTACCACTTCGCGGCTAAGCCGTTGCTGCTAATAGATGCTTCCACTTCACAATAACAGCACTTACAGTTGACCGTGGCAGCTCTAGCAGGGCAGAAATTTGATATACTAACTTGTTGGAAAGGTGGCATCCTATGACGGTGCCATGTTGAAAGTCACTGAGCTCTTCAGTATGGCCATTCTACTGCCAATATTTGTCTATGGAGATTGCATGGCTGTGTGTTCGATTTTATACACCTGTCGGCAACGGGTGTGGCTGAAATAACCAAATCCACTAATATGAAGGGGTGTCCACATACTTTTCTATATATAGTGTACATTGTTGTTAGTGTAACAGTATAACTTTACGTCCGTCCCCTCGCCCCGACCCGGGCGCGAACCAGGGACCCTCTGCACACATCAACAACAGTCACCCATGAAGCATCGTTACCCATCGCTCCACAAAAGCCGCGGTCCTTGCAGAGCAAGGGGAACCACTACTTCAAGGTCTCCGAGCAAGTGACGTCCCCGATTGAAAGGCTATTAGCGCGCACCATCGCTAACTAGCTAGCCATTTCATATCCGTTACATTAAGATGGAAAAAATAAAACCTTTTTACTCAATCTCAAAAATAGTGTTATTGGTAGCGATTTTTAACAGTCACTCTACAGTTGTAGGGCCCTATAAAATCTGTTTCATCTTTTGGTAAATTCCGTTTCCCCAGTTTTATGATCCAGGTTTCAGAGATTTTTTTTCTTTCACTCTCATAATCACACTTTTTGTTTATAGAAAAAAAACTCAAATGTGATGTACCAAGTCCACAACAACGCATAAACCACATCAGCAGACCACTTAAGAGGTCTGTGAACAATAATAAAAATTTGGGGTAAAAAAGAGGTTACAATGTACAGTGTAGACTACATGTGATGGCTGAGTTTGCTAAACAAATGCCTCGTGATTGATACAAATCATTATGAAATGATTCTGCCAGGCAGGCCTACTATGCATTCAACATTTAATTGGTATGTTTTTTTGGGGAAAGCCTTTAGACATTTTCATTCATACAGTGCATGATGACCGAATCGCACATCGCAAAAGATTCAACCAAGACTTTGTACCAAACTTTTTGAATACCTGGTTTGCATACCCATTGCTGTTTGAAAAAAAAAAAATGTTTTAAAGGAAATTGTGAACCAAAAAACTGACGTGACCAGTGAAATCTTTCTTCACTAGCACCCTCGTTTTTTTACCCCTGTAGTGCAACTACAACTTCATAGCTTCTTTACATCTGATCTCAGATCAGCTTGACTCTATTGACTGTAGACTCTGTAGAACCCTAACCATATATTTTCTAGGGCTGGGAATTGCCAGGGACCTCACAATCTGACATCATCACGATCTTTCTGTGCCGATACCATATGTATGGTGATTCTCACAATGCTATATGTATTGCGATTTGATACTGCGACTTTGCTGCGATTTGATGTTCCAAACATATTGCTCAATATATGTCTGCTGCAGAGAAACTACTTAAAGAGAAGATGGAAAACAAGCTATTGGATGAAAAATTTGGCACAGGTACAGCCGACTAGCACTAGCTAACATTATCTAGCTAAATCAAATAGATGTTATTTTTATACAAATCAATATTTGGAGTCAAATATCAATATAATATCATCCAAAAATAATATTGCGATATGTAACTATCTTTCTTCCCCCATCACTAATAATTTCTATACATATAACCTCAGATCAGTTTAACTCAGTGCACTCCCTTCTCTCTGTTGCTAAATTAGCCACAGGCTAGCTTTCTTCCTGTGCATTCTGCTGCTCTTTGTGTCTATTGTCATATCAATCAAATGTATTTATAAAGCCCTTTTTACAAAGTGCTATACAGACACCCAGCCTAAAACCCAAACAGCAAGCAATGCAGATGTAGAAGCATGGTGGCTAGGAAGAAACCTAGAGAGGAACCATTCAACCTATCATTTCCCTCTCTGAATAAAAAAACGGTCCCGGGATCAACACTCATCTCCCTCTCCCTCGGGGTCAGCCCTCTCCCATCCTCTTTCACTGAGGACAAAGCAACCTTATTTTACCCTCTTTACATCTCCTCTCTCCCTTTGTCTGAACTAAGAGATTACAGCCAACCCTCCCCTACTCTCTGCCCTCCCCTCCGTCTATCTACAGTATCTCTCGCTACAGTACATCTCCTCTTCCCCTCCATCTCTCGCTCTCTCACCTCGTGGGTGGGCAGGGGCTCCAGGGTGGGGATGACGTCACTCTCCTCCGACGGCTCGCGCATGTCCTCGCCAAACAGCGTCTTCATGGCGCGCTGCTGAGCCACCACACTATGGTCTGTGGTGCCGTGGTCAGCAGGGGTCACGTCCATGGCCAGCTCGCCGTCCTCCACGGCCTCCTCGCCGGCTCCCTTTTCACCCTTCACCACGCCCTCCTCGGGCAGAACGCCTGTGTCCACCTTGACGACGCGCATGTCCAGCACGCCGTCGATCCACGCCAGCTCCGTGTCCTTGGCGCGGCAAAACTGCAGCGAGCTCACCAGCGAGTCTTTCAACCGCACCTGAGGAGGAAGAATAAAATATTTCATGTATATATATGACAGAAAGTGCTTAAGCTTAACATTTAAAAGGTTTCTGCACACAAACAAACTGCTTAACTGGGGCCTCTGTATCCCAGTTGGTAGATCACGGTGCTTGTAATGCCAAGATAGTGAGTTCGATTCCCAGGAACACCTGTACGTAATATTTGTGCACGCACAACTGTAACTCGCTTTTTGATAAGTGTCTGCTAAATGGCATATGTTATAATAGTATTATTATAAACCTTATACCAAATTGACCCATTGTCAAGTTGAGAATTCTAAGATGGCTTGACCTGGGTTAAATTAGTTGCAGTTACTTAAGCACATCAACATTCTGATTGGTGAATTGTGATAACACAACATTCTATGTCAGTTATTTACAATCATTTAGGGCATTAGCCAATCTGTACCAAAATATTTTAAATTAGCATGGCATTTTGTATAAAATTCTAACCCGACTGACCTGGTAGATGTGTGTCTCACTGGTGGCGTCCACAGTCTCCTGCAGCTTAGGCGTGTAGACCTTAATGTCCTTGGTGAAGGCCTTGCAGGACTCGGCCAGGTCCAGGCTGGCCTCGGGAGGGCCGTGCACGATCACCAGCTGCCGCGGCTTCATCTGGTTGATGATCTTCTTGATAGAGTCGCCGTCCGAACGCCCCTCGTAGTCGATGTACGTCACCCTGGCTCTGCACAGAATGATCAGATAAGAATTTATAATTTCCCAATATTTTAAATATGAATTAAGATATTCATTTTAAATGTGATGGAAAAAAAATACTATCAGCGGTATACAACTTATTTTTATTAAAAAAATATGTTTTATTTCAATGTTTTCATGAATATCGCTAGCAACAAAATAAACACATGTTGGATTACATACCTACAGTAGAAAAGAGGAGAATATGTTATTTCTAACGATACCAACTTTATCTCTTAACTCATAATATCGAGCAAATTACACTCACTGGAGTATCTGACATAGGATTGAAAAAGCACCTGCAAATAGGCCACCAAGTGCTGCTGGCTGCTGTTAAGCTGCTAAACAGCTCCTCTTAGCAAACATGTGTTTGAGTTACCTTTCTAGCTAGTAGGCTGTTAAGAGTTTACACTTCCTATTCCAATTATGTGGGGAGATCAAAATAATGAAAAAAAAACAATCTACCAAAGCTATAAAATAAGAATAAAAAACATTACTTTTACACACCATTATCATTCCCTTGACGACAAGACATGTGAATGTTTTTTCTCTTGCTAACGTATGATGGGGGTGGGTCGCCGGTTTACCTGAGAGGGGGTCCCTGATAATATTAGAGAAAAATACTAAGATACTTTTAATATTTTGCGCAAATTAAAATAACTATAGTCTTGGCATATCCACAAGCATCATTAAAATCCCAAACGTACATGTTTCAGCACTATGTATTCCTTGTAAATCATTACAATATAAACATGAATCATATTGTTTTTTGCATTGAGAGGCTCTCTGAAGAAGTCTGCTTTCAATTTAGGTGGGTAGGCCCACTTACTTGATCTCTAGGTTCTCTGTAGTGGAGGTACACTTGGTGGGTACTTTGGATGAGGAGTCTTGGTCCATGGGTTCGTCTCCTTTGGCCATGCCTGACTCCAGCTTGTTCTTCTCCTCCTCTGTGGCCTGGAGCTCTGGTACCAGGAAGTCCTCCGGTCTGGAGACAGTCATTAATTAATACATCATTGTGTGAAGTTAGCTCTGCTTCAACAAAAAATCCACTGCATAGCTCATTATTCAAAGGGGGTTCATGTTTCGATTTCTAGGTTCTACCGAGGTAAAAGACAGTCTGTGTAGAGCATTTTTACACTTCTGTGCCAAACGAACTGTACTGGCGCTGATATTTCCCTTGTCCAGCCATTATGGTTGATGCATAACCGGGTCAGCACAGCTCAGTTTGGATCAGCGCCTTAGTGTGAAAAGGGTAATAGCTTAATGACTACAGTACCTGATGATCTCTCCGTACTCGTCCCACTTGACCCTCTCCTCGTGGGTGGGGAACATGGGGTAGGACTTCTTGGCTTGTTTGAAGAAGCTGCCCTTGCGGACGCCATCTCCCTTCATCATCAGGTCGTGGTGTTTGGTCTTCACCATCGCCGGCAGCTCCAGGTCATCCTCCATGTCGCTCTCGTCACTTGAGTCCACATCCACCCTGAGAGACACAAATATATTAGACTCACACACCCACAGTCTTGCTGTGTTTCTTCATCTCAAAAACAAACATCTTCATTCCCGGAGACCAACTTCATGAATCTGTATAGTACGTCCGCAACGCACACAGAGCGCGTAACACACACAGAACAATACCCACGTCTGGGAATATTATTCACAGTGCCCAAATATTGTAAATAAGTTGAGGCCCAAAACACACAAACAGTGTCAGTGACTCACTCTTTTTCTTGTTCAAGTTTTTTGGCAGCTTCCTTCTTCATTCTCTCTTTCTCCAGGTATTCTTCCAGCTCCCTGCCTTCCAGCTTCACCCGTTTTCTAATCTGTCAACATGACAAGAAAATGAAATGGAGAAAAAAATAAGAAAAGGGGGGAGGAACAGTGCGAATGCCAGTGACACATCAAGCTGTTCCACGCTTGAGTTGAGACGGAAACAGAGACAGGAAGAGCCCTAGGGAGATGCTGCACCAAAATAAATAAATCCAAAAAGCTATCACACTGAGCCAAAATGGCCACACAGCCTCCTATTTTTTGGGGTTCCCCAAAGCCCCCCGTATTAATTATGCATAAAATGTTTTTTTTAAGTATCGGATCCAAATGTAATGTCCCAAGAAGAAGTTACCCCACCAAAATATTGCAAAAGTTAAATTTTAACTTCAATCCATAAGGAGAGAGTGCAAGAGACAGTCAACTAATAAAGTCAAGCTCAACTAATAAGTCAAGCGTGCTAGGTTGTGCTGAAAAGTGTTGCACAGTATACCGGTACCATGGTGTAATATCAAGGTACCAAAACGTCATGACACTTACAATAACATTATAGAATACTGTAGTACCGTTTCATATGATACTACCACCTTTTTCAGCACTACCGATATTAAGAACCTGCTGGTGCCAGTTATAAAATGTTTATAAAATTAGTTTGGATTATAATTCAGTTGAATTGAAGCAATAGCCACTTGTATATGCAGGTCCAATATCCACTTCACTTTCAAGCGCATATCACCTGTGTCAGCTGGAACCAGCCAGCCGCATCCCCTACCAATGCTCACACACCTGCTTCACTTTGTCCGCGCGTCTATTCCTCCGTTTTTTTTTACCCCCAATATCATTTAACAGTGATGGCGAGCAGGGATGCAGACCCAGACCCTTGTGAGTCTTTTGTTGTTAGAATTGTACATTTGTTACATTGGATTAGTGCGCAAAGTGAGCAAAGCTGATACATTGTATCATTTCATCGCCCGTTATAACAAAGAGCACGGACCAGTCTGCGTAGACTTTGCAAGTTCACTGGCATGCAGACTCGGAGTGTCAGGGAGGGAAAATGGAGCACCGCTTTGCGACAAGCATGTTCGCAGCTTTACAGCAAAGAAAACGTCTTGTCTCTAGCCTAAACATTAAAAAAATAAGACCCATATTACCAGAGATGACTTTTATTCGTTCTATCGGGATTCGCGCGCATTTTATATCATTTCACACACCATGTCGCGGCCCGTTTTAAACTAATCCAGGGTCGCTAATTATTGGTTTGATAATAAACAATGTTGTTCAGTCATGTCACCTAGCTAGCTAACAACCTGGTAACTTGACAGTAGGTTTGGGCACATTTGATTGGCACAGGAAGAAAGGAAAAAGGTCTTCTACTTCAAAAGGTATAATTCATATAAGGCCTAACTAATATAAGTCTAAACTATATCAAACAGCTATCTGTATTTCTGGTGCTCCTTACATTCTGTTTGGTGTCTTAACGTTTGAAAAACTGGAAGCAGTGTGTGTATGTGTGTTTGTGAAAGAGAGAGAGAGAGTGTTGTGTGTTTATGAGAGTGAGTATGTGTTAACTGAAGAGGAAAGGAGGTTTCATGCAGTATTTTCTTCTTACTGACACAATGACATGTAGATCATTATGCAGTATGTTCTCCACACTGAAATGTAGATCATTATGCAGTATGTTCTCCACACTGACACAATGACATGTAGATCATTATGCAGTATGTTCTCCACAATGACATGTAGATCATTATGCAGTATGTTCTCCACACTGACACAATGACATGTAGATCATTATGCAGTATGTTCTCCACACTGACACAATGACATGTAGATCATTATGCAGTATGTTCTCCACACTGACATGTAGATCATTATGCAGTATGTTCTCCACACTGAAATGTAGATCATTATACAGTATGTTCTCCACACTGACATGTAGATCATTATGCAGTATGTTCTCCACACTGAAATGTAGATCATTATACAGTATGTTCTCCACACTGACATGTAGATCATTATGCAGTATGTTCTCCACACTGACACAATGAAATGTAGATCATTATGCAGTATGTTCTCCACACTGACACAATGACATGTAGATCATTATGCAGTATGTTCTCCACACTGACACACTGACATGCAGATCATTATGCAGTATGTTCTCCACACTGACATGTAGATCATTATGCAGTATGTTCTCCACACTGACACAATGACATGTAGATCATTATGCAGTATGTTCTCCACACTGACATGTAGATCATTATGCAGTATGTTCTCCACACTGACACAATGACATGTAGATCATTATGCAGTATGTTCTCCACACTGACACACTGACATGCAGATCATTATGCAGTATGTTCTCCACACTGACATGTAGATCATTATGCAGTATGTTCTCCACACTGACACAATGACATGTAGATCATTATGCAGTATGTTCTCCACACTGACATGTAGATCATTATGCAGTATGTTCTCCACACTGACACAATGACATGTAGATCATTATGCAGTATGTTCTCCACACTGACATGTAGATCATTATGCAGTATGTTCTCCACACTGACATGTAGATCATTATGCAGTATGTTCTCCACACTGACATGTAGATCATTATGCAGTATGTTCTCCACACTGACATGTAGATCATTATGCAGTATGTTCTCCACACTGACATGTAGATCATTATGCAGTATGTTCTCCACACTGACATGTAGATCATTATGCAGTATGTTCTCCACACTGACACAATGACATGTAGATAATTATGCAGTATGTTCTCCACACTGACATGTAGATCATTATGCAGTATGTTCTCCACACTGACATGTAGATCATTATGCAGTATGTTCTCCACACTGACATGTAGATCATTATGCAGTATGTTCTCCACACTGACATGTAGATCATTATGCAGTATGTTCTCCACACTGACATGTAGATCATTATGCAGTATGTTCTCCACACTGACACAATGACATGCAGATCATTATGCAGTATGTTCTCCACACTGACATGCAGATCATTATGCAGTATGTTCTCCACACTGACATGTAGATCATTATGCAGTATGTTCTCCACACTGACATGTAGATCATTATGCAGTATGTTCTCCACACTGACACAATGACATGTAGATCATTATGCAGTATGTTCTCCACACTGACACAATGACATGTAGATCATTATGCAGTATGTTCTCCACACTGACATGTAGATCATTATGCAGTATGTTCTCCACACTGACATGTAGATCATTATGCAGTATGTTCTCCACACTGACATGTAGATCATTATGCAGTATGTTCTCCACACTGACATGTAGATCATTATGCAGTATGTTCTCCACACTGACATGTAGATCATTATGCAGTATGTTCTCCACACTGACACAATGACATGTAGATCATTATGCAGTATGTTCTCCACACTGACATGTAGATCATTATGCAGTATGTTCTCCACACTGACATGTAGATCATTATGCAGTATGTTCTCCACACTGACACAATGAAATGTAGATCATTATGCAGTATGTTCTCCACACTGACATGTAGATCATTATGCAGTATGTTCTCCACACTGACACAATGACATGTAGATCATTATGCAGTATGTTCTCCACACTGACATGTAGATCATTATGCAGTATGTTCTCCACACTGACACAATGACATGTAGATCATTATGCAGGTATATCATAGGAGGTTGGTGGCACCTGAATTGGGGAGGACGGACTCGTGGTAATGGCTGGAGTGGAATGAGAGGAATGGTATCAAACACGGTTTCCATGTGTTTGATTCCATTCCATATCCCTTCTTCCCTTTCCTCCAGCCAAATCACAGGTATGCCTTTGCAAATATGAGCAAATCAGCCATTCTATGCAGTATTATGTTATACACTTAACAGTGTGAAGTTAAATTCAATGTGTTGTATTGAGTAGAAGTGTGAATTTCAGTGACAGGTTTTTGGAGGTTTAGAAAATGTGAACAAGCGTCCGGGGGACGGGGTGAACAGGATGCTAGGCCACCGATTTTTTTCCCACCATGGCATCGTGATACTACTCGGTTTCGTGATCCTTGGCCTGGTATCCTATTGTTTGTCATATTTGGGAATCGTGACAAGCCTAGTAATGAAACGTGAAGCGGCGCCCGCGTACAATCAACTGAGTTGGACAGCGAATGAGGCTGAAAGCAATTTGAGTAATTAATTTTCTTTATTTGAATTCAACTATTTCTTCCTATTTAAGAAATACAGGGTCGCTTACAAGTTTGACAGGCCTACCTGTTTGACAGACCTACCTGTTTGACAGGCCTACCTGTTTGACAGATCTACCTGTTTGACAGATCTACCTGTTTGACAGATCTACCTGTTTGACAGGCCTACCTGTTTGACAGGCCTACCTGTTTGACAGGCCTACCTGTTTGACAGGCCTACCTGTTTGACAGGCCTACCTGTTTGACAGGCCTACCTGTTTGACAGACCTACCTGTTTGACAGACCTACGTGTTTGACAGGCCTACCTGTTTGACAGGCGCATGTATGCTTTACATAGATTTGTCGGTAGCCAAATCCTCCAATACTGTCACCATTCCCTCCGTGTCCGTTAAGGGGTTGGAGTGTTTGGTTTAAAGCAGGGCTTCAACTGAGGGGTGTATGTGAGGGTTTGACATATCCTTTGTTAAAGAAAAGGACAGAAGGGATAGCCTACCTATTGTTAGCTTAATATTTTGAAATGAAATAATAAAAAAGGACCCGGATGACATAAAGTGTTCTATAACGATGCTCAACACTGATGCCTAACATCTCAAACAAGCTTTTTAAAATGCACGCAAAATATCTGACTGATGCATATGGTTTCTGTCTATGACATTTTGAAGCTGTGCTACGACCTATATTCGAAAGAGACAAAAAACTGGAATTTGCTATCCTGTCACTCGAAGCTAAACATTTTCTGCATCTGTCGGGATACTGTCTGGGTGGAAAGTTAACTTTTGAAAGTAGGCTACCACGCTTAGATTCATAAGGACGTCCCAGACTTCATTATTTGCAAACAGTAAGTTTCGTAGCAAAAAAAGACACTCTGGTTTGACATTGGAGAAATATGGTAAGAATGCATATTTCTGTGCCCAGTCTTCCCTCAAACTTCTATTTTCATTAGCCACCTTTTTTTTTTTTTTTTTTTTTTTACCGTTATTTTACCAGGTAAGTTGACTGAGAACACATTCTCATTTGCAGCAACGACTTGGGGAATAGTTACAGGGGAGAGGAGGGGGATGAATGAGCCAATTGTAAACAAACTTTGTTTTGAGAGCGACATTTTCTCTTGATTGCAAGATGATTTCCCCCAATCAACGCACAAAAATACATTTTAAAAAAAACGACTTTTGGAAAGTCTTTGTTGATTGTATCAGTGTAATCAGATAGAAATGATTATGTTATTGTCATTGAATTGACTATATACACTTAACAAAAATGTAAAAAGCAGCATGAGCTGCCAGATCCCAGAAGTGTTCCATACCCTCAAAGCTTATTTCTCTCAAATGTGGTACACACATTTCTTTACATCCCTGTTAGTGAGCATATCAATAAGCTGATTAAACAGCATGGTCATTACACAGGTGTACCTTGTGCTGGGGACAATAAAAGGACACTAAAATGTGCAGTTGTCACACAACACTATGCTACAGACGTCTCAAGTTTTGAGGGAGCGTGCAATTGGCATGTGGACAGCAGGCATGTCCACCAGACCTGTTGCCAGAGAATTTAATGTTCATTTCGCTACCATAAGCCGCCCCCCAACGTCGTTTTTGAAGTTTTGGCAGTACATCCATCCGACTGTACAACTGCAGACCACGTGTATGGGGACATGCGGGCGAGTGGTTTGCTGATGTCAACATTGTGAACAGAGTGACCCATGGTGGCGGTGTGGTTATGGTATGGGCAGGCATAAGCTACAGACAACGAACACGATTGCATTTTATTGATGGCAATTTGAATACACAGATACCGTGACAGAGATCCTGATGCCGATTGTTGTGACATTCATCAGCCGCCATCACCTCATGTTTCAGCATGATAATGCACAGCCCAATGGTCGCAAGGATCTGTACACAATTCCTGGAAGCTGATATACAGCAACTTCGCACAGCCATTGAAGAAGAGCAGGCCCCAATCAACAGCCTGATCAACTCTATGCAAAGGAGTGTCATCCTGCATGAGGTAAATGATGGTCACACCAGATACTGCCTGGTTCGCTGATCTACGCCCCTAACTTTTTTTAAGCTATCTGTGACCAATTAATGCATATCTGTATTCCCAGTCATGTGAAATCCATAGATTAGGCCTAATTTATTTATTTAAATTGACAGATTTCCATATATGAACTTTAATTCCATAAAATCTTTGAAATTGTTCCATGTTGCGTTTATTTATGTTCATTATACTAACCAGATGTGTTAAAGGCCCAGTGCAGTCAAAATCGTGATGTTTTATATACATTTCTAGAATGTGAGGTTGGAATAACACTGTGAAATTGTGAAAATGATGATAATGCCCTTTTAGTGCCAGAGCTGTTTCAAACTTTATTCCTGTTTTGGTGGGATGGAGTTTTGGCCTTCAATGGTGACATCACCAAGCGGCAAATTAGTTAATAGACCAAGAAGAACGTTCCAAACCTCTGCCAATAACAGCAAATTTTCAGTCTTTCCCTCCCTACTCAGACCACTCCCAAACAGTCATAGCAAAATTCTTGCTTGAGAAATTGACCTTTGCTAAGAAACTTTTTTTGTTTATGTTTGACCATTTAAATTGAAAACACTCCAAGTAAGGTACTTATTGTTACCCAGAAATGATTTGATATTGAGATAAAAATGGCTGCATTGGACCAACGGTGTCCAATTTGTAGTGTAGGCCTATGAATTGGGCTGCTATTATACTAATTATGTTCTGACCCGTTGACTACTAGCCCAGAAGAATTCCCCCGAGGGCAAACCTAATTGCCGACCCCTGTCCTAGTCTCACCTCCAGGTCTAGCATCTTCTCCCCGGGGTTATCGATGAGGTAGCGGCCCAGGGTGCCAGGCGTGGTGCGGTAGGTGAGGATCACTGAGTTCTTGGCCTCCTGGCACCACTGGATGAAGAGCTCGCGGGAGAAGCCAGACTCCAGGTCGGGCTGGCTGCAGAGCACCACCTTGGGGCTGGGCACACGGGCCAGGTCGGCCAGGCTGTGACACAGGGACAGGTGGCGAAACTGGAAGGGATTGTTGCGCTTGTCCTCGAAGCAACGCATCAGCTTGTCACTCATCCACTCCACCTGTAGGGGGAGAATATAACAGGCAGAATCACGTCTCTTGTTAACGTGCCTATTACAATGACAGGATAATCACACAATATTAGCAGGACATGCGCCGTGTGTTACAACAACAATGAGAAAAAGATGAAATCCATCCCACAAAAGGTAATCGTTGTAATATTTTTCACAAAATGTATGACCGAGCAGTGAGCACTATTGAAAAGTGAACATTAGCACAAAGTTGATCACATCTCCTCATGGTGAGTGAGCTAGAGACCTGGGTTCAAAGATCATATGATCAAATACTTTAGCTCTGCTTCACTGAGCTTGCACGGTGCAATTGAACCAATGGAACAGTCCCAAAGGTGCAAACCCCACCCATCTAGCAGTGCAGGCAGGCTGAAACAAACACTTAAAAGTGTTTTAAAGATTGTCTGGTACTGTGTGACCATGTAATGAAAAGGGTATGCGTGTGGCCGAGACCTGAGACTTGGAGAACTCCACCACGTTGTAGCTGACGTTGTTGAGCAGGGCCAGAGAGTAGACCCCGAGACCGGCGTCCTTCGTCCTCCAGATCTGGTCCAGCAGTTGAGCCAGCTCAAGCACACGGCCCGCCGTATCCACGGCAATCAGCACGTTGCCGTCACCGCGTAGCGTCTCCATCACATTGGCTGAAGGGGGAAATGATTGGCGGATTAGACATTTTTTAAATATTCAACTACTAGGTATTCCTGTAGCCTGGGCCCAGATCTTTTTGTGCTGTCTAGCCATGGCCATGCGTGACAGTGACCACAGGAGTTGGCAAGACAGCATAAACATATTTGTGATCAGGATAGCATTACTGCACACATGAGTGAGAGTTGATTAACTTACTTAGAAGCTGCTCGTCCCTTTGTTTGCGACGCGGCTGCACGTACGTAGCGTTAAAAGAGTCTGTGATGAGCAGAGAGGGACGACTCACCGACTCCAATGTACACCCATTCAGGTGGCTGGAGGAAAGATTTACAATATGTTGGGGGACCAACTTCATATTGATGCCCATGATTTTGAAATTAAATGTTTGATGAACAGGTCTCCACATATTTTTGATCATGTAGTGTACCTGAATGTCAAGCCCTGCAAGGACATGCTAATTTAAAAGATGGCTAGTCATTATTAGCCAGGTTCTATATGAAATGCAGGTTCATTATGGGACACAGGTCAGGTCATTATTGCCGCGCAGCCGTTTCAAATTGATGCGACCAATTCCATAATAATGTCCATGATTTTGGAATGTGATGTTCGATGAGCAGGTGTCCACATACTTTTGGTCAGGTACTGTACCTTGAAGGTTCAGCAGCAAAATAAACATGCTCTATCCAGCCTCTACTCACATCTCTCGCTTGTGGTTAAAGTCCACCGCGTAAACAATCTCCTCCTCCCCATCCTTCACAATCTTCCAGATGGTCCCACCGATCATGTGACCAGCTGGAAGTGGAGTGATGGACAGACCATGTCCTTTCCCTGTCCAGAAAAGTAAAAAGGTCGATTGAACCAGTGTTTCAGCTATAACAAGGAGGCTATAACAATTCAATCACTATGGTAGACTGATACATGTTTTACTGACCTTTCAGATTTACAATCTGGGAGTACTTCAACTGCTGGATTTTATCAAAAGCGCAGTCTACATCATCCAGGGTGAACAGGTTGAAGTCCTCAGTGTTGTTGCGCGACTACCAAAACAGAGTGCACTGTCACCTCTTGTTCAATAGGGTGTAGGACATCACCCACATCCCCTAGCCTGGTCCCAGATCTGTTTGTGCTGTCCTGCCGAGTTGGCAAGACATCACAAACAGATCTGGGACCAGGTTAACACGCCCCTGCCTTTACCTGATACAGGTCATACATGAACATCTGACCCATCTTGTAGACGGGGATGGTGGCGTAGATGGGGCAGTTGAGGCCCAGCTTGCCCACGGCGTAGGGCAGAGCCCCCAGGTGCAGGGGGTCAGGATGGGAGAGGAGCACAGCATCAACCTGGTGGACATACCTATTGAGAAGGGGAATGGCCCGTAAGAGATCTGATTGACAGGGATAAGTTCTAGTTGTTGACTTCAGGAATCGAAGACAATGTCTTGATAGCGTAGATCAGTGATTCTCAATCCGTACCTCCAATCACATTTTGCTCTGCACATGTACCCCTTCATGTGTAACCAATCATTAGGCCTATGTTCTGAGTCTTACCAAGTACTCCCTTTGGATAGGCCAAGTACCGCATTGAGAGCTACTGGCTTAGATGATGTGTGTTCTACCTTTTCATGGCATCAATAATGTCCATAGAGAAGCTCTCATCCCAGCCACAGTCCAGGAGGAAGCGGAACTCATCCACCTGCAGCAGGTAGCAGAGGGCAGACTCCTCCTGCACCCCTGACACAGCGGTCAGTTTGATAATAGAAGTCATTCTCCTCAGCTGTCATACTGCAGGGACAAGACAGACCATTACCTAGTTATCAACAAGATGGCTATATATATATTTCGATCCACTTTCACATGCAGAAAATATGACTGACGACAAACAGGTCTGCAGGTCTGATCTTTATAAAAATGGGAACAGACATGGTCCATGAACGGTACATGGACATGATACACTTACACAGCAATTATTAACACTATTCATCATACAGAACTAGTTAGAGACGCCAAGCTTCCTATTGTGTGTTTGCAGTCCAAGCTAGCTAACGCTAGCTAGCATGCTAAGTTGGCCATCAGACTAATTGTCCTATAAAATGGGCCATAGAGTAACATACCATAAAGTGCCATATAAGATTTCACAAAAATTGAGCAAAGAAATCCATAACATGAACAGTCTAACATTACGGCATTTTCAGCAACGATTGTCAACACGTCTTTCAACGAAGCGGAAGCTTGCCGCTGAAAATGTGAGAGGTCACTGGGGAGGTACCATCAAATCATATTTATCACATCGAGAATAGAATAACTTTTATTTTCAAAGAAGAGAGCACCCGTTTTTTACATTGAAATTATCCCCCATACGAATGTTCTAATATTCTGAAGTTGAAGGCATATTGAATTAAAAAGTATTTTTTAATGATTCACTGTTAGAAGGCAACAACACCATTTTAGAGCAGTTGGTAGGGTCCAACGTCCTCTGAGCCAGTGAGCAAGAGAAGTAGAAGGCCAAGACTAGGTAAAATGTCACCTTTTTTTTTATGCCTTCCTATCAATTACTTATTAGTTTGAGGTCGTTATAAGTATTTATATAGCAGTGCAATACTTAAAATGTATATAATCCAATTGCAACATACTGTTGAATGATTGTGGGAAGAACCGAGGCATATTGCTTGCTAGCTAACGATGTTAGCTGATCCTATTGAGTCCATGCTAGTGAGCTAGTTTTCTGGTTTAGATTAATAACACAGATATGCTAATAATTTAAACGATAGTTGACGATAGCTATTAGCTAGCTAAAAAAAATAGTTACCGGTAGCTACCGGAATGAATGTATTTGCTGATGCAGTTGTGGATACAAACTAGCTATGGTAACCAGCTGATATAGCTAGCTATTTCTAGATTTGAGCAAATACACTCATTCTTGTCAGAAATGGAATATTTGCTGATAGCAGTTGTGTGGACACAAACTAGCTATGGTTACCAGTCAAAAGTTTGGACACACCTACTCATTCCAGGGCTTTTCTTTATTTGTACTATTTTACACATTGTAAAATAATAGTGAAGACATCAAAACTATGAACTAACACATACGGAATCATGTAGTAACCAAAGAAAGTGTTTAACAAATCAAAATATATTTGAGATTCTTCAAATAGCCACCCTTTGCCTTGATGACAGCTTTGCACACTCTTTGCTCTGTTGCATACTGGGTACATATTCAATGGTAGGCAGTGGAAATGTGTTAAAAGTCAAGGGGTCTGAATACTTTCCGAAGGCACTGTGTTATATATATATATACACACACACACACACACACCATTTAGCAGACACTTTTATCCAAAAGAGACTTAGTCATTTGAGCATACATTTTAAGTATGGGTGGTCCCGGGACTCCAACCCACTATCCTTTTAGCGCGATGCTCTAAAAACGGAGCAACAGAGGATCTCATAAGATTTGGTTTTTAGTGACAGGATTTGGGCATACATTTTGAAGCATCCTGCCATAGGCCCTACCACTCCCATTGTTTCAATAGCGGTAATGCTAATGCTAGCTCTGGGGTAAGTCAATAAAGGCAACTTAAGCC
The DNA here is from genome assembly GCF_029448725.1 of Salvelinus fontinalis. NCBI lineage: Eukaryota > Metazoa > Chordata > Actinopteri > Salmoniformes > Salmonidae > Salvelinus > Salvelinus fontinalis. The sequence continues at coordinate 11,557,061 of NC_074684.1, read as the reverse complement.
ATATTCTCTATCATTTTCTCTTAGGATCAATGGATGAATCACTGTTAATAAAATTAAGTATATAATAGCCACCATTTGCCTTGATGACAGCTTTGCACATTCTTGACATTCTCTCAACCAGCTTCACCTGGAATGCTTTTCCAACAGTGTTGAAGGCGTTCCCACATATGCTGAGCACTTGTTGGCTGCTTTTCCTTCACTCTGCGGGCCAACTCATCCCAAACCATCTCAATTGGGTTGAGGTCAAATAGCCCTTACACAGTCTGTAGGTGTGTTGGGTCATTGTCCTGTTGAAAACAAATATGTCCCACTATCTGCAAACCAGATGGGATGGCATATCACTGCAGAATGCTGTGGTAGCCATGCTGGTTAAGTGTGCCTTGAATTCTAAATAAATCAGTGTCGCCAGCAAACACCCCCACACCACCTCCTCCATGCTTCACGGTGGGAACCACACATGCGGAGATCATCCGTTCACCTACTCTGCGTCTCACAAAGACACAGCAGTTGGAACCAAAAATCTCAAATTTGGACTCATCGGACCAAAGGACAGATTTCCACTGTTTTAATGTCCATTGCTGGTAGTTCTTGGCCCAAGCAAGTCTCTTCTTGTTATTGGTGTCCTTTAGTAGTGGTTTCTTTGCAGCAATTTGACCATGAAGGCCTGATTCACACCGTCTCCTCTGAACAGTGGATCTTTAGATGTGTCTGTTACTTGAACTCTGAAGCATTTATTTGGGCTGGAATTTTCGGGGTCTGGTAACTCTAATGAACTAATCCACTGCAGTAGAGGTAACTATAGGTCTTCCTTCCCTGTGATGGTCCTCATGAGAGACAGTTTCATCATAGCACTTTGATGGTTTTTGCGACTGAATTTCAAAGTTCTTTATTTTCTGGATTGACTGACCTTCGTGTCTTAAAATAATGATGGACTGTCGTTTCTCTTTGCTTATCTGAACTGTTCTTGCCATAATATGGACTTGGTCTTTTACCAAATAGGGCATCTTCTGTTTACCAACCCTTCCTTGACACAACACAACTGATTGGCTCAAATGCATTAAGAAGGAAAGAAATTCCACAAATTAACTTTTAAAAGGAACACCTGTTAATTGAAATTCATTCCAGGTGATGACCTCATGAAGCTGGTTGCGAGAATGCCAAGAGTGTCATGAAGGCAAAGGGTGGCTACTTTGAAGAACCTCAAATATATTTTGATTTGTTTAACATTTTTTGGGTTACATGATTCCATATGTGTTATTTCATATTTGATGTCTCCACTATTATTCTACAATGTAGAAAATAGTAAATAAAAACCCTTGAATGAATAGGTGTGTCCAAACGTTTGGCTGGTACTGTAGCTATTTCTAGAATTGAGCAAATGTGCAATTTGACAAATTTGCTAGATTAAACTACTGTAGTTAGCTAATTGATTGCCAAATGTTATGACTTTCACCCTTTATCAACTGCTTATGAAATTGACAATAGAAAGACTTATGCTAACTTATGCTCCTAACCATCTATAGCTGCACCAAAGATTTGTTATACAATTTGGTTGCATACAGTAAACTAAAAATGTGTGTTTTGACACCAACAGGAAGTATGGTGAACTTTGCTGCCCTGATGCGTGACCATTGGGTTAACATATTTGTCCCTCTTGGCTTTGTGATCGGGATCTACATGGACAGAGCACAGGACCAGAAGCTGACCGCTTTCAGGAACAAAAGCGCATTGTACAGCAGGTAAGTTGTACATTTGCAGCACCCACACACTGATACTATAGATGCGAACCATACTGTTCTGGCAGAGATATTTATTTTCACATTGTCTTTTCAAGCAACTGTAGTGGATGTGAAACCAGGCCAGTATGGCTTAGTCCCAGTGAATCAGGCATGACAGTATCTAGACATCATATGAAAGCATACATTCCTAGCAATAATCTAAGTGGGCTCTAATGGTTCTCTGACTTTTCTCCCCTATAAATAGGGAGCTGAAGCCTGGCGAGGAAGTCACCTGGAAGTAGACCCACCTGTCTTGGAATATTTATTTATTGTGCGTTAGTCACATCTCCTGTTGTGTGATTTACATTTCCTGGATGGTCTTCAAATCAAGCACCCCGATACGTTTCAGTCACTGTATCAACCAATAAACATGTCCCGTTGTCATCTTAACTTCTAGTCATTAATTTGTGATTTAAGTATACACAACTATAGCAATAAGGCAAAGTTGGACATTAGCAACACACACAAACAAGGAGTGTTTTACACCAATATGCAAGTAAGTTTAATTCAATACTTACTGAACAAGTAAAGGGTAACATTGTAAAATAGCTATTACAGCTCTATTACTAACAGTTTTTGAAGAGTCTAGATGAATTTGTTGTAGAGGGCAATGCTGATGGACTACTGAGTTAATGACCGCTGTCTTAAAAATCAGAACAATTCTACCTACACAATAGTGAAGTGAATGATGCTGGCGTGGCAGACATTTATTTTGAAACTCTTCAGAATTGCTGCAGAGGTTCTGCAGTGTGAATAAGCCCTCTCTTAAACAGCAGCTCAGCCAAGGACACCTGGAAGAGCAGGGAATTACATCTTTAAGAAAACTGCAGTGCAGAGACCAACACTGTATATCATCAAGGCTTGACCATGCACTACAGAGATGCATATGTGGTTAGACTTTATACAGAAGAAAGCATACATGGTTTAGCAATGTTGCATAACATGTTGAGAAACACACCTTGTCCTCAGCCAACTTGCATGGCAAGCTGCCCACTGTCACAAACTTTGGATATGCATGGATCAGAAACTCCATGGCATCTGTGTGCTGAAAGAGTTACATCATAAAGGCTATCACTGCAGTGCAGCATATCAGACAGGCACACATCACTGCTATATTAGCAAGGCAATTACAGAGACCCAAACATTCATACCTCTGCTTTTATTTCAACGCTCTTGGGCTCCTCCTTGTGGTAGACTCTGGAGTTGTCGGCAGTGTAGTAAAGCCAAACTGCTTCTCCATCACTGCATAACCTGCAGGGGCACAAAGGAAAGTCATGGTCTTTTCTGGAAAGGTCAACCCTCTATAGCCATGCTTTTGTGTTTAATGCTGAGAGCTACCTGGCGACTCCAGAACGGACGAGTCTGACTCTGGTCTGGCCTCTGATGGCCACACCCATGTCCACAGCCTCTCCATTCTCCCACCTGGAAGGAGCTCCCTGGACACTGCTGGCCCTTTCCTCTGTGGATAATCATCAATCATTTACAATGGCGGAGTCACATTAGTCACTTTAAATGTGACATTTTAGAGTAAATATTTACATTGAGTCAAATTCCCAATCTGGCCCTCAAACCATCATGGTCACCTAATATTTCCCAGTTTACAATTGGCTCATTCATCCCCCTCCTCTCCCCTGTAACTATTCCCCAGGTCGTTGCTGCAAATGAGAACGTGTTCTCAGTCAACTTACCTGGTAAAATAACGGTTAAATAAATAAATAAAATTTAGCAACTATTATACAGAGTGACTTTCAATAAGTGGTTTCAACTGAAGTAGGTAAAAACAACCACCTATCACAATTTCAAGTAAAACCTTATGTGGTACCTGCGGTCAGCATCGGGGGGAGACAGTCATGGAGATAGTCCCTAGCTTTCTGATCCACAGCAGCATCCACAGGGGCAAAGGTTGATAGCTTCTTCATCAGACCCTCTATTCTGGATAGGAACTGGGCCCTGCGTGGATCCTCCTATACGTGCACAGGTAGATTGAGGGCCGTTACGAGGGTGCAACGTTACAGTATGTTCCGGTAGAAATAGATTATGCAGAACAGATGTTCTTTGCAATGGGGCATAGGCGTCAGCTCTGTAGCATTTCTATCTTCAAACGTGTCACCCTTCTGAACACACCCCTGCTGAGGGTGGGTGCTTCGAGGTTGATTGTACATTGGAAACCAGGCACAGGTAAATGGTGGCATCTGAAGTACCTTGTCTGAGTTCTGCACCCCCATGTACGTCAGGTAATCCACAGGCAGGCCTCGTCTGAAGTCCACATCCTCCTCCATGGCCATCTCTAGGGCTGCTGGGACCACCTGTCAATGAGATAATTTTCTGCATAATACACAATACAAGCCTATACTTACAAGTAAATGCATTTTTTTGTATAGACATGCCATATTGTATATCCTTCAATATTTTCAGTTTTTTTCTTACTCAAAGTGTAAATGTATTTAATGATTCAAAATTAGACAAAGAACTGGACAATGTCCCATACAAGGAATGCATATGATTAAGCAGGTTAATAACAAACCTTTGCCAGTAGGTTTCCCCAACTGTTCCTCTGGTAAGATGAAACAGTGATGTGGAGGGAGTGAACATCCGACAGGCAGTCCCCCTGGTGGATGAACCCTCGGGGGAAGTAGAGGAGGTCCCCAGCCTCCAGGACTACCTCCAAGATGGGCTTCCCGATCTCTAAGTGGCTGAAGTTAGCTGGAGGAGGAATACCAAGCCATCTGTAAGGAATGAGGCTGAGGTACAGGGGAGTGATATGTCATGCTTATTGTCTATTCATAGGCACAACAGTGGACAAAAGACTACTTACGACTGGAAACGACAGGCAAGACCTCATTTTCTGACCTGAAAAGTGACAGGAAACAAACATCCCACAAAATATATTTGTTTCTCAGCAGAGTTTAGTGACATGAATCAAGTTCAAAATGGGTTGATGGTGCTGATCACCTTTTTGGGAATTTTACTGAGAGAACTAGTCACCTGGGGTTGTAAACTCTCCAGTGCTTCTTCCCTTCCAGCTGAACCACAAAGGCCTCAATATCATCATAATGTGGAGCAAAGCCCTGTGTTCCTGGAGGTGTCAAATACCTGGGGACACAAAATACATTTTTACTGAAATGTCATGAGGAAGTGCATCAGCATGCGGTAAAAATTCAACAGAATAGTTTGTCCTCCCAGGAGGAAATGATGTTCACTGTCCCATACATGTTCAATAACTTTCAATGTTGTGAGAGCATCTCACTGGTCAGATAGATTGTCAGAGAGGGTCACTCACATGTTGGCTCCTGCCATGCTGCCAAAGTGCTCTTGGAGGATGGACAGCACATTCCACACAGTGGAGGAGAAGGCCTGGGGGTTAAGCATACGCAGCGAGCAACCACTCTGGACGACATGGAAGACAACAGGTTGGGTTTCAATATTATGTTGAGGTACTGAGGACTTCTAACTAGAACATGTTACACAGCCATTGGTATGATCTAACCAACACTTGCTCACACTATGTAAATGAAACTTGACAATCAGTAGACTTTCACTTGGCTTTTTACCTCATAGAAGTCCCATACAGTGAATGGGAGAGCCCTTCCTGGAGGATTGTGTGTCTCTCTTTTGCCGTTTCTGTAGCTGGTGACATCCAGGTTCACCCCATACTGAACGTCATCCTGAAAATATCAATAGGAAAAACCTTATTTGAGCAACAAAAATGACACTAAAAACAGAAGATGTGTAGCTAGTCATGACACCTTACCCGTCTTAAAATGCGATCAAACTCTGCTGTGGAGAACAGTCCCGTATAATAGTCTGGATTCTGGCGTTTGATCAAAACTGGCTTCTTTTCCCATGCATCTCTATAAGATCAAGGAAGTCAATAGTTAACAAAGGATATCTTCCTGTGCAATCGACTACAATACTGTACTGTGAAAAGCTACACTGACATCATTACCTGAAGAAACTCTTGGAGGGAATTGGGTGGATGAGCCACTGGAAAAGTTTGCTGGCTCTCACCCTGCTGTTGCTGACTTTAGCCAGGTCACTCAGCAGAGCATCTAGTACCACTCCGCTTCTCTCTTCACACTGTACCTCCTGCATGCAACCAGACAATCAGCATGTATAAGGGGTTCAGTTTGACCAGCGAGGCACATAATAGCTTATATTGATCACAATCAGTTGAGCTATTTGGGATGCAAAGTGATTGTAGAGCAGCGATTCTGCTCTGTCTGAATACAATGTAGTTTATCTTAAACACGTACAATGACTGAAAAACCTAAGGAACCACAGTCAAAAAATTACATAGGCTATATGCTGATGCCACAAACTAACCTCTGCCAGTCTCTCCACCCTCTCCTCTCTCTGTGCGGCTTTTATGACCTGCTTGCCCATCTGTTTCCTTTTGGTCTTTTTGATGGATTTGGGGGGCTGGATACCATTTTCCTTCCGCTTCTTTGCTGTAATCTACAAAAGCATCCAGTATGCAGAGGCAGTCAGCCATGAAATGGTATTAGGCCATCAACAGTCAATTGCTCTGATGCATATTGCAATAGTATATTAAACACATGTTACTTACTTATATACACATTATGGATGAAGACAACTTCAAATTACATTCTTTTGCTAGCTACTTCAGTTGATTTGTCAACACAGTTGACGTTTGCCGACAAAATAGGACACTGTAAAAAAACATAGCCTATCTGAAATTGCAAGCGAGCAAACACCAGTAGTAATAACTTAACCCAAAGTACCTTCACAGATGATGTTTTAACTTCAGGAGACGATGCTAATAGCGCATTTTGGTACAATGCAAAAGCTGACAGATGTTTCCTCTCCATGTTGTCGAATATTTTCTCATTCCTGACGTCATCAATAGTGCGACAACAGGGATATTCTGAAAATATCCCTGTAAAGGACTGTGTTAAATATTTAGAAATACATCTGTCAAAAAAACACTTAGACAACATATGAATGCCACTCCTAAAATTAATAAAACCAATGTTATTTTTTATAATTACAAAGGTATCTGTCTATACTTGGGAGAGTGCTTCTGTCCAAGGCAGAGGGACTGTCTCGCTTTGTGTACCGCTCATTATCTTTATTAGTAAATCACTCTACCTCTGAAGAGATCAACAAGACCTTTCTTTACTTCAATTAGAAAAATAAATCTCACATACTAAAAAAGTCAGTCCTCTCAAGCTGAAGGAGGTCTGGAAGTATTGCATTTAGTTGACATAAATAACACTTTCAAGATCAATTGATTGAAAAGATGTTTGGTCAATACAAAATCTATTTGGTATTTCATTCCAAACAATGTTTAATAAGTTTGGAGGTTTTCATTTTTTACTCAAATGTAATTATATTCCTGAAACATTACCCGCTAAATTGGCTAAGTTTCACCAACAAGCTTTAATGTCCTGGAAAATACACTGCTCAAAAAAATAAAGGGAACACTTAAACAACACAATGTAACTCCAAGTCAATCACACTTCTGTGAAATCAAACTGTCCACTTAGGAAGCAACACAGATTGACAATAAATTTCACATGCTGTTGTGCAAATGGAATAGACAAAAGGTGGAAATTATAGGCAATTAACAAGACACCCCCCAAAACAGGAGTGATTCTGCAGGTGGTGACCACAGACCACTTCTCAGTTCCTATGCTTCCTGGCTGATGTTTTGGTCACTTTTGAATGCTGGCGGTGCTCTCACTCTAGTGGTAGCATGAGACGGAGTCTACAACCCACACAAGTGGCTCAGGTAGTGCAGTTCATCCAGGATGGCACATCAATGCGAGCTGTGGCAAAAAGGTTTGCTGTGTCTGTCAGCGTAGTGTCCAGAGCATGCAGGCGCTACCAGGAGACAGGCCAGTACATCAGGAGACGTGGAGGAGGCCGTAGGAGGGCAACAACCCAGCAGCAGGACCGCTAACTCCGCCTTTGTGCAAGGAGGTGCACTGCCAGAGCCCTGCAAAATGACCTCCAGCAGGCCACAAATGTGCATGTGTCAGCATATGGTCTCACAAGGGGTCTGAGGATCTCATCTCGGTACCTAATGGCAGTCAGGCTACCTCTGGCGAGCACATGGAGGGCTGTGCGGCCCCACAAAGAAATGCCACCCCACACCATGACTGACCCATCGCCAAACCGGTCATGCTGGAGGATGTTGCAGGCAGCAGAACGTTCTCCACGGCGTCTCCAGACTCTGTCACGTCTGTCACATGTGCTCATGTGCTCAGTGTGAACCTGCTTTCATCTGTGAAGAGCACAGGGCGCCAGTGGCGAATTTGCCAATCTTGGTGTTCTCTGGCAAATGCCAAACGTCCTGCACGGTGTTGGGCTGTAAGCACAACCCCCACCTGTGGACGTCGGACCCTCATAACTCCCTCATGGAGTCTGTTTCTGACCGTTTGAGCAGACACATGCACATTTGTGGCCTGCTGGAGGTCATTTTGCAGGTCGCTGGCAGTGCACCTCCTTGCACAAAGGCGAAGGTAGCGGTCCTGCTGCTGGGTTGTTGCCCTCCTATGGCCCCCTCCACGTCTCCTGATGTACTGGCCTGTCTCCTGGTAGCGCCTGCATGCTCTGGACACTACGCTGACAGACACAGCAAACAATTTTGCCACAGTTTGCATTGATGTGCCATCCTGGATGAACTGCACTACCTGAGCCACTTGTGTGGGTTGTAGAGTCCGTCTCATGCTACCACTAGAGTGAGAGCACCGCCAGCATTCAAAAGTGACCAAAACATCAGCCAGGAAGCATAGGAACTGAGAAGTGGTCTGTGGTCACCACCTGCAGAATCACTCCTGTTTTGGGGGGTGTCTTGCTAATTGTCTATAATTTCCACCTTTTGTCTATTCCATTTGCACAACAGCATGTGAAATGTATTGTCAATCAGTGTTGCTTCCTAAGTGGACAGTTTGATTTCCCAGAAGTGTGATTGACTTGGAGTTACATTGTGTTGTTTAAGTGTTCCCTTTATTTTTTTGAGCAGTGTATGTTTTCTGCATCATTTTCCCCTCATAAAGCTATTTGTGGAATAATTCAAACATATCTATAAGGAATAAGTCATTGTTTTACCCAAGCTGGCACAAGAGGAATATTTACTTGGTTTTTGATGTTTTCGACAACAGGGGTAATATTCTTGCATATGAACAATTTATAACATTGAATGAGTTTCCAATACCGTTCAGAGAGTTTATGTTTGTGATCAAAGCCGTTCCCAGTGGTCTAACTACACTAATGAAAACTTATTTTAGCTTTGGTGATGATGACAGAGCTTATCCAGATCTCAGTTTGGAAGGCGTTAGCTTACTTGAGAAATCTTGTTGTAATAAATAAATAAGACAAATTTCCCATTTACGGAACCAACTTACGCCTAGAGGAAACATTTTCTGGAACCTGCTTATTCCTGACATTGTCTTGGTTGATGCCTTACAAATATTGTACACCAAACAAATTTAAGGAAGTGCACGTTAAGATTTTACACAAGATTCTATGTCGTCCAAATTTGTGGCTATTGAGGATGTCTGCATTTTCTGCTAAAAAGAAGGTGAAAATCTGACTCACTTGTTCTATGAATGTAAATCTGTGACAATCAATCAAATGTATTTATAAAGCCCTTCTTACATCAGCTGATGTCACAAAATGCTGTACAGAAACCCAGCCTAAAATCCCAAACAGCAAGCAATGCTGGTGTAGAAGCACAGTGGCTAGGAAAAACTCCCTAGAAAGGCCAGAACCTAGGAAGAAACTTAGAGAGGAACCAGGCTATGAGGGGTGGCCAGTCCTCTTCTGGCTGTGCCGGGTGGAGATTATAACAGAACATGGCCAAGATGTTCAAATGTTCATAGATGACAAGCAGGGTAAAATAATAATAATGACAGTGGTTGTAGAGCGTGCAACCGGTTAGCACCTCAGGAGTAAATGTCAGTTGGATTTTCATAGTCGATCATTCAGAGTATCTCTACCGCTCCTGCTGTCTCTAGAGAGTTGAAAACAGCAGGTCTGGGACAGGTAGCACATCTGGTGAACAGGTCAGGGTTCCATAGCCGCAGGCAGAACAGTTGAAACTGGAGGAGCAGCACGACCAGATGGACTGGGGACAGCAAGGAGTCATCAGGCCAGGTAGTCCTGAGGCATGGTCCTAGGGCTCAGGTCCTCCGAGAGAGAGAAATAAAGAAAGAAGAGAAAGAAAAAAAGAGAGAAAACGAGAGAAAAAGAGAGAGAATTAGAGAGAGCATACTTAAATTCACACAGGACACCGGATAAGACAGGATAAATACTCCAGATATAACAGACTGACCCTAGCCCACCGACACAAACTATTGCTACATAAATACCATTTTGGGAAAACCTAACAGAATACTTATTTACTTTTTTGAACACTACCCAAGTTTTTGACATGAAGGATATAATATGTTACTTTTGCAATGATAACAAGACAATTGAAATTATTGTGAATTATAAAAATAAAAAAAGCCAAATACTTTAGACACAAACAAAAATTCCAGAATTTTATACCAAAGTTACAAATATTTTTGATTGAATTTAATTATCTTGTTGAGACATTATACCTAGTGAATAACAAAAATAATAACATCTTCCTGAATCATTATAATGAGATTTTTTCTCAGTGAATGCAACTGCACTAGAATTGCTGTTCTTTTTAAAATAATTTTTATATATTAAATGTTTTGTATGTATTTAGTATTTTCTTGTTTCTACCTGTGTTTTGTTTTGTTAGACATGTTTGGTGTAGCGATGTAAGAATTATTAGGGTATTTTATTTGTAAATCAGCTAACTACAGCTAGATAAAGAACTTTATCGCCCTCTACTGTGCAGGCTGTCAGATGCAGCAATCTCTTTGGTCATACTCATACATCTTTGGTCATACATACGAGTGCTTTCACCAACGATGTATGTAAACCCTTGAATGTTAGGCTATGTATTGGCCATATTGCCCCTCCCTGGAAGGAGCAGTCCATAGAAATGAATGTAATTAGACAGTATTTCAATTGAATGTTTTAAGGACAAAATTACATGTATTTCAGTTGTGAGGACAGCAATATTAGCGCTCTAAAAAAAAGTTTTTTAAAAATGTTTTAATTTGTAATCGTTTCTGTCTAGCTTACACGCCATCATTTGAAAGTATGCATTAAGGTGTCTGTAATAGAATAAACGTGTCAAATTAGAAATTAATAAATGCATTTGTATAGCTTCCGAAATATGTTTTTACACTCGAGGAGGAATACCAAGATGGCTGCGCGGTGGCTTCAATAACAGAATAAACGTGTCAAATTATAAAATTGTCATCCAGAGTTTGTACACATCGTTAGTTTGTACCAAAGGTTATGACAACTAACACCCTTTAATCTATGTTTGTACGGTGTAGGTTACTTTTAACGCCTTTACATAGTGCTTACTTTATTAATGCTGCTCTAGATTTAATTACAGATGAAGAAGCATAGAAAATAAGTACATCAAATTTATGTATGATTTTCCTTTGCTCAAAAGAGGTCTGCATGGTCTACAAGCAGGGCAGTTTTAATACCTCTCACTTTGTAACATGATAGACGTGCTTTTATGGGCAGCTGGCTGCCTCCCTCAATATTTGCTAAGCCTAATGCCATAATAGTTTAGGGTTTGGAGAGGGTTTTTAACAGTACCTCCTGCCCTGTGCCATCGGTAAAGACTAGTCAAGACCGTTTGTCAGAGGCTGTCGTGCTTAATTTGCCCCTGCTACATACACCTTAGTTTACATAATGTAACTGTTTAAATTATGAAATTAACTGTTTATGGATGTATTGTTTTATTAGGCTGTACAGTACATCTTGTGGGCAGGCATACTCCGTATAAGTACAACCACAACTGCTCAGTACACTTTTTATGGCCACAAGGTGTAGCACTTCACCGCTACAGTTTGTCCAAGGTTCAGCAACTCCCATTCCCAGAATGCTTCAGTATGCTTGCCTAGCCTTCTCCAACAATGCAGCTTAATGTAAAATTGATCGTGCACACAGGGGGATCTAGATCTAGCTACCTACGCGTACATTAAACACCATTTTGTTATCAACTTGCATAACGTGACATATCTTTTGAAGCCTTTTGAAGGTTTTATTTGGAGACATTTTGGAGCTTCATACCGGGTGAGTAGCAAGCTAACTAGCTAGCTAAACTAACATTCGTCTGCTAGCAAGTAAATGACTGTTATGGCTAGCTGGTTTATTGGTCAGATGAGACATGGACCCCCTTTGCCTTTTCTCCAATCCCCTTATCTTGTTGTGCGGAGACGTCTATTACTCTTAAGTAATGAACTTAGCCATTTAGCCTCGAGTATTACGCTATTAAAAGCCAGCGTTGTGTTTGGGTCGTTCTTAGTACCCTCGCGAGCGTGTTTGTTTTGATCTCCCCCCTCTGACCGACACGACACACACATCAACCCAGCAGTAAGTCATTGGCTAGCTAGCGCCACTTTTTTTATTTCGTTTTATTTGACAAGTCAGTTAAATGAAGAACAAATTCTTATTTACAATGACGGCCTACACCGGCCAAACCCGGATGACGCTGGGCCAATTGTGCGCTGTCCTATGGGACTCCCAATCACGGCCGGTTGTGATACAGCCTGGATTCGAACCAGGGTGTCTAGTGACGCTTCAAGCACTGAGATGCAGTGCCCTAGACCGCTGCGCCACTCGGGATCCCATGTAGTGTATAAGTAAGCTAGCTGGTTACCTAGTCAATGCAACTAGCTAGACTTTTTCCCATTGGATTTGCGTGCTGCAATGAAGTTGGCTTGCCACAATACTTAGCCAATTCAGTGCCATTGGCATGGAGTGAATCATGGTACAAAGAAGGGTGACACCACACCAACAACAAGGACTTGGGACAAGGATGTTATGTTGTTCTGTTACTGTAAGCCTCAGTGGAGGTCCCCAGAAAAGCTACTACTTAGTAATAGTGGTACTAAATAGAGGTAATTGCAAACCTCAGGTTTCCTTAACACTATAGTTTTTTGTATTTCAAATGTTAGCTATATTGATATTTTACATGCATGGGTTACCAACTAGGGTCATTTTGACCCCAATAAGAAACTATTGAAAAAAGAAACAATCATAGCAAAACATCATTAGACATGTAAATAATGTCCTCTGCAATAAAATAACCAAAACAGACTGTTATTTGAGTAAAATGACACTTAATTTGTATATTCTGTAAAAGGGGTTGTACATCAAATGTATATATACTTAATTTTATTGACAGTGTTTCATCCATTGATCCTAAGAGAAAATGATAGAGAATATGGCTTAGTTGTCTTTATTGACTTACCCCACAGCTAGCATTAGCATCACAGCTATTGAAACAATGGGAGTGGTAGGGCCTATGGCAGGATGCTTCAAAATGCATGCCCAAATCCTGTCACTAAAATCCAAATGTTATGTGGTCCTCTGTTGCTCAGTTTTTAGAGCATCGCGCTAAAAGGATAGTGGGTCTCTTTTGGATAAAAGTGTCTGCTAAATGGTGTGTGTGTGTGTGGTATGTGTGTACACAAGAGTGTGCAAAGCTGACATCAAGGCAAAGGGTGGATATTTGCAGAATCTGAAATATACAACATTTTGATTTGTTAAAACACTTTTTTTGGTTACTACATGATTCCATATGTGTTATTTCATGGTTTTGATTACATTTTACATTTACACATTTTAGTCATTTAGCAGACGCTCTTATCCAGAGCGACTTACAGTAGAGTGCATACATTTTATTACATTTTTACATTACATTACACATACTGAGACAAGGATATCCCTACCGGCCAAACCCTCCCTAACCCGGACGACGCTATGCCAATTGTGCGTCGCCCCACGGACCTCCCGGTTGCGGCCACCTGCGACAGAGCCTGGGCGCGAACCCAGAGACTCTGGTGGCGCAGCTTGCACTGCGATGCTGTGCCCTAGACCACTGCGCCACCCGGGAGGACATATTGATGTCTTCACTATTATTCTGTAATGTAGAAAATAGAGAAAAACCCTTGAATGAGTAGGTGTTCTAAAACTTATGACCGGTAGAGTATGTATGTATGTGTGTAATATATATGTATGTATGTGTGTGTGTGTATATATAGATATATACATACATGCATACATACACACTACCGTTCAAAAGTTTAGGGTCACTTGGAAATGTCCTTGTTTTTGTAAGAAAAGCACATTTATTGTCCATTAAAATAACATAAAATTTATCAGAAATACAGTGTAGATATTGTTAATGTTGTAAATGACTATTGCAGCTAGAAACAGATTTTTTTTTTAATGGAATATCTACATAGGCATATAGACTCCCATTATCAGCAACCATCACTCCTGTGTTCCAATGGCACGTTGTGTTAGCTAATCCAAGTTTATCATTTTAGAAGGCTAATTGATCATTAGAAAATCTTTTTGCAATTATGTTAGCACAGCTGAAAACTGTTGTTCTGATAAAGAAGCGAATAAACTAAGCCTTGAGTATCTGGAGCATCCGCATTTGTGGGTTTGATTACAGGTTTAAAATGGCCATAAATAAATAATTTTCTTCAGAAACTCGTCAATCTATTCTTGTTCTGAGAAATTAAGGCTATTCCATGTGAGAAATTGCCAAGAAACTGAAGATCTCGTACAACGCTGTGTACTCCTCCCTTCACAGAACAGTGCAACCTGGCTCTAACCAGAATCGAAAGAGGAGTGGGAGGCCCCAGTGCACAACTGAGCAAGAGGACAAGTACAGTGTCTAGTTTGAGAAACAGACGCCTCACAATTCCTCAACTGTCAGCTTAATAAAATAGTACCTGCATAACACCAGTCTCAATGTCAACAGTGAAGAGACGACTCAGGGATGCTGGCATCTAGGCAGAGTTCCTCTGCCCATCTTAATCTTTTATTTTTATTGGTCAGTCTGCAATATGGCTTTTTCTTTGCAACTCTGCCTAGAAGGCCAGCATCACGGAGTCGCCTCTCCACTGTTGACGTTGAGACTGATGTTTTGCGGGTACTATTTAATGAAGCTATTTAATAACCCCAAGAAGTTCTGGAAAACTGTTAAAGACCTGGAGAATAAACCCTCCTCACAGTTACCCATGTCCCTTAATGTTGATGTGGTTGTTACTGACGAGCACATGGCTGAGCTCGTTAATCACCACTTCATTAAGTCAGGATTCCTATTTGACTCTGCCATGGCTCCTTGCCCGTCCAACATTTCCTCATCTCCCAGTCCTTCTAATGCGTCTATACCCAATGCTCTTCCGTCTTTCTCCCTGCAGGCGGTCACTGAGTCTGAGGTGCCAAAGGAGCTCCTTACACTTGACCACAAAAAAGCATCTGGGTCAGATGGTTTAGACCCTTTCTTCTTTAAGGTTGCTGCCCCGATCATCGCCAACCCTATCTCTGACTTTTTTAACCTGTCTCTCCTCTCTGGGGAGGTTCCCATTGTTTGGAAGGCAGCTGCAGAGCATCCTTTATTTAAAGGGGGAGATCAAGCTGATCCTAACTGTTATAGGCCAAATTCTATTTTGCCCTGTTGATCAAAAGTGTTGAAAAATTTGTCAATAATCAACTGACTGGCTTTCTTGATGTCTATAGTATTCTCTCGGGTACGCAATCTGGTTTCCGCTCAGGTTATGGATGTGTCACTGCAGCCTTAAAGGTCATAAATTATGTCACCATTGCCCTTGATTCTAAGCAATGTTGTGCTGCTATTTTTATTGACTTGGCCAAAGCTATTGATACGGTAGACTACTCCATTCTTGTGGGCTGGCGAAGCAGTATTGGTGTCTCTGAGGGGGCTTTGACCTGGTTTGCTGACTACCTCAAAGAGTGCAGTGTATAAAATCAGAACATCTGCTGTCTCAGCCAATACCTGTCACCAAGTGAGTACCCCAAGGCTCGATCCTAGGTCCCACACTCTTCTCAATTTACATCAACAACATAGGTCAGGCAGTAGGAAGCTCTCTCATCCATTTATATGCAGATGATAGTCTTATACTCAGCTGGCCCCTCCCTGGATTTTATGTTAAACGCTCTACAAAAAAGCTTTCTTAGAGTCCAACAATCTTTCTAAGCCCTTAACTTCTTGGGGCTGCAATCCCGTTAACGGGATGATATGACAACAGCCAGTGCAAGTGCAGGGTGCCAAATTCAAAAAACAGAAATCTCATAATTAAAATTCCTCAGACATACATGTGTTTTATAACATTTTAAAGGTAATCTTGTTAATCCCACCAAAGTGTCCGATTTCAAATATGCTTTTCAGCGAAAGCACCACAAATGATTGTTAGGTCACACCAAACCACAATAAGCACAGCCATTTTTCCAGCCAAAGATAGGAGTCACAAAAAGCACAAATAGAGATAAAATTAATCACTAACCTTTGATCTTCATCAGATGACACTCATAGGACTTCATGTTACACAATACATGTATATTTTGTTTGATAGAGTTAATATTTATATCAAAATCTGAGTTTACATTGGCGAGTTACATTCACTAGTTCCAAAAACATCCAGGGATTTTGCATAGCCACATCGATTCAACAGAAATACTCATCATAAATTTAGATGATAATACAAGTTATACACATGGAATTATAGATATACCTCTCCTTAATGCAACCGCTGTGTCAGATTTCAAAAAACTTTACTGAAAAAGCAAACCATGCAATAATCTGAGACGGAGCTCAGAACAAGAGTCAAATTAGCCGCCATGTTGGAGTCAACAGAAACCAGAAATTACATGATAAATGTTCCCTTACCTTTGATGATCTTCATCAGAATGCACTCCCAGGATTCCCAGGTCCACAATAAAGGTTTGTTTTGTTCGATAATGTCCGTTATTTATGTCCAAATACCTCCTTTTGTTAGGCGTTTGGTATACATATCCAAACGCTCGTTCTGGTTGAGCGTTACTTTGGACAAAAACTTCAAAAAGTGATATTACAGTTCGAAGAAACATTTCAAACTATGTACAGAATCAATCATTAGGATGTTTTTATCAAACATCTTCAATAAAGTTCCAACCGGAGAATTCCTTTGTGTCTTGAGGAGGAACGGAACGCAAGTGGATATCATGTGGAATGCGGGTGACCAGAAAATGGCTGACTGCCAGACACCTGTTCATTCTGTTCTTATTCAGTCCCACAACACAGTAGAAGCCTCATTCAAATTTCTATAGATGGTTGACATCTAGTGGAAGCCCTAGGAAGTGCAACTTCATTCATATCTCAAGGGGATTTCAATGGGAACTGTGTTGAAAACCTACCAACCTCAGATTTCTCACTTCCTGTTTGGATTTCTCCTCAGGTTTTTGCCTGCCATTTGAGTTCTGTTATACTCACAGACATCATTCAAACAGTTTTAGAAACTTCAGAGTGTTTTCTATCCAATACTAATAATAATATGCATATATTAGTAACTGGGAGTGAGGAGCAGGCCGCTTACTCTGGGCACCTTTCATCCAAGCTACTCAATACTGCCCCTGCAGCCATAAGAAGTTAACCTTGTTATGTACACCAAAACAAAGGTTGTGGATTTGTAAGAAGAATTCCCCTCACTGGTATGATTACTACCTATGAGATTTTAGAGCTTGATGTAGTCACCTCATACAAGTACTTGTGAGTATGGCTACACTGTCCTTCTCTCAGCACAGATCAAAGCTGCACTCTAGGGTTAAATCTAGACTTGGTTTCATCTATCGTAATCGCTCCTCTTTCACCCCAGCTGCCAAACTAACCCTGATTCAGCTGAACAACCTACCCATGCTAGACTACGGAGACTTAATTTCATAGATCGGCAGATAAGGGGGGTCTCGAGCGGCTAGATGTTCTTTACCATTCGGCCATCAGATTTGCCACCAGTGCTCTTTATAGGACTCATCACTGCACTCTATACTCCTCTGTAAACTGGTCATCCCTGTATACCCGTCGCAAGATTGATGCTTATTTATAAAACCCTTGTAGGCCTCGCTCCCCCCTATCTAAGATCTATCTATACTGCAGCCCTCATCCTCCACATACAACACCCGTTCTCCCAGTCACATTCTGTTTAAAGCTCCCCAAAGCACACACATTCCTGGGTCGCTCCTCTTTTCAGTTCGCTGCAGCTCGTTCAAACTGGACCGTTTTATCTCCATCTCTTCATTCAAAGACTCAATCATGGACACTCTTACTGACAGTTGTGGCTGCTTCGTGTGGTGTATTGTTGTCTCTACCTTCTTTCCCTTTGTGCTGTTGTCTGTGCCCAATAATGTCTGTACCATATTTTGTTCTGCTGCCATGTGGTGTTGCTGCCATGTGGTGTTGCTGCCATGTTGTGTTGCCGCCATGCTGTGTTTTCATGTGTTGCCGCCATGCTGTGTTTTCATGTGTTGCTGCCATGCTGTGTTGTCGTCTTAGGTCTCTTTTTATGTAGTGTTGTGATGTGTTTTGTCCTATATTTTTATTTTATCCCAGCCCCTGTCCCTGCAGGAGGCCTTTTGTATATAAGAATTTGTTCTTAACTGACTTGCCTAGTTAAATAAAGGTAAAATTAAAAAGAGAACATTCAATGTAGCCAAAGACTCTCGGGTCCCCTAGGAAACACTTATTAACACTTTAGTTCCTGTCACAATAACTCCTCCTGGCATTTTCATTTGTTGTCATGTCAAACAACACTTCAAAGGGCCCACTGATTCCAATAGTTCACCGACGTCTTTAGCTCTTAATCGTCAAATCGCAATTGCAACATTTGGTTAAAAATAAGGCCCATGTCGTGAAACCCTACGTGGCAGTGTGTAAATGACCACAAATGAGTGCAGGAAAATGCTGAAAATAATTTTATGTGGAAGTTTAATTGAACAGCATAAAACAATCAGAATGGAGAAAGACTTAATGAAATCACTTAGAATGTATCTGTTGCCACTCTAGGGTCATGCACTACTCATAAAGCAAATGTAGAATTGTTATTATTCAAAAAGATAAAATACAGTGAAATACCATGTGTTTTTTAATACTGTGATGTGATATTTTGGCCATATCACCCCGCCCTATGTGGCTGCACCTACTCTACTCAGGGCTTTTTGACCAAGACTGATCAGGAAGTGAATGAACAAACCGAGTTTGGGAAACCCTGAGTTGGTGAAGATCTATCATTCAGGCCATGTGTTTCATTCGTGATGAGAATATTGTTAGCTAGCTAAATTAGAGCGCGTGACTAAAACCATGAAAAACAGCCCCAGACCATTATTCCTCCTCCACCAAACTTTACAGTTGACACTATACATTGGGGGCAGGTAGTGTTCTCCTGGCATCTGCCAAACCCAGATTCGTCCGTCAGACAGCCAGATGGTGAAGCGTGATTCATCACTCCAGTGAACGCGTTTCCACTACTCCAGAGTCCCATGGTGGCGAGCTCTACGCCACTCCAGCCGACGCTTGGCATTGCACATGGTGATCTTAGGCTTGTGTACGACTACTTGGCAATGGAAACCTATTTCATGAAGCTCCTGTGGGAGAATGGATGCAGCTGCTCCGTTTGATCCATTGCTCAGGCGTCTATGTGCGTGGGTAATTACTTCATTTTTTTAATGTGCAAGCTATGTCTACTGGTGCCAGTTTAAGGACAATAAATGAGCAAATAAGCCAGAGGTGTTGCCTTTTGCAGTGTCTGCTCGACTTTCTCCCGACCGCGCTGAGAGAGTGCAGAAGTTTGGCCATGTTTGTCGATGAATGTTTGTGTTGCAGGGCGGGCTCTAAAGCCTGACTCATCAACATCTGTTTTATTTTCTCTCTCTCTCTCTGTCAGAGGGGGAAAGGTATTTATACGGGCCAAGCGCCACTTCTGAAGTTCAGTTCATTGCGTTTCAGAGAATATGCAGAGTAGTCCACTGTGTAGGTAGAGAACATGAAGGGATCAGAGGCAGATTAAATCAGCATGGAGAGTAAAGACATTGCACTGTGATATAATGTTGGTATGTGAGAGGGAGGGAGGTGGCAGAATTCATGTGCTCTTGGCAGAGACGGTGGATAGCAGAGGAACACGCATGTTAAATCCTGGCCCCGCTTCACTATCGGGATTACTTAGCTAATCCATCCCCTCCCAAGCTACATTTTTCCAGAGCCCCGTTTGCCGCCCCCCCCCCAGAGGATCCCGATGGCAATCCCACCCCCACACAATGTAAACATATGTGTAGTTAAGATGAAAGCGGTTAAAAATAAATATCTAGCCTAGCACGGGCCAAGGGTAGATATTTGAATGGAAGCCCAGTCAGTGTGTTGTGTTAGAGTGGTGGCAGAACATAAAGTCCTGTGAATAGGCTGTCAATGAACAGGACGTGGTCTACGTGGGTCCTTTTCAGACCAAATTGCTAGTGCCATGGCCCTCTGTTTTCTGGGCTCTTGAAAGCTTTTGGCTAGATGCTGTTGGAATGGTGCTTACTTGTTACTGGAATGGGTCAATGGCAGTCTCCAACGCCAGATATTCACTGTTGCTCTTTCATTGACGTACAAAATGCATACAAGTGAAATGTAGGTCTATGCCTTGTGAATGTTTCCGTTAACTGTTAAGATTTGAGTGCCGTTTCCATTGGGGCGGTATACCGAAGTAAATCCCCCATGGTAGGGGCTAATCACCCTGGCTCCTCTCCCACAATCCAAGAGAGTCTGGAGAATGGGGTGGGGGAGGAAGAGGGGGGGGGGGACTGGCAGCTGTTGGCAGGGCTTACCTCCATCTGTGATGGGCTAAGCTTTCTGCCTAGGCTGGGATAGAGCGAGAGAGAGGCTCTCAGGAGGCCCTGGAAACCAGGGCTGCCACCGCTGCTATGGCCAGATTACAAGAGGTAGGATTTATTTATTTAGAACTGGCTTGCTGTGTGCAAGTGTTAGGCTAATTCGGCAGATTTTTTACACCGCTGTTTCCATTGGGTTGCTTCTAACCTCTGTTAATCTTACTTAAAGGGATATTCAGGATTTTGACAGAGGGCCTTTATCTACTTCCACAGAGTCGGATGAACGCACGGATACCATTTTTGTCTCTGCGTGCAGTTTGAAGGAAGTTGCTAACTAGTGTAATTGCCAACTAGCGTTCCCCATAGACCTCCAGTCGGTGCGCTATCTGCTAGTAGATACCCATAGATTGCCAGTCGTGCTAACGCTAGTTAGCATTGGCTCACGAAACTACCTCCAACTTTCTTCATGCTGGACAAGGAAACATAAAAATGGTATCCACAAGTTCATCTGACTCTGGGGAAGTAGAAAAAGGGCATCATTGCCAAAATCTCGAAGTATCCCTTTAATTTGGTCAGCTGCGTGATCAACTTTCTGTGTTCATACTTGTTTGAAATGGAGTGTTCTGGCACAAACTCCGCCCTCCCAAAAGTTAACTATAGCACTGTACAGTTCTATTGACTAAGCTTGAGTCATTACACTGACAATGTTTGGCAGGTAGACTTAATATGCTGTGGCCTTAACATTCAGAGCACCTGTTTTCTTCTGTGTGGTTGCCTGTTGGTTATTGCGCTGCTTGACAGATCCTGTCTGTGGGTTAAACTGGTCTCCATTCTCTGCCTGGCACAAGGTCCTGCTGACTGACTGCAGTGCTGTCTGTCTGTGTGCCATGGATGGAGCTGATCTGGCCTGTGCTGCTTCCTCTGCTGCTCTCTACTTCGTTTCTCCATTAGCACAGACAGCCAGCGTCTCCTGTTGTGCCCTCTGCCCTCTGGGCACTTCACTGCAGCGCCTCGCCTCGGACGGCTGCAACTCGCACCGCTGCGGATGTCAGTCCTGACCAGAGAAAGGGAGAGGCGTGCGTGTCCGTGTGCGTGCGTCTGACACTCCAAGAGAGAGCGTCAGCCGCAGGGAATTTGAAATGGAATCAATCACCGAAGCCAGCCGCCTCCACTCTAGAATATAAAAAGGAACTTTTTTTCCCCCCCTCAAATTTTTCTCTCACTTCCCTTGAATGACCTGTTGTAATGCTGTGACGCTAAGCCGTCGAAGTGCTTGTGGGGTGTAATGTCTGGCTTCGCGTTGCTGGAGACGATGCTTGATTACAGCCCGGTTGACTAATTAAGGTTGCCCTGCCCTTCAAATACCAAAGCGAGCGCTGGTCCTCAGCTCATGATTAAATGGGCGCCAATCCATCCTCATCAAGAACTGCGTCAGAGTCCTACGGCCTGTTTGATCTGCAGCCTAAAGTCTAAATACATTTAAAAAAGAGTAGAAATTTACATTTTAGGGGGCATTCAATGACATAAGAAAATTAGCGTTGAGCTTTATAGCCAATACACTTATGCAAAAGACTCCCGGTCAGATAATAAGTAAGTGAGAGAAGGCTGTGATTGGAAAGACCTGGAAAGAGAAGTAATGCATTTCAATTGGAGCCCTTGGTCATTCTCAGGCCTTGAATCTCCTCCCGGTGGATTTACAGCCGTTATCAGGAGGGGCCCGCACTACCCCATCTGTATCAGATGTTTCCCATAATTCAAAATTATTTTAATGTAGCTACCTGCAAGTCTAACTGGGAATAAAGCAAGGTGCTTTAAAATGAAGTGTTTTTCAGTTTGTTCGTGTCATAAGTATTTTAGGGAAATGGGCTTGAAAGGTTCTCTCTCTGTTTTTCTGGTCAGTGCTTCTGCATTTTCGGTTTCACCACGCTCGCTCACGCACATGCTTGTAATATATTGCTTGCAGACCTTTTTGATGCTGTATTTCCTTCATAACAGTAGATGTTTGCTCTGCTGCTCCATTACGCTGTCCGTGTACAGAACCGGACTTTGACATGTAGGCTAGTCTAGTTGCTACTAACTTAATTGCACCCCACTCCCTCCTCTATCTAGCCCAATTTGGCTGGCACATAGGATTTAACGAGTACCATGAGGCCTTTGTCTGTAATTTGATTGCGGTAATGAAAGGGTCAAACGGCAGTCACTCACAGCCCTTTCGTTTGTAAATCCCCTGTGAAGATGGATTCTCATCCTGACGATGGGCGCACCAATGCGCCACACGGACCATGCATCGCCTAGTTTTCTAATACCAGGCATATACTGCGCGGCTTTCAAAATCCTGACAACGCCGCTCACATTAAACGACTGTCTTTCTTGTCGTTTTTTTTGTAGTCATTTAGCAGACAATCTTATCCAGAGCGACTTACATACTTTTTCGTACTGGTCCCCCGTGGGAATTGAACCCACAACCCTGGCGTTGCAAGCGCCATGCTCTACAAACTGAGCCACACAGGACCTGTACCTGCACACACAGTGGTGGAGAGCATTCCAATTACCAATGTATGCGCACCACCACAGACACGGTCTGATCACAATCCAGCTCATTGTTAGTTATTGGTGCTGAGTTATCTGCTTTTAACGAGGAGTCCGAGAAGAATGTTCTCTGTGTCTCTCTTCCTCTCTGTGGGTCCACTGTAACTCTGCTAGAGACAGGCCCCCAGGGCAGTCAGCTGGCTGCAGATGAGGCATGAGCCATGGCTGAAACAGCTGCTGCTCTCCACTCCCTCCCACAGCCCCGTCCCCTTGCTCCAAAGCTGCGTTCCTCCTCTTCCTCATTCTTCTCCTCAGAGAATACTCCCCTCACCGTGAGGTTACTGTGATTTCAGTTGGTAGTGTACTGAAGCACAAAGGGAGGGACCCTATTAGGAAATCAGACATGCGCAGGCACATTTCTCAGATACTGTTCTCACTCCGTACTCGCTTAGTGTTCACACAGTGGCTGCGTCCTAAACGGTTCCCTGTATAGCGCCCGGTCAAAAGTGGTGCACTATGTAGGGGATAGGGTGCCATTTGGGACGCAGGCAGTGTCATCTGCTGGGATCATCTGTTCAATAGCAGAGCACCTCCAGAGGCCTGTGCCAGTTGCTGCCTCAGCAAGCAGCAAACTCAGACATTCTGTGCAAAGTCTGTGCATTCTGATTCTGGATCCCTACGTCCCTCGTGCTGTTCATGACTGGCGTATATCTGCTCAACGATGATGCCCCCTCGAGGTACACCGAGGCCCCCTGTCCTCAATGGTCAGCAAGCTTTAACCATGTCATCTAAAGTCTGCTTTGTGTGAATTCAAATAAAAATCCACCCCAAACCACTAATTCCTTTCATTTACAGTGTTAAATAATTCTGTGAGAACACTATTTTTTGTGAACAGATGTTGTATTTTGACGTAACTCAAACATGAATTGACCCAGGGAATCAATAGAACATCACGCAGATGTAGAAAAACAATATAACATTCAAAATGTGTGAACCTTTCCATTTAAGACCTATATAATAAGTTGTGCGTTGCGGAGCTATAGGCTACTTTACAAGACAGATGCAAGAACTAAAGAATAACAGAAATCGAAGCGTCAGAGTGAGATCTCTGTACCCATCTGGAGGAGTGCACACACAGTACACTGGGCCTTATTAAAAATACAGGCTGTGTGATCTCTCTCTCACTGTCTGTCTCGCTCGCTCTCTGTCAAATTCACATTAAAAATAACTTTGCAGCCAGGCAGGCCTCAGGTCTGTGCAGTTTTTTTTTCTCCATTGGTGTTGCATAAACTTTTTCATTACTCTCACTGACAACCGCAGACAAGCTACAAAATCTCTCTTCCTGCCATCCCCAAATCTAGTTGAGACAATGCCCCCGGTCTATTTGAGTCCACTCACTTCTAATCTCTCGCTCTCTCTCTGGATGTGCCTGACTGCCAGTTCTGTCTCTGCCATCCTTCTCTCCTAGGGCTGAATGGTATTATGTATTTTACGATATACCGGTAGTGATGCACGGACCAGTTTGGGTTTTTACTTTACCTTCTATAACGGTTTTTGAATGCTTGGTTTGTTAAATGTGATCCGCCATGTGTAATGTCCATTTTTATAGTTTACTTTGCTTTAGTCATCGTTCTCCGCTCTCTCTGCATGCTGCTTTCCTCACAGACCTTGCCCCGCCCCCTGTCACTCAAGGAGCGCGTTTGTCGTTCCTCGACCACGAGACACTTTCATTCAGTCCCTGCATGGTCAATGTAGCACATGCAACAATGTTGATGACAACGATGCTGTTATAATTACACTATTACTTTGCTTCTTACATATGAAAGCTGGTGGTTCCTTTTAACATGAGTCTTCAATATTCCCAGGTAAGAAGTTTTAGGTTGTAGTTATTATAGGAATTATTTCTCGCTGTACGATTTGTATTTCATATACCTTTGACTATTGAATGTTCTTATAGGCACTTTAGTATTGCCAGTGTAACGGTATAGCTTCCATCCCTCTCCTCGCCTCTACCTGGGCTCGAACCAGGAACACATCGACAACAGCCACCCTCGAAGCAGCGTTACCCATGCAGAGCAAGGGGAACAACTACTCCAAGTCTCAGAGCAAGTGACGTTTGAAACACTATTAGCGCGCACCCCGCTAACTAGCTAGCCATTTCACATCGGTTACACCAGCCTAATCTTGGGCGTTGATAGGCTTGAATTCATAAACAGCAGAGCTGCTGGAAAAACGCACGAAAGTGCTGTTTGAATGAATGCTTACGAGCCTGCTGGTGCCCACCATCGCTCAGTCAGACTGCTCTATCAAATCATAGACTTAATTATAACATAACACACAGAAATACGAGCCTTAGGTCATTAATATGGTCGAATCCGGAAACTATAATCTCAAACAAAACATTTATTCTTTCAGTGAAATACGGAACCTTTCCGTATTTTATCTAACGGGTGGCATCCATCAGTCTAAATATTCCAGTTACATTGCACAACCTTCAATGTTATGTCATAATTATGTAAAAGTTTGGCAAATTAGTTCGCAACGAGCCAGGCAGCCCAAACTGTTGCATATATCCTGACTCTGCGTGCAATGAACGCAAGAGAAGTGACACAATTTCACCTGGCTAATATTGCCTGCTAACCTGGATTTCTTTTAGCTAAATATGCAGGTTTAAAAATATATACTTCTCTGTATGGATTTTAAGAAAGGCATTGATGTTTATGGTTAGGTACACGTTGGAGCAACGATAGTCCTTTTTCGCGAATGCGCACCGCATCGATTATATGCAACGCAGGACACGCCAGATAAACTAGTAATATCATCAACCATGTGTAGTTATAACTAGTGATTTATGATTGATTGATTGTTTTTTATAAGTTTAATGCTAGCTAGCAACTTACCTTGACTTCTTACTGCATTCGCGTAACAGGCGGGCTCCTCGTGAGGCAGGTGGTTAGAGCGTTGGACTAGTTAACCGTAAGGTTGCAAGATTGAATTTTTATTTATTTTTATTTATTTAACCTTTATTTAACCAGGTAGGCAAATTGAGAACACGTTCTCATTTACAATTGCGACCTGGCCAAGATAAAGCAAAGCAGTTCGACACATACAACAACACATAGTTACACATGGAGTAAAAACAAACATATAGTCAATAATACAGTGAAAAAAAATAAGTCTATATACAATGTGAGCAAGTGAGGTGAGATAAGGGAGGTGAAGGCAAACAGATATATGTATAAATAAATAAAATATAAAAAGGCCATGGAGGCGAAGTGAGTACAACACAGCAAGTAAAATAAAAACTAAAAAACACTGGAATGGTTGGTTTGCATTGGAAGAAAGTGCAAAGTAGAGACAGAAATAATGGGGTGCAAAGGAGCAAAATAAATTAATAAATAAATACAGTAGGTAAAGAGGTAGTTGTTTGGGCTAAATTGTAGATGGGTTATGTACAGGTGCAGTAATCTATGAGCTGCTCTGACAACTGGTGCTTAAAGCTAGTGAGGGAGATAGGTGTTTCCAGTTTCAGAGATTTTTGTAGTTCGTTCCAGTCATTGGCAGCAGAGAACTGGAAGGAGAGGCGTCCAAAGGAAGAATTGGTTTTGGGGGTGACTAGAGAGATATACCTGCTGGAGCGCGTGCTACAGGTAGGTGCTGCTATGGTGACCAGCGAGCTGAGATAAGGGGGGACTTTACCTAGCAGGGTCTTGTAGATGACCTGGAACCAGTGGGTTTGGCGACGAGTATGAAGCGAGGGCCAGCCAACGAGTGTGTACAGGTCGCAGTGGTGGGTAGTATATGGGGCTTTGGTGACAAAACGGATGGCACTGTGATAGACTGCATCCAATTTATTGAGTAGGGTTTTGGAGGCTATTTTGTAAATGACATCACCGAATTCGAGGATTGGTAGGATGGTCAGTTTTACAAGGGTATGTTTGGCAGCATGAGTAAAGGATGCTTTGTTGCGGAATAGGAAGCCAATTCTAGATTTGACTTTGGATTGGAGATGTTTGATGTGGGTCTGGAAGGAGAGTTTACAGTCTAACCAGACACCTAGGTATTTGTAGTTGTCCACATATTCTAAGTCAGAGCCGTCCAAAGTAGTGATGTTGGACAGGCGGGCAGGAGCAGGCAGCGATCGGTTGAAGAGCATGCATTTGGTTTTACTTGTATTTAAGAGCAGTTGAAGGCCACGGAAGGAGAGTTGTATGGCATTGAAGCTCGCCTGGAGGGTTGTTAACACAGTGTCAAAAGAAGGGCCAGAAGTATACAGAATAGTGTCGTCTGCGTAGAGGTGGATCAGAGAATCACCAGCAGCAAGAGCGACATCATTGATGTAAACAGAGAAGAGAGTCGGTCCAAGAATTGAACCCTGTGGCACCCCCATAGAGACTGCCAGAGGCCCGGACAACAGACCCTCCGATTTGACACACTGAACTCTATCAGAGAAGTAGTTGGTGAACCAGGCGAGGCAATCATTAGAGAAACCAATCCCCGAATCCCCGAGCTGACAAGGTAAAAATCTGTCGTTCTGCCCCTGAATAAAGCAGTTAACCCACCGTTCCTAGGCCGTCATTGAAAATAAGAATGTGTTCTTAACTGACTTGCCTAGTTAAATAAAGGTGTCCAAAAAATCTGCAAAATGGTTATGAAAACTTAATCGGCCATTACGATTAATCGGTCGACCTCTAACGTGAAGTAGCTAAGAGAGAACATTACATGTAGCCAATGATTATAGGGCCCCTTAAGAATCACTTGTCAACACTTGGTTCCTTCTCGTCACAATAACTCCTCCTTGGCGTTTTCATTTGTTGTCTAACACTGTATTCAAAATGTACGCTATTATATTATAACTATAGAATTAGAATAATCATTATTTTTTCATGATTCCAACAGTTCACCCAAGTGTTTTGCTCTAAATCACAAGTCAAATCACAATTACAATATTTGGTTAAAAATAAGGCTTAGATTGTTTGCCCATATTGTGCAGCCCAAAGTGGCAGTGTGGAAATTATCTCAAATGAGTGCAGGAAATGCAGAAAATTATTTTTGGTTGAAGTTTAATTGAACAGTATAAAACAATCAGAATGGAGAAAGACTTAATGAAATCACTTAGAATGTATCTGTTGCCACTCTAGGGTCATGCACTACTCATGAAGCATATTTTGAACATTCATTATTCAAAAACATAAAATGCTATCAATTCTTTTATTTATTTTTTATACCCCGATATGATATTTTGGCCAGAAGTGTCCTAGGACTCCCTCTCATTCACTCACCCAGCCAATGTGCAGAGAGACTGTTCAAACATTTAGAGATGCACTTGCCTGGCGAAATGATAGTATGGGAACCGGGAAGTTTGTTCCTCTGACTGTGTGTTTCTTAAACTCTGTCTGGAGGGTTAGCCAGTGGGGGCTCAACTCGTCTCAACCTCAGAAACTAGAGCCACTGACGCTTGCCTTACTCACTTCTCTTAGGTCCTTATAAAATCGGTTTGTATTTTTTGCCCAATTCCTTCTTTTTTTTTTTAGCTTTCACTCAATCACACTTTTTTTTAATAGAACATGATGCTAACGGCTACACACACACAGCCGGGCATTCCTTCGCCAATGCCTCTTAAGAAAAGTTGAAGGGAAATATGAATCACTTATGCATTTTGTTCGTGTCTTGTCATAATCTTGGGCAAATACGTTTTCTAGTTCAATACATTTAGTTGATTGCCTAGTTGATTAAATCCATATGGAATATTGTTAAATTCCATTTTAATAACTGGATTCTGTGATTCCGTCCGCATTCACCGCATCACGAGATTTATAGGGCCTTACGCTCTGATTAGCTCAGTCTAGACCTGCCTGGTCTTACTCTTTACCATAAAGATCTAGGCCTAAAGCCTTCCAGCCTAACTAACTAGGCTTACATTTGGCCCTTTTCATGATTCTGCCCTCAATTCTCCCTTTTTACTCCCCTTTCCCCTTTCCTCATGACAACTTCATCATGTTGCCTTGTCACTGTCACCTGACGCACATTCTATAAATTAAAAAAGTTAGCTAGACGTTAATAGCTCAAGAGTTCATAGCAGCCTCACTATACGGCCGAAATGAAATTAACTTTGAAATCGCAATTAGATTAGACGGCTCTGTTCCCCGGCTCTGAGCACTGACGTTCTGAATAACTCCTCGACTGGCTGCTCCTTTATCTGCATCATCAGGCTGTGCTTCTGCCTCTACCCCCTCCCGGGAGAACAGCCCGGGCCTCCTGATTTGATCATGTTGCAGAATTCTGAAATAGAGCTGAAATAATAGAGGTGGCCCAAGCCTTACATGTTCCTGTTGATGTAGCCGCTTTAAGGTGAAGACAAAGAAACAGTATCGTAATGCATGCCGCTGTAATACAATGCGTTCCGGGCTGCCTTTTACAGCCTCAGTCTGTACCTCCTAGTGGTTGTCTATCTCCCGAAAGTGCAAGTGCAAACGGACACTGCCTCGCAACGCCGATGATTAGATTATCATTGATTCTCACATAAGCTGTGTCTGGCATGATCAATACTGTGTGTGTGGATCAGTGTTTCCGCTGAAGTAATTTAGCTGTGGAGCTGTGCCACTGCAAATGAATTGCCGCCACCGCCCCAAAAAATATGGAAAATGAAGAAAACAATTCTGTCGAGGCGCACTTTAAAGATGCTAGAACAGTCTATACATACTTTTGTAACATGAAGTGGTTTCTGTGAGAAGTACAGGCAGGGGGCTTGTTACCAGGGATGGATTTATATTTTACACTACATAACCAAAAGTATGTGGACACCTGCTTGTCGAACATCTCATTCCAAAATCACGGGCGTTAATATGGAGTTGGTCCCTGCCTTTGCTGCTATAACAGCCTCCACTCTTCTGGGAAGGCTTTACACTAGATTTCGGAACATTGCTGTGTGAACTTGCTTCCATTCAGCCGCAAGAGCATTAGTGAGGTCGCGTTGTGCTTGTCATTGTGAAAAAGGAAATGGCCTTCCCCAAACTGTTGCCACGATGTTGGAAACACAGAATCGTCTAGAATGTCATTGTATGCTGTAGTGTTAAGATTTCCCTTTACTGAAACTAAGGTGCTTAGCCCGAACCATGAAAACAGCCCCAGACCATTATTCCTCCTCCACCAAACTTTACAGTTGGCACTATACATTGGGGCAGGTAGCATTCTCCTGGCAGCTGCCAAACCCGGAATCGTCCGTCGGACTGCCAGATGGTGAAGCGTGATTCATCACTCCTAGAGAAGGTGTTTCCACTGCTCCAGAGTCCCATGGCGGCGAGTTTTACACCACTCCAGCCAACGCTGGGCATTGTGCATGGGGATCTTACATTTGTGTGCGGCTGCTCAGCCATAGAAACCCATTCATGAAGCTCCCGATGAACAGTTCTTGTGTTGATATTACTTCCAGAGGCAGTTTGGAACTCTGTAGTGAGTGTTGCAACCAAGGACAGACCGATCCCGTTCTGTGAGCTTGTGTGGCCTACCACTTTGTGGCTGATCCGTTGTTGCTCCTATACGTTTCCACCTCACAATAACAGCACTTACAGTAGCCCGTGGCAGCTCTATCAGGGCAGAAATTTGACAAACTGACTTGTTGTAAAGGTGGCATCCTATGATGGTAACACGTTAAGAGTCTCTGAGCTCTTCAGTAAGGTAATTCTACTGCCAATATTTGTTTATGGAGAATGCATTGCCGTGTGCTCAATTTTATACACCTGTCCGCAACGGGTGTGGCTGAACATGCCAAATCCACTAATTTGAAGGGGTGTTCACTTTTTGGATATACATAGTGTATCTTTTAACCTTTATTTATGCAGGGAGTTAGCATTGAGACTAGGGTTGTGAAGGTTTAAACATTAAAACGTTTAAACAAAGTTGAGATCCTTAACTTTAAAGAAAAATCCCTAACTGATTTTTGTTCATTTTCTTTTCTTCCACTTAATGAAAATCACAGTTCAGGGCCTCCCGGGTGGCGCAGTGGTCTAGGGCACTGCATCGCAGTGCTAGCTGCGCCACCAGAGTCTCTGGGTTCGCGCCCAGGCTCTGTCGCAGCCGGCCGCGACCGGGAGGTCCGTGGGGCGACGAACAATTGGCATAGCGTCGTCCGGGTTAGGGAGGGTTTGGCCGGTAGGGATATCCTTGTCTCATCGGGCTCCAGCGACTCCTGTGGCGGGCCGGGCGCAGTGCGCGCTAACCGAGGGGGCCAGGTGCACGGTGTTTCCTCCGACACATTGGTGCGGCTGGCTTCCGGGTTGGAGGCGCGCTGTGTTAAGAAGCAGTGTGGCTTGGTTGGGTTGTGCTTCGGAGGACGCATGGCTTTCGACCTTCGCCTCTCCCGAGCCCGTACGGGAGTTGTAGCGATGAGACAAGGTGGTAATTACTAGCGATTGGATACCACGAAAATTGGAGAGAAAGGGGGTAAAAAGATTTTTAAAAAATTTATAATAATTCACAGTTCAGTTATCACAAAAAATATTATTTACCATGTTATAGCCGATAGGCTCTAAAGGCCTGGGAAGTTGTGTAATTCAAGTAAAACCAGAGAGGAAGAGGCAAACTTTAGGCTACTTGGTGAATATGCAAGACAAGACTTTGTGAGATTCAGATTACCAAAATGTATGAGTACCCTTCTGCAGTCTTAGGTCTGTTGCGTGTAGAATATCCAGGCAGAGTTTCCTGAACTTGGTCCTCGGGACCCCAAGGGGTGCACCTTTTTTGTTTTTTGCCCTAACACTGCACAGCAGGTTCAATTTATTAAAGCTTGATGATTAGCATATTTTTTGAATCCGCTGTGTAGTGCTAGGACAAAAACCAAAACGTGCAAACCTTGGGTTCCCGAGGACCGAGTTAACCTGTCTAGGACTGGGATTCCGCTAGCGGAACAGCCAATGAAATTGCAGGGCGCCAAATTCAATCAAAAGTAATCTCAGAATTCAAATTTCTCAAACATACAAGTATTAGACACCATTTTAAAGATAAAATTATCGTTAATCCAACCACAGTGTCCGATTTCAAAAAAGCTTTTCGGCGAAAGGAGAACATATCAGTATGTTAGGTCAGCAACTAGTCACAGAAAGCATACAGCAATTTTCCAACCAAAGAGAGGATTCACAAAAATCAGAAATGGTGATCAAATTAATCACTAACCTTTGATATTCTTCATCAGATGACACTCCTGGGACAACATGTTACACAATACATGTATGTTTTGTTCGATCAAGTTCAAATTTATATACAAAAACCTCAGTTTACATTTGGCTTTGCCTCCAAAACATCCTGTGAATTTGCACAGAGCCACATCAATTTACAGAAATACTCATAATAAACATTGATAAAGATACAAGTGTTATTCACAGATTAAAATATATACTTCTCCTTAATGCAACCGCTGTATCAGATTTCAAAAAAACTTTACGGAAAAAGCAAACCATGTAATAATCTGAGTACGGCGCTCAGAGACATACACAACCCAAAAAGATATCCGGCATGTTGGAGTAAGTCAGAAATAGCATTATAAATATTAATTGACCTTTGACTATCTTCATCAGAATGCACTCCCAGGAATCCCAGTTCCACAAATGTTTGATTTGTTCCATAAAGTCCATAATTTATGTCCAAATAACTCCTTTTGGTTCGCACGTTCAGTACACTATCTAAATTCACGATGCGCGGGCAGGTCCAGGCAAAGGTTCAGACGGAAAGTCATATTACAGTTCGTAGAAACATGTCAAACGAAGTATAGAATCAATCTTTAGGATGTTTTTAACATAAATCTTCAATAATGTTCCAACCGGAGAATTCCTTTCTGTAGAAAAGCAATGGAAAAGAGCTCGCTCTCACGTGAAAGAACGTCACGAGCTCAAGGCATTCTGGCATACCTCAGACTCATTCCCCTCTCATTCGGCCCCCCTTCACAGTAGAAGCATCAAACAAGGTTCTAAAGACTGTTGACATCTAGTGGAAGCCTTAGGAAGTGCAACATGACCAATATCCCACTGTATCTTCAATAGGGAATGAGTTGAAAAACGACCAACCTCAGATTTCCCACTTCCTGGTTGGATTTTCTTAGGTTTTTGCCTTCCACATGAGTTCTGCTATACTCACAGACATCATTCAAACAGTTTTAGAAACTTCAGAGTGTTTTCTATCCAAATCTACTAATAATATGCATATATTAGCAACTGGGACTGAGTAGCACGCAGTTTACTCTGGGCACGCTTTTCATCCAAATGTGAAAATGCTGCCCTCTATCCCAAACAGGTTTTAAGGAAACCCTAGCCTATTCATGGCACTGATGTCTTCGGGCCAGTCTTGCAGGCACGTGATAGCCTGCTCTTCATTTTTGCCTCATATGAAATTGCAGTAGGCTTCCGGTAGCCTGGATCGAATTATGCTTTTCAGACAATGGAATGTGGCTCCCTAAAAGTGCCTCGGCTATGGAATGTCTGTTAGGGTAGGCTACGCTACGTTTTTTTTATGCCGACATGAAACCTTCTCTGGTGATCTGAACAGACATTTTACTTACCTGTAAAAGAATGCCTCCTCTGAACCGGGACTAAAATCCATCACCAGGCAACCAGAACTGTCAATCAAATAATCGTTAGCTGACGCATGCAGCCTGCTGCCTGCGCGCAGATCACTCTCTCCTAAAAAAGTACTTTAAAGTTAGTTGAATACCGTGACTTACCAAGACATTTAGTATAAATAAACACATCTAGCTAACACAGCGTAAAAAACAACAACACTGCAGCACATCAATCAGCAACGTTTATTGTTGTCAGGGGGAAAAATACAGAATATTTTATGCCGGAGCAGAATTCTATTGTTGGAAAACCTGATGCGGATTTTTTTATTTATTTTTTAATCTTCTGAAAAGTGATCAATTGTCACTATCAACATGTAGCGGTGTTCTATGTCTGTAAAGGTTTACAGTAGATATAACTTCATTGCCCGGCCCTATTTTCCGAATTGACTGACCTTTATGTCTTAAAGTAATGATGGACTTGGTCTTTCACCAAATAAAGCTATCTCCTTTAAACCAACCGTACCTTGTCACTACACAACTGATTGGATCAAACGCATTAAGGAAATAAATTCCACACATTAACTTTTAACAAGGCACACCTGTTAATTGAAATGCATTCCAGGTGACTACCCCATAAAGCTGGTTGAGAGAATGCCAAGAGTGTGCAAAGCTGTCAAGGCAAAGGGTGGCTACTTTGAATAATATAAAATATATTTAGATTTTAACACTTTTTTTGGTTACTATATGATTCCAAATGTGTAATTTCATAGTTTTGATGTCTCCAACATTATTCTGCAATGTAGAAAATAGTAACATTTTAAAATCCTAGAATGAGTGTGTGTCCAAACTTTTCACTGGTATTGTATACACTACCGTTCAAAGGTTTGAGGTCACTTAGAAATGTCCTTGTTTTCCATGACAACATACATGAAATGAGTTGCAAAGTGAATAGGAAATATAGTCAAGACGTTGACAAGGTTATAAATAATGATTTTTAATTGAAATAATAATTGTGTCCTTCAAACTTGGCTTTTGTCAAAGAATCCTCCATTTGCAGCAATTACAGCCTTGCATACCTTTGGCATTCTAGTTGTCAATTTATTGAGGTAATCGGAAGAGATTTCACCCCATGCTTCCTGAAGCACCTCCCACAAGTTGGATTGGCTCAATGGGCACTTCTTACATACCATACGGTCAAGCTGCTCCCACAACAGCTCAATAGGTTTGAGATCAGGTGACTGTGCTGGCCACTCCATTATAGACAGAATACCAGCTAACTGCTTCTTCCCTAAATAGTTCTTGCATAGTTTGGAGCTGTGCTTCTGAGTCATTGTCCTGTTGTAGGGGGAAATTGGCTCCAATTAAGCACCGTCCACAGGCGACGGCACGGCGATGCAAAATGAAGTGATAGCCTTCCTATTTCAAAATCCCTTTTACCCCGTACAAATCTCCCACCATCAAAGCACCCCTAGACCATCACATTGCCTCCACCATGCTTGACAGAATGCGTCAAGCACTCCTCCAGCATCCTTTCATTTTTTCTGCATCTCACAAATGTTCTTCTTTGTGATCGAACACCTCAAACTTAGATTCGTCTGTCCATAACACTTTTTTCCAATATACCTCTGTCCAGTGTCTGTGTTGTTTTGCCCGTATTAATCTTTCCTTTTTATTGGCCAGTCTGAGATATGGCTTTTTCTTTGCAACTCTGCCTAGGAGGCCAGCATCGTGGAGTCGCTACTTGAGATTAGTGTTTTGTGGGTACTATTTAATGAAGCTGCCAGTTGAGGACTTGTGAGGCGTCTGTTTCTAAAACTAGACACTCTAATGTGCAGTTGAAGTCGGAAGTTTACGTACACCTTAGCCAAATACATATAAACTCAGTTTTTCAGAATTCCTTACATTTAATCCTCATAAAAAGTCCCTGTCTTAGGTCTGTTAGGATCACCACTTTTATTTTAAGAATGTGAAATGTCAGAATAATAGTAAAGAGTGGTATAATTCTGCTTTTATTTCTTTCATCACATTCCCAGTGGGTCAGAAGTTTACATACACTCAATTAGTATTTGGTAGAATTGCCTTTAAATTGTTTAACTTGGGTCAAACGTTTCGGGTAGCCTTCCACAAGCTTCCCACAATAAGTTGGGTGAATTTTGGCCCATTCCTCCTGACAGAGCTGGTGTAACTGAGTCAGGTTTGTAGGCATCCTTGCTCGCACACGCTTTTTCAGTTCTGCCCACAAATGTTCTATATGATTGAGGTCAGGGCCATGTGATGGCCACTCCAATACCTTGACTTTGTTGTCCTTAAGCCATTTTGTCAGAACTTTGGAAATATGCTTGGGGTTATTTGGAACCCCCATTTCCGACCGAGCTTTAACTTCCTGACTGATGTCTTGAGTTGTTGCTTCAATATATGCACATCATTTTTATTGCTCATGATGCCATCTATTTTGTGAAGTGCTCCAGTCCCTCCTGCAGCAAAGCATCCCCACAACATGATGCTGCCACCTCCGTGCTTTACAGTTGGGATGATGTTCTTCGGCTTGCAAGCCTCCCCTTTTTCCTCCAAACATAACGATGGTCATTATGGCCAAACAGCTCTATTTTTGTTTCTTCAGACCAGAGGACATTTCTCCAAAAAGTACGATATTTTTCCCCATGTGCAGTTGCAAACCGTAGTCTGGCTTTTTTATGGCGGTTTTGGAGCAGTGGCTTCTTCCTTGCTGAGCGGCCTTTCAGGTTATGTCGATATAGGACCCGTTTTACTGTGGATATAGATACTTTTGTACCTGTTTCCTCGAGCATCTTCACTAGGTCCTTTGCTGTTGTTCTGGGATTGATTTGCACATTTCACACCAAAGTACGTTCATCTCTAGGAGACAGAAAGCATCTCCTTCCTGAGCGGTATGACGGCTGCGTGGTCCCATGGTGTTTATACTTGTTCTTATACTATTATTTGTACAGATGAACGTGGTACCTTCAGGCATTTGGAAATTGCTCCCAAGGATGAACCAGACTTGTGAGGTCTACAGTATTTTTTCTTAGCTGATTTCTTTAGATTTTTCCATGATGTCAAGCAAAGAGGCACTGAGTTTGAAGGTAGGCATTGAAATACATCCACAGGTACGCTTCCAAATGACTGAAATGATGTCAATTAGCCTATCAGAAACTTCTAAAGCCGTGACATAATTTCTGGAATTTTCCAAGCTGTTTAAAGGCACAGTCAACTCAGTGTATGTAAACTTCTGACCCACTGGAATTGTGATACAGTGAAATAATCTGTCTGTAAGCAATTGTTGGAAACATTGTGTTGTGCACAAAGTAGATGTCCTAACCAACTTGCCAAAACTATAGTTTGTTAACAAGAAATTTGTGGAGTGGTTGAAAAACGAGTTTTAATGACTCCAACCGACGTGTATGTAAACTTCTGACTTCAACTGTATATGTTACCCCTAGGCAGCGTTATCAGAAAGCACAGCATTGATTTCCACTGCTACGCAGGTCGATACACAACTTTACATTTCTGTGTCACCAGAGGATTTTAGCGCCACAAA
Source organism: Salvelinus fontinalis (assembly GCF_029448725.1). NCBI lineage: Eukaryota > Metazoa > Chordata > Actinopteri > Salmoniformes > Salmonidae > Salvelinus > Salvelinus fontinalis. The sequence goes on along the minus strand of NC_074684.1, from coordinate 11,519,926 downwards.
GGAATTATTAGACTGTATTAGTGATTTAAATACTTGAATGGCTCACAAATGTGTCCTGCTAAATCAAGACAAGACCGAGCTACTTATTGTTGGAGTAAAAGCACAGAGCTGAGAATCTGGCCACACATTTTAGTTCACGGGCAATAAAGATAAAACACCAGGTAAAAAAACCTATGTGTTATTTTAGATGCTGAACTCAGTTTTGTATCACACATTAGGAATGTGACCAAAATAGCTTTTTACCACCTGAGGAACATTTCCAAGGTGCGACCGTTTCTCTCTCAGGCTGATGGAGAGAGACTCGTCCATGCTTTTATTACAAGCAGCCCTGACTATTGTAATGCTCTCCTGTCTGGTCTACCCAAGAAAGTCATTGGTCAACTGCAAAACATACAGAATGCTGCAGCATGTGTACTGACCAAGACCAGATGGAGAGCACACATTACACTGGTTTTAAGGTCTCTGCACTGGCTGCCTGTAAGTTTTAGAATTAATTTGAAGATTCTTCTTTTGTATTTTAAATTAATCAACCGTTCTGGACCACAATACCTGTCATACATGCTTTTAAGTTCTCTCAATGGTTAAAAATCCTTCTTTAACCTGTCTCCTCCACTTCATCTACATTGATTGAAATCAATTTAACAAATGATCCATTATTGATGTCACATCTTTCATCTGGATTCACCTGGTCAGTCTGTCATGGAAAGAGCAGGTGTTCATAATGTTTTGCACACTGTATTTTGTAGTTGGTTCCAGCAATGAGATGCTTTAAAACTAAAAGTGTATTTACCTAGTTCGGTGGAGACCCGGGAACCTCAAGAGTTAAACATCTTTGTGAAAGGGTTTGGTATCATGTTTATATATTTTAACAGCGAAATTGGGTAAGTCGGAAGCTTTTTTAACTACGGTACTTAACCTCTCTAGGGTATGTGGGACGGTAGCTTCTCACCTCGTCAACAGCCAGTGAAACTGCAGGACGCCAAATTCAAAACAACAGAAATCCCAAAATTAAAATTCCTCAAACATACAAGTATT